>NC_139700.1:54872151-55204651 GCF_964188405.1 Protomyctophum parallelum
CGCGTTGGCTTGTATAAGATCTGCTCTTTTGGGGCTGGGTGGTGGGGGGCGTGCGACACCCCGTATACGGCGGAGTATATAGATGGCTCTAAACTCTAAAGCATCATCACCTCACCAGCCACTAGAAATAAATGGAAGGTCAAGGGGAGAGAGAGGAGGGGGTGGGGGGGGGGAGAGGGGGAGGGAGAGAGTGGGGGGGGGGGGGGTCTTTTTTTGGTAAACACGCATGTGACATTAATGTGATTACGGCAGATGAATATAACCGCTTTGATAGACTATGTGCAATTTCACGGAGCTGCGCCGCTCATAAGATGTTTTTATATTACAGAGAGAGAGAGAGAGAGAGAGAGAGAGAGGAGTTCACTGAACAACAATATATTTCTTTCGGACTCGTACTCGTTAAAGTCTAAACGCTGTTTTTAAAAGACATCTTATAACTGTGTTGCAGTCGCCTTATTTCTGACTCCATGAATAGAGCATTTCTTTAACCTTGTGACGCGGAATTTTACTTTCCCCCCCGTGTATATATGGCTATGTGTGCGTTTTTTATTTCATGTCACAAAAACATGGAATATGTGAAATATTTGGTATCAAACTCCATGTCCATGGTGTTTTATATAGAGTTTAGCTTATAGTTTAATTAATACAAGAAAACAACGGAAAGGAAATTGCTTATATTGTGACCGTGATCCTATATATATGGCTATTAATTGGAACCATAATATAGGCCTATATTATCAAATTGAAATGTACACTTAATTTGGAGCATTTATGTGAAAGCCATGTCAGAACCTGCATGCATGCTTATAACTTAAATAGGCTAATTCATTTAAATCTTGACTTAATGGTATAACTATCTTCGATTCAATCAGATATGTTTTTTATTTAAATTAACGTTAAATAGCTTAAAGTTTGCTGTAAATTAATTTAATTTGCTAAATTATGACATATAGCTATATTACAAGAAGTTTGGGTTAATAAAAGTGAGAAGTTCTTCCGTTTCTTTCGGGTGATTCTAAGAACATAAAATATTCCGACCTGGATGCGTTTCATTATGTTAATAAACCAGATTATGCGCAGCCATAAACTGTCAGTATAGCTTTAACTAAATAAACCTTTCTGAAACAACTTGAGTGAATTTTATTAACGTCACCTATAATGAGGACAATATATACACTTCATATACTTATACTTTCATTACAGCCATAATCTGATATGCTGCAGGACAACAACTATAACGCGTTGGATTTAATTAATTGCAGTCAAATTATTATTATTATTAGACAATGGTTGATGTTTATATAGAATATTTTTATATCCACAAACCTAACATGAAGATGAGATTAATTTGCGAGTCTTAGTTGCATGCGGCCTCGCGCTGACCATTCAATTAAAAATGAGCGCCGCCGCCGCCGAACATGAAATTATTAAAACATTAAACATAATATCTAATCTGTCATTAAAGATGTGGTTCAATTTAACCTACAACTGGTATGTTTATTGTCCCTAAATAACACGGTATACCACTATAGGCCTATAACTAAACATTTCGTCTTTTCCAAATCTGACACAGCGGCGGAGAATTAAATTAGCCCAATTAGGCCTATAATTGATCCATTTCTAAAGAGCAAAGTGCACACACGTAAATTGTATATCGGCCTGTAATCTCTCGACGGGGTCGATCTATTTAGTTTCAAGGTTAAACCCGTTAGCCTCTCATGGTTCTAAACAGGCCACGGAGAAACAATAGGCTATATAGGCTAACTTCTACAATGCTAAACAGGACCAGGTCATATGAGTGAACATGAGTGTGTGCAGCTATGGCGCAGTAAATGTCCCGGCATGAGACTCCTGTCTTCTGGCTGTGCAGGCATTCATTAACATAATATATACCATGTTTATTACTGAGCCAAAGCATCTTTGTGTAATTGAATGACCTCAACTTATAGTAAAACACAAATACAATAATTGTGTGCGTGTGTGTGTGTGTGTGTGTGTGTGTACTTTTACATTATAGGCCTATACCATTAATCTTTTTCTCACTTTTGGCTGTGTGTGTGTGTGTGTGTGTGTGTGTGTGTATATATATATATATATATATATATATATATATATATATATATATATATATATATATATATATATATATATAGTGTGTGCACGTTGCATGTATTTTTACATATCCATTAATCTGTTATTTTCACCTTTCACACACTTTGGGTTATATATATAATGTCATGTGTGAAAACAGGTCCATTTGGTTCCATTTATGCACTACACTATATAGCTCTGCATAGATTAAAATGAACACTTAATTTCATTACATGCTGACGTTTGTGTCTGATGACCTCATTCAGTGTTTCATATAGTTCTGAAGCCCACCCCCCCCCCCCCCCCAAACATTTTCAAATAAACACATTACAAATCCCTTTGGTTAATTTTATAATTGGTTAATAATACGTTAGCATAATAGAAAGCCTCAGCTGTGCAAGGGGGTCCATTTGGTTGTATGTATATCCTCTCAGGGTCATGTTAACCAATTCTGACCTGAGATCAGATTCATACGAGGTTTCCACTGGACACACACTGGTCTGATTAAACCCATTCTGACCTGAGATCAGATTCTAAAAATGTCAGTCGTTCTTCGATTTTTCAAAAATAGCAGACCTACAAGCTCGTATCGCGCCACTCGGTGGCGTGATACGAGCTTGTAGATCTGCTATTTTTAAATAGCTAAAGCATAACATGATGCTGACACCAAAATGGGTTCCCGTTCAGAATGGGTTAATTAAAAAAAGGCTTCTAAATCAAATAAGAGTTTTCTGAAAAACCATATGTTTCTAAACTTTCTATATTAATTGGTGGTGCTCAACCTTTTTCATGTCAAGGACCCCTGCAGAGTTTATCTGTATTTGACCAACAGACCCCCATCTCAAAAATCACTGAAAGAGAAGCTTTATAGCGCGGCACTCGGTGCCGCACTATGAGCTTGTAGATCTACTATTTTTCAATAGCTTAAGTATAACATAATAATAATGCTTAAAACACCAAAAGGGGTTCCCGTCCAGAATGTGTTATAACAATCACTGTTCTTAATCTACAGACATCACGGCACATCATCAAATCTGAAGCCCATTATGAAATGTGAAATAAGACCCATTTTTCATATACCGGTAGTCTAAAAAAAAAGTTGTTTCATATATTTTTTTTAGTCCACAAATTTCTGAGAAAAATCTATTTAGTATTTGAAGCAATATTTGAACACTTCTCTGTGTGTGTGTGTGTGTGTGTGTGTGTGTGTGTGTGTGTGTGTGTGTGTGTGTGTGTGTGTGTGTGTGTGTGTGTGTGTGTGTGCGTGCGCGTGGGCGTACTGGGGGGGTGTGCGTGCATGGGGGGTGTGTGCATGCGTGCGGATGTGTGCATAGTGCACGGATGTGCGGGTGTGCGTGCATACACGCACGCTCATGCAGTGTTCACGCTTGTGTTGGAACTTAACCGAGGTACACATTTCTTTCCTGCATGCTTCTTGTAAATAAAGCAGTGAAGCCTGCATGGCATTTTGGAGGTTGTGTTTATAAGTTCGTCGTGTGTCTTTCATGTGGATCGACCCTCTCCCTCCCCTCTCTCTCTCTCTCTCTCTCTCTCTCTCTCTCTCTCTCTCCTTAGCTTTTCTATAGTCTCTCTATCTCTGCTATAGTGTGCAAACTGTCCGGTTTCAAAGACCACGGCGATTTTCTTTTACAATCTCGCCAAAAGCAGAAATGAGCACTTTCATATATCCCATTCTGACCGCGGGCACCCATTTTGGTGCCAGCATCATGTCGTGCTTTAGCTATTTAAAAATAGCAGATCTACAAGCTCATATCGCGCCACCGAGTGGCGCGATACGAGCTTGTAGGTCTGCTATTTTTGAAAAATCGAAGAACGACTGACATTTTTAGAATCTGATCTCAGGTCAGAATGGGGTTCATCAGACCAATGTGTGTCCGGCGGAAACGTCGTGTGAATCTGATCTCAGGTCAGAATGGGATATATAGGGTGGCGTGCTGCTGCTGTGTGTGAGTCTGTGAGCTATAATCCAAACCAGCTCTGTTGCTACAGGCTAAAGGACTCGCTTGTCACAGGTATATATATATATATATATGTCGTCTGGAAACCTCATATGTCCAAAAGCGTTGTTATACCTTTCACTATTCAAATAAAATAAAAACTTAAAAACTGGCAAAGGTATAGCAGGTCGACGAGCTCGACGCACGTTTCAAGCTCGCAAATCTGCTGCTTTGGATGCCTTTGTGTGTGATGTTACATGAAGTATGATCAAGCGGGGCGTTAAAAAAGAAAAAAAATACAAAAAGTAGTACTGCTTAAGGCTCATTCATAATCTGGGTTTTCGGTGGTGAGGTGACCACCGCTCCGGTGGTGAGGTGACCACCGCTCCGGTGGTGAGGTGACCACCGCTCCGGTGGTGAGGTGACCGACCACCGCTCCGGTGGTGAGGTGACCACCGCTCCGGTGGTGAGGTGACCGACCACCGCTCCGGTGGTGAGGTGACCACCGCTCCGGTGGTGAGGTGACCACCGCTCCGGTGGTGAGGTGACCACCGCTCCGGTGGTGAGGTGACCACCGCTCCGGTGGTGAGGTGACCACCGCTCCGGTGGTGAGGTGACCGACCACCGCTCCGGTGGTGAGGTGACCACCGCTCCGGGGGTGAGGTGACCGACCACCGCTCCGGTGGTGAGGTGACCACCGCTCCGGTGGTGAGGTGACCGACCACCGCTGCGGTGGTGAGGTGACCACCGCTCCGGTGGTGAGGTGACCACCGCTCCGGTGGTGAGGTGACCACCGCTCCGGTGGTGGGGTGACCACCGCTCCGGTGGTGGGGTGACCACCGCTCCGGGGGTGAGGTGACCGACCACCGCTCCGGTGGTGAGGTGACCACCGCTCCGGTGGTGAGGTGACCGACCACCGCTCCGGTGGTGAGGTCACCACCGCTCCGGTGGTGAGGTGACCACCGCTCCGGTGGTGAGGTGACCTCACCACCGCTCCGGTGGTGAGGTCACCACCGCTCCGGTGGTGAGGTGACCTCACCACCGCTCCGGTGGTGAGGTGACCACCGCTCCGGTGGTGAGGTGACCACCGGAACTGAAATAACGTTGCAGAGCGGTGGTGAGTAAAAACAGAGAGAAGGGCGGTGGCGGTGGGTTGCTCGTCACTGCGCCTCAGTGACGTCATGTTGTAGTTCGGTGGTCACCTCAGTGACGTCATGTTGTAGTTCGGTGGTCACCTCAGTGACGTCATGTTGTAGTTCGGTGGTCACCTCAGTGACGTCATGTTGTAGTTCGGTGGTCACCTCAGTGACGTCATGTTGTAGTTCGGTGGTCACCACCTCTTAATTCCCAAACGGTATGTGTACAATGCAGACTTGCAAAAGAAAAAGATTCCAAGGCGCTCCGTCTTTCATGAGCATGAGGCAACAAGAAAAGAGACCAACGCGTTTCGACCTACAGTACAAGGTCGTCACATGGGGTCTATCTACTGTATATGGAAATAAGAGGTTTCTGTCCGACGGCAACGATATGTCACTCAAGCGTGGCGTTCTCTCTCTCTCTCTCTCTCTCTCTCTCTCTCTCTCTCTCTCTCTCTCTCTCTCTCTCTCTCTCTCTAAAAGGCATGTTGGTGGACGCTAAGGGGTGTGTGGGGGGGATGGGGGGTCTGTCTGTTTCACTTCCAGCAGGAAACACACAGTCAAGGTAGTCAGCGTGGTGTAGCAGAGAGAGAGAGAGAGAGAGAGGGGCGTGGCTCTGCGTGGCCCCCGGGCGGTTGGGGGGGGGGGGGGGGGGGGGGTCGTTGTGTTGGCACGGCCCTCCTGTGTATCTGGAGGGGCTTCTGAACAAAGCCGTGCGTTTGTTGTGGTCTTTAGAGCAGACGTTGAGCGAGACGAGACGGGCTGGAGAAAGTGCTGCTGCTCATGGTTCCACAGCGTTGTGTGTGTGGTGTCGGTGCTGTTCGGTCGCTGGGCACAGGTTTGAACCGGTTTAGGACTGGGTCCAGAGACTCCAGATTCTGTAAAACTAGACCTGTACATGCCCGTCGCAGTCGGCCACCGACCTATACTTGGGAATGATGCAACTCTCAAACTATTTCATGTCAAGGACACCAAAAATGTAATCGGCTGCAGACCCCCATCGGAAAATATTTTATTCCAGGGGGACCCCCCCCCCCCCCCAGAAGCAAAGATTTGAGTTAAAACGTTCACACACATTTATATTCAAAGATTTGCGACACATTTATTGATTTTTCAAAAAATAGCAGATCTACGCACGCTATGAGCGCTATGAGCTTGTAGATCTGAATAGCTAAACATAATCCTTAAAACACCAAAAGGGGTTCCCGTCCTGAATGGGTATAGGCTATACACGAGGTGGGAAATGCAATACGCAGAAGTCGGATTTACAAATCGAGCATCGCGATAGTTCAGGCATGCACGGCATGGCACGGCACACAGTCTGTTCCAACAATTCCTGTGCGATCCCAAATCATGCGTCAGGCATCAAACGCTCTGAGAACCCAATCGGCAAATAAAGGAGAAAACAGCGCCCTCTTTTGACGTTAGTCAACAGTCTGTCGAGAGAGAGACTATAAGTGATCAAACAACCTCCACCTCCCCCCCTCCGTGTGGTGTTCAGTTCCTGTCAATGTCAGTATACTCAGTGTGTTGATTGTATATGTATCTATTATATCTGTTTATCTTACAGTATACTCAGTGTGTTGATTGTATATGTATCTATTATATCTGTTTGCGAAAGCAATGAGCACTAACTATGAGACCCTGCAGATCATGTCTGTGTGTGTGTCTGTGTGTCTGTCCCGCTGTGACACCACCCGCCCGCCACCAGAGGGCGCAGCTGTAGCACACACACCCACACACACACAGGGCGCAGCTGTAGCACACACACACACACACACAACCACACACACAACCACACACACACACGAGCTGCGTTCGCTTCCTGCGTTTGCGCGTCTTACTTGTTATCTTACAGTATACTCAGTGTGTTGATTGTATATGTATCTATTATATCTGTTTATCTGACCTTCTGCCCTCAAGAGTTCAATGCAATAACTCAGTGTCTTAGATTCTGCTTCAGGAGGGTATTTTGCTAAACATTTTTTAATAGTTAAAATGGACAGTCTACAAGCTCACAACGTGTCAAAGTAGATTGGCTAGTTGAACTATTGAAAAAAGTTTTTCAAAATAGTAGAAAAAGGCAAAGAAGTTCAGGGATATGGGGTTTAGTGGTGACGAAAATGGAGCCCTGTGTGTCATGCTTGGTAAATAGTGCATTTATATAGCGCCTTTATCCAAGGCGTTTTACATAGATTGTGCATTACATTCACACATTCACACACACATTCACACACCTTTACAGAGATTGTGCATTACATTCCCCCATTCACACACACACATTCACACACCTTTACAGAGATTGTGCATTACATTCCCCCATTCACACACACACATTCACACACCTTCACAGAGATTGTGCATTACATTCACCCATTCACACACACATTCACACACCTTTACAGAGATTGTGCATTACATTCACCCATTCACACACATTCACACACCTTTACATAGATTGTGCATTACATTCACCCATTCACACACACATTCATACACCGATGGCGGCGGAAACCTGCAAGGCACCAAGCAACACATCAGGAGTAATTAGGGGTTCAGAGTCTTGCTCAAGGACACTTCGACACTAACTCTGGGGGGAACCCACAGTGTTCGAACTGGCAACCTTGCATGCAGTTAAATTCCAGCAACTCTATACCCCTGAGCCACTGCCGCCCCTGCCCAGATCATCTGTAGTATCACAGGAGCAGAGTCACACCACCGAATGTAATGCAATATCCTTGCAATAAGTGGTTTATCTTGATGAAAGTGTCTGACTGAAATGGATAAATGAACACAGGATTTTACTGTGTTCTGTTCTTCTACTTTGTGGGAGCTTTTTTAACCACTTAAACCCACTCGGTTGAACCAGAGTCATCCTTCCTTCCCTTTTCTTTTTGTCTTGGAAAAAAGCAGATCGGGAGCAACTTGGACGCTCAGGCATGAAGGAAGCATGAGTTTAAGTCCGTTGCTCTCCCCTTGTCCCCCATATATGGGGACTAGGTTGGTCTCCCCATGTCCCCCATATATGGGGACTAGGTTGGTCTCCCCTTGTCCCCCATATATGGGGACTAGGTTGGTCTCCCCTTGTCCCCCATATATGGGGACTAGGTTGCTCTCCCCTTGTCCCCCATATATGGGGACTAGGTTGGCGGAGGTGACATGTGTAGAGCCCAGGATCACATTAGATTATTGACACAGGGGTGAAAAATGGGTTACAAAATTGTGGGATAAAAAAAATATGTATAAAAAACGAAGAAAAAGCCGATCTTAGATCTGCTATGTTGGTTGAATGTTTGCGCCCCCCCCCCCCCCCATGCATGCAGCCCAGAATAGGGCTTATTGTGCTTAAATCCCCTAATATGTTATAGGGTTTTTCTGTCCTGTCTGAGAAATATGTCTGTCCCAGATACAATTGTGCTCATCTGGATCATTGATGGGGGGGGGGACTGTGTGTGTGTGTGTGTGTGTGTGTGTGTGTGTGTGTGTGTGTGTGTGTGTGTGTGTGTGTGTGTGTGTGTGTGTGCTCAACAGTGCCACTTTAGGTCACTCAGCGGTATATTGTTCATACTCCAAACATACATAGGGACCTATAGGCACACATGGTGTGCACCGTGTGGTGTGCACCGTGTGGTGTGCACCGTGTGGTGTGCACCGCAGGCCGGGCGTTGGTGGCTCAGGGGTAGAGTGGCCAGATTCAAAGTGTCCTTGAGCAAGACCCTGAACCCCTAATATGCTCCTGATGTGCTGGTTGGTGCCTTGCATGGTTTCCGCCACCATCGGCGTGTGAATGTGTGTGTGAATGTAATGCACAGTCTATGTAAAGCGCCTTGGATAAAGGCGATATATAAATGCACCATTTACTGCTAAAAAAAAAGAAAAATGATGTGACGTATGATCAAGTAGCCAGGCATTCTTTTTGTTTTAGAATAAACACAAAAGCTTAGAATACGGAGAGAGGTTTCTGCCCTACACAGCAACAATATAAGCAGTCATTTGGAAGTGGACTCGCTGCTGACCTCGTCCCCTTAATGTCCAGGCAGCTCATATAACTTGGCAACGTTTCAAATGGAGATAAAGGAACGCAGGGAATCCAGTGAATGCCATGCAGAGGAGATTTGACAGACCTCCTCTTCAGTCTGGAGGGCTGGAGGAGAGCGACCACATCACAGCAGACGCGCAGCTCTGTGACGCGTCTTGTGGCGCGGAGGACGCAAATGTCACCACGCAGGCAGGGACAGGAAGGACACGTCTTCAGGGATTTAGTGGAGAGAGAGAGAGAGAGAGAGAGAGAGAGAGGTCACTGGTTCTCCTCCCCGGCCAGCCCATGTCTACGTGTCCAAGTGTCCCTGAGCAAGACACTTTTAAAGGGAAACTTCACCCTTTTGGAGAAAAAAAATACATGTTAATTTAGAAGATTTAGAACACTGTCCTGGGGGGGCTTTGTGTGTAATGTGGTTTTAGCAGTGAGCCCAGTGTCTCTGATGTCATGGACACTGGGCTCACTTACGTCCAGTGGACTACAATACCCATAATGCTTTGGTGCACTGCTCCTCCTTGTGGATATACATGTATACAGTATAGTCCAGGAAGAAAGTGAGCCCAGTGTCCATGACATCAGAGACACTGGGCTCACTGCTAAAATCTAAAATATCTAAAACCACATATTTACACACACAAAGACCCCCAGGAAAGTGTTCTAAACCTTCTAAACGTCATTAACATATTATATATTTTTGCAAAAAGGGTGAAGTGTCCCCCTAAGACAGTGGATCCCAAACTTTTTAGACTGTGACCCAAAAGATAAATTATTTGCTCGGGATCCAAACTACGCAGCGTTGTGAGCTTGTAGCTGTGCTTTCTTAAAGGTATATTCAGTGAGTTCACTTAATTCAAATATCACTTATTTTTTTGTTTTGTTGTGATAATCCTCCCTACTATAGAGTGTGCTGACCATATAAGGAGTTCCTCCCTGTCCCCAGTTAACCCCTGGGGGTCAAAAAACCTTAGGTTTCGTTTTTGACTCTCTATCCTGATTGGACGAAAGGCTGGGTCCCACAGCCAAAAACGAAACCTAAGGTTTTTTGAGTGAAATCACTGAATATACCTTTAAACATAATGATGATATTGTATTATTCGACGACGCTGAAAATGAGTTTAATTACTCAGTGTAATTTCGAGAATAAATAAAACTTGAATGAATACATTTGTTTTTAACGTATTTGTATATCTAATTCATGGAAATTCTTTGGGGGCGGGGGGGGATATAGAATTAGTTTTACAGTAATTCATGACATTTCAAAGGTTTTGTAATAATATTTGCTAATACAAAATGTAGGAAACAAAAAATAAAGCAACCCATACAAATGTCAGTAGCCCACAAATGGGTCCCGACCCAGTGTCTGGGAAGCAGTGCCTTAAGTGGCTTCCCCCTCCCCGAGCGCTGCTCATAGCCATCTGAGCAGCCATCAGCTGGGTGAAGCTAAAAGTGAATTGACATGTGGGATTTAAGCCCCGCAGTACTATGCATCGTCCTGAAATGGGAAACGTCTCATTGTACTATACTCTGTCAGTCACCAAAATGTGGAATGCCCTGAGACACCATCCATTAAGGATGTGAATCACTGGTTTCATTCAAAACTGGTCTGACAAAACATTAATTTCATTCTCCCATCTCTTTATGCTATGTTGATGAAGTCCCCAAGACTATATTGCGTTATCATTTTTACAAATCAATCAATCAAAAGGTTTCTTCTTAAATGGAGGTGATACAACCAGGAAATGTACGTCATTCAGAACTTCTGATATGCGGTCTCAGAACCTTTTCCTCAGAACTCGTGCACCTCCAGATGTCCTGACTCTCCAATATAGTTCGGAAAGCTTGTTCCGGACAGAAAGATTTTCCCATGTATTGAATTGGCATTTACTCTTCAGAGTAATATAACAAATTACTTTCACGTTTTGAGTGAATATTTTCTTCTAATATTTTTTTTTATCCCTCGATTTTGTAACCCATTTTTCACCCCTGTATCATCTGTGTGTCAATTATCTAATGTGATCCTGGGCTCTACACACCCTCCGCCAACCATGAACTCATGCTTCCTTCATGCCTGAGTGTCCAAGTTGCTCCTTTACACCTGACAGGGGGGAGTTTCCCTGGTTGGTCATGCACTTTTTTCCGCTTCCAATTTCTGTGTTAGCCGAGTGTTTGCAATTTAAGCAAACTCCACATGTCCCAACATTTTATTTACCTGCCATAGTATCAACCCCTTACCCCTGTGTGGGATCGATGGTTAGACTGGCATAGTAGTGTCAACCCCTTACCCCTGTGTGGGATCGGTGGTTAGACTGGCATAGTAGTGTCAACCCCTTACCCCTGTGTGGGATCGGTGGTTAGACTGGCATAGTGTCAACCCCTTACCCCTGTGTGGGATCGCTGGTTAGACTGGCATAGTGTCAACCCCTTACCCCTGTGTGGGATCGGTGGTTAGACTGGCATAGTGTCAACCCCTTACCCCTGTGTGGGATCGCTGGTTAGACTGGCATAGTGTCAACCCCTTACCCCTGTGTGGGGTCGCTGGTTAGACTGGCATAGTGTCGACCCCCTTACCCTTGTGTGGGATCGGTGGTTAGACTGGCATAGTGTCAACCCCCTTACCCCTGTGTGGGGTCACTGGTTAGACTGGCATAGTGTCGGCCCCTTACCCCTGTGTGGGATCACTGGTTAGACTGGCATAGTGTCGGCCCCTTACCCCTGTGTCGGATCGGTGGTTAGACTGGCATAGTGTCAACCCCTTACCCCTGTGTTGGATCGGTGGTTAGACTGGCATAGTGTCAACCCCTTACCCCTGTGTGGGATCGGTGGTTAGACTGGCATAGTGTCAACCCCTTACCCTTGTGTGGGATCGGTGGTTAGACTGGCATAGTGTCAACCCCTTACCCCTGTGTGGGATCAGTGGTTAGACTGGCATAGTGTCAACCCCTTACCCCTGTGTGGGATCGGTGGTTAGACTGGCATATAGTGTCAACCCCTTACCCCTGTGTGGGATCGGTGGTTAGACTGGCATAGTGTCAACCCCTTACCCCTGTGTGGGATCTGTGGTTAGACTGGCATAGTGTCAACCCCTTACCCCTGTGTGGGATCTGTGGTTAGACTGGCATAGTGTCAACCCCTTACCCCTGTGTGGGATCTGTGGTTAGACTGGCATAGTGTCAACCCCTTACCCCTGTGTGGGATCGGTGGTTAGACTGGCATAGTGTCAACCCCTTACCCCTGTGTGGGATCGGTGGTTAGACTGGCATAGTGTCAACCCCTTACCCCTGTGTGGGATCGGTGGTTAGACTGGCATAGTGTCAACCCCTTACCCCTGTGTGGGATCGGTGGTTAGACTGGCATAGTGTCAACCCCTTACCCCTGTGTGGGGTCGCTGGTTAGACTGGCATAGTGTCAACCCCTTACCCTTGTGTGGGATCGGTGGTTAGACTGGCATAGTGTCAACCCCTTACCCTTGTGTGGGATCGGTGGTTAGACTGGCATAGTGTCGACCCCTTACCCCTGTGTGGGATCGGTGGTTAGACTGGCATAGTGTCGACCCCTTACCCCTGTGTCGGATCGGTGGTTAGACTGGCATAGTGTCAACCCCCTTACCCTTGTGTGGGATCGGTGGTTAGACTGGCATATTCACCGATACAGATATGACCCGATAAGGGCCGATCCGATACTTTTCCCGATACCAATGTCCCGAGTATCGGGACATCTCGAGTCGCAATGTGACGTGTTGAGATGGGCTATATTTTCACCATCACGTCGGATGATGGAGTGTAGGGCACTCGTTAAAAGAACATAAAAAGAATGTTGAAATGTGGACCTACAAGGTTTCAGAAAACAATATAGTTCTAGAATAGGGCTTTTACATTCCTCATTATAGTGAACACTTTCACTTGTAACATTCCTGACATGGAGGATGTGAATAGAACTCTCATTGACTCAGTGAACAGAATAATTGTGTGTTTCATTGTGATGGGGCTTCCTGCGTCTTCCTCTTCCTTCCTGGCTCATTAATACTTCGGTACAGCCACGTTGCTCTGTGATAATTACTGGCTTTCAACTGGACAACGTCTTATGGGATTTCAGCCTCTTATGGGATTTCAGTCCCTGCCTGTCTAACACTCTCTGCACGTGCCTGGATGCAACACATTCATCACGTCAACAATCACTTTATTTTCGCCTGACACCTACTCGGCCTTGTGATGACGCATGATGTACATGCGTCATCAGCCGTGTTGCCAGACTGTTGCCTCTCGCAATGTTCAAATGCTTCCGTGATACAGTCTGGAGCAACGGAAGCTCCGATCATGAGGAAGCAATAAAGTGGAAGTTCAATTAAGCCTCCTCCCTACTTCCGTTTCGTCTATACAGTCGCACAAATAATAACCTATAAATCAAAATAATCTATAAGCATATTATAGCTTGCTACTTTTGCTTTGGACATTAATTGGCAGCTTCTTTGCTCGGATTTCGGGTGGTGTTGTTCCAGCAATTCGGAGATTGTGGAATCGTTGTTTGGCTCCGCGAGACTACAGCTTCTCAGTCACGACGTGTTCATGCTCCAAACACCATGTTGATGCCTCAACATTAGCAACCAGACCGTGAGCCATGGATGGAGGACAGTACAGTTACTGGCAGGGTGAACCAGACATACAAGCCTCATACTGTAACGTACGTTACCAGACAGTGGTCTTGTGGTTAGAGTGTCCACCCTGAGACTAGGAGGTCGGGGGTTGGATCCCCGGCCGGGTCATACCAAAGACTGTAAAAATGGGACCCAATGCCTCCTTGCTTGGCACTCAGCATCAAAGGGTTGGATTAGGGGGGGGTCAAATCTACTAATCAAATGATTCCCGAAGGCGCATGGCTGCAGCTCACCGCTCCAAGAGATGGGTCAAATGCGGAGAACAAATGTCACTGCTATAACGTGTGTGACAAATAGTACGACTTTGACGGCTTTTGCAATGGTCAACATGCATCACACACTCGTCCTTACCAGCATCACACAGATGTATACACGCTACAGTACACCATCCTAGCCCCGATTTTGTCACCCTGACAACATTCCTGTGTCGGGCCCCGATATGAACTCCACGCAAGACTTAGGTGTGTCTTTGCCTAATTGTAGTGTGGCCACGACAACACAGCGTCAATATTAAACGCGTTTAATTAAATGTTGAATGTTGGGTCCCAGATATAAATGGCATTAAATGGGGGTCAGTAGCCTATGCATGTCAAACTGGGCATCCTTTTCAAATGGGGTCTTGCCCTGAAAATGAATTTTCAGGGCAAGACCTCGACCTCGCGCGTGCAGACTCGGCCCCCAGCCTGGTACGCTAAGTCAAAATATGGCCCTTGAGGAAAATTAATTGGGGAGCAACTGTCGCACTGTCGATGCCAGAAAGACGTTTTTCGCCACTTAGTATAGGCATAACTTCCGGGTTTGATGACGATGCCACGTGCATACCCTCTATATACCCAGAAAGGCCCTTTCGCCAACGCCACCCGGGGTACATGGGCACTGGTGACGCGGAGGAGAGAACCCCCCATGCGTTCCCAGCGGGAATCGAACCCGGGACCTTCTGTATAGCTGTGAGGCGACTGTGTGCTACCGGCCGCGCCACCGTGCCCCCCTTATCGGAGGATCTAAGGCTGTAATGGTCTGAGATGAGCTGTGTATAGATAGACCATGCCCTCTGAGAGAGAGAGAGAGAGAGAGAGAGAGAGAGAGGGAGAGAGAGAGAGAGAGAGAGGGAGAGAGAGAGAGGGAGAGAGAGAGAGGAAGAGACACTACATTTTCTGCGTATAGCTCCTAAATTGGTTTCACATGAGCGAGGCTCATACTCTGCATCAGCAGATTCTCTGATCAAATTAAGCAGCAATGAGGGGAGTGAAGAAGAGGCCGTGGTTGTACTGATGTCTAATTCAATCAACACACACACACACACACGCACGCATGCACGCATGCAAGCACGCACTCACGCACGCACTCACGCAAATGCACATGCACGCACACACACACACACACACACACACACACACACACACACGCACACAGATAGGGACCTTCATCTTCTGGGCTCTATATCTGGTATAGAAGCCACCGCGGCTCGTTAACTCACAGCAGGAACATAACGTCCGTCCATCCATCATACTGTAGCTGGAATGCAGCGTCCACACAGTCACCACCACACCAACCATCACCACACCAACCCCCAGAGGGAACACATAACCAAATGAACCTTTTAATGGTTACATTTTGGACCCTCTCTGACTTACTTACAAATGGATAATATAGGACTTTATTGCATTACATAAATCCTCTATTATGGCAACCCCCCGGTGAGCACATGTGTCGGAATTGAGATCATCATAAGTGTATTCTGTGATGTGATGTGTCTGTGTTTATTTAAGCGCTTAAACCTATAAATCTATGGTTGACCCGGAGTCCCCCAGGGCTCTGTACTGGTGTGTGTTCTGTTGTTGTTTGTGGGGAAAGCTTTCAGTGAAAGTAGAGCCCAACTACAAGCTCTCAACGCATCGCATCACAACGTTGTGTGTTGACACTAGAGCAGTGGTTCCCAATGTGTTGTCCGGGGACACTGTGTGTGCGTGCGTGCACACACACACACACACACACACACACACACACACACACACACACACACACACACACACACACACACACACACACACACACACACACACACACACACACACACACACACACACACACACAGCTTCTAAAAGCAGTGGACTGTCAGGAAGGGTTGATGATAACAGCGTTGATGAACAGTGACAGAGGCCGTACAGAGAGGACAGTTCACCATTCTGGACTCTGGGTTTAATATGTTAACTTTATGCATCTACCCCGGAATGCATTTACCATTGAGTTAATAGAGCCGTCCGGCTTGCTCAGGGGATAAATCTAATCTTGACCATCAGGTCATGATCCCTGTCCGATCCTGTGTCTAGGTGACCTTTTTTTTTAAACACTTTATTTTGATTTTTATTGATGAATAAATGAAAAAAACATATGTGTACATTTTGTTGTATCCGACATGTAAATATCCCCCCCTCCCCCTCAATCAAGGTCAGAACAAGACAAATAAAACAAAGACAGACAGTACAAGACAGTAAAAGTAATTAGTAAACTAGTTTTGAAAGTACTAATGAACATATAAGAAAAAATAAAAAATAAAATAAACAGCATTTTCCATCAGGGTATGGTATCTAGGTTACATACATTGTATCCATCTTTCAGTTTAGATAGTAAATTCCTCTATATCCAACTGTCTACTTACTGAGGGCCTCCAACCAGAGGTCGCCCAATGTCAGGTTTAGTGTGAGGTATCAGATTGTACAAGGGAATATGGGTTTAAGTGAAAGGTATACTTTCTACAAACGTGAGACATGACCTTTGACAGTGTTGATTTCGTCGACTAAAACTATGACAAAGAAATGTTCGTCGACTACCTTTTTCCACAGATGAAAACTAAATGAAAGCTATGATGTCCTAAGACTAAATATATTAACAATTTTGTCAACAAATAAAAACTAGACTAAAATGTTAGGAAGGGACTAGTGAGTGGGACAAGAGATCTAGTACAAGTCATTTTACATTTTACATGCTGAAAATAGCAGATCTACAAGCTCACAACTGAACTTGTAGTCATTACGGCATCAACGCCCGCCAAAATACATTTTAGTCGAATAAATCAACTGCAGATTTAGTCGACTAAAATCTTATGATATTTAGTAAACTAAACTAAAATAGAAATTTGCGGCCAAAAGCGACACTGCTTTGACACCATCTAAATGTCTCAATAGAAGAACATGCAGGGAGACACAATACAACCACCTCAATAGTATAAGTTACTTTGTATTAAAGGTATATTCAGTGATTTCACTCAAAAAACCTTAGGTTTCGTTTTTGGCTGTGGGACCCAGCCTTTCGTCCAATCAGGATAGAGAGTCAAAAACGAAACCTAAGGTTTTTTGACCCCCAGGGGTTAACTGGGGACAGGGAGGAACTCCTTATATGGCCAGCACACTCTATAGTAGGGAGGATTATCACAACAAAACAAAGAAATAAGTGATATTTGAATTAAGTGAAATCACTGAATATACCTTTAACCTAAAAAAAATAATATATATAATATATTCTCATATAGCGCGTTTCTAAGTATACAGTCTAAAGACACTTTACATGGTGGTGGTGGAGAAAACAACAACAGAAAATTACAGCTGATATAAGCAATAATAATATGTCAACATTATAATGACTTGTATTTATTTATTTAATTTTTTTCCAGACAGCCAGCAATGGGTAGAACGCTCCCAATTTTTTTTGTCTCTGTGACACATCTAAGGGCCGTAATCTGCATTCAAAGAAGTTCCTAGAAGCTTTGTCATTGGTCGAAAAAAACCCGGTCGCAATGCCTAACCAATCAGGAAGTAGACAGGCAAATCGACCAAGACAAAGCTTCTAGCAAAATCTAAAATCTTAAAACTAACTAAAAAACTAAAAGGTCATTAACATTTTGACATATTATTGCTTATAGCAGCTTTAACTTTATTAGGAAATCATCCTACTAAGAAAAGGCTTTGATATTTTCAGACATCTATAATGTTCACGCAACACTCAATACTTTGTACTTATGTCTGTTGTAAAACAATGAACTGTGACGTTATTTAATTATGAATTAACATGAATTGTAGCGTTCTTCTTTCCTTTTTATTTATTGCTCCCTCTCATATGATGAATGTATTTTGTATCTTTTTCTACTCCGTCTGAACATGTGATGTCTATTTGTGTACGTCTGTTTTTAGTGCACTGAAACAAATTCCAGTCAACTCTGTTGACATGTCAATAAAGTACTGAGTCTTACTCTGTTTGCTCTTCATCCCCCCCGCGCTCCAGACCAAAGATCTTCACCAGAAAGAGCAGGGACCCCCTACCTAAGAGAGAGATGGAGCAGGGACCCCCTACCTAAGAGAGAGATGGAGCAGGGACCCCCTACCTAAGAGAGAGATGGAGCAGGGACCCCCTACATAAGAGAGAGATGAAGCAGGGACCCCCTACCTAAGAGAGAGATGAAGCAGGGACCCCCTACCTAAGAGAGAGATGGAGCAGGGACCCCCTACCTAAGAGAGAGATGAAGCAGGGACCCCCTACCTAAGAGAGAGATGGAGCAGGGACCCCCTACCTAAGAGAGAGATGGAGCAGGGACCCCCTACCTAAGAGAGAGATGGAGCAGGGACCCCCTACATAAGAGAGAGATGAAGCAGGGACCCCCTACCTAAGAGAGAGATGGAGCAGGGACCCCCTACCTAAGAGAGAGATGGAGCAGGGACCCCCTACCTAAGAGAGAGATGAAGCAGGGACCCCCTACATAAGAGAGAGATGGAGCAGGGACCCCCTACATAAGAGAGAGATGGAGCAGGGACCCCCTACATAAGAGAGAGATGGAGCAGGGACCCCCTACCTAAGAGAGATGAAGCAGGGACCCCCTACCTAAGAGAGAGATGGAGCAGGGACCCCCTACCTAAGAGAGAGATGGAGCAGGGACCCCCTACATAAGAGAGAGATGGAGCAGGGACCCCCTACCTAAGAGAGAGATGAAGCAGGGACCCCCTACCTAAGAGAGAGATGGAGCAGGGACCCCCTACATAAGAGAGAGATGGAGCAGGGACCCCCTACCTAAGAGAGAGATGAAGCAGGGACCCCCTACATAAGAGAGAGATGAAGCAGGGACCCCCTACCTAAGAGAGAGATGAAGCAGGGACCCCCTACCTAAGAGAGATGAAGCAGGGACCCCCTACCTAAGAGAGAGATGGAGCAGGGACCCCCTACCTAAGAGAGAGATGGAGCAGGGACCCCCTACCTAAGAGAGAGATGGAGCAGGGACCCCCTACCTAAGAGAGAGATGAAGCAGGGACCCCCTACCTAAGAGAGAGATGGAGCAGGGACCCCCTACATAAGAGAGAGATGGAGCAGGGACCCCCTACCTAAGAGAGAGATGGAGCAGGGACCCCCTACATAAGAGAGAGATGGAGCAGGGACCCCCTACCTAAGAGGAGAGAGATGAAGCAGGGACCCCCTACCTAAGAGAGAGATGAAGCAGGGACCCCCTTAAAGCAGGGACCCCCTACCTAAGAGAGAGAGATGGAGCAGGGACCCCCTACCTAAGAGAGAGATGGAGCAGGGACCCCCTACATAAGAGAGAGATGAAGCAGGGACCCCCTACCTAAGAGAGAGATGAAGCAGGGACCCCTACCTAAGAGAGAGATGAAGCAGGGACCCCCTACCTAAGAGAGAGATGAAGCAGGGACCCCCTACATAAGAGAGAGATGGAGCAGGGACCCCCTACCTAAGA
This sequence comes from Protomyctophum parallelum, assembly GCF_964188405.1. Taxonomy (NCBI): domain Eukaryota; kingdom Metazoa; phylum Chordata; class Actinopteri; order Myctophiformes; family Myctophidae; genus Protomyctophum; species Protomyctophum parallelum. The sequence goes on from NC_139700.1 coordinate 54,891,761, forward strand.
GAGAGATGAAGCAGGGACCCCCTACCTAAGAGAGAGATGAAGCAGGGACCCCCTACCTAAGAGAGAGATGGAGCAGGGACCCCCTACATAAGAGAGAGATGGAGCAGGGACCCCCTACATAAGAGAGAGATGGAGCCTGGACCCCCTACCTAAGAGAGAGATGGAGCAGGGACCCCCTACCTAAGAGAGAGATGGAGCAGGGACCCCCTACCTAAGAGAGAGATGAAGCAGGGACCCCCTACCTAAGAGGGACCCCCTACCTAAGAGAGAGATGAAGCAGGGACCCCCTACCTAAGAGAGAGATGAAGCAGGGACCCCCTACCTAAGAGAGAGATGAAGCAGGGACCCCCTACCTAAGAGAGAGATGAAGCAGGGACCCCCTACCTAAAAGAGAGATGGAGCAGGGACCCCCTACCTAAGAGAGAGATGAAGCAGGGACCCCTACCTAAGAGAGAGATGGAGCAGGGACCCCCTACATAAGAGAGAGATGGAGCAGGGACCCCCTACCTAAGAGAGATGGAGCAGGGACCCCCTACCTAAGAGAGAGATGAAGCAGGGACCCCTACCTAAGAGAGAGATGGAGCAGGGACCCCCTACATAAGAGAGAGATGGAGCAGGGACCCCCTACCTAAGAGAGAGATGGAGCAGGGACCCCCTAAAGCAGGGACCCCCTACCTAAGAGAGAGATGGAGCAGGGACCCCCTACCTAAAAGAGAGATGAAGCAGGGACCCCCTTAAAGCAGGGACCCCCTAACTAAGAGAGAGATGAAGCAGGGACCCCCTTAAAGCAGGGACCCCCTACCTAAGAGAGAGATGGAGCAGGGACCCCCTACCTAAGAGAGAGATGAAGCAGGGACCCCCTACCTAAGAGAGAGATGAAGCAGGGACCCCCTACCTAAGAGAGAGATGAAGCAGGGACCCCCTACCTAAGAGAGATGAAGCAGGGACCCCCTACCTAAAAGAGAGATGGAGCAGGGACCCCCTACCTAAGAGAGAGATGAAGCAGGGACCCCCTACCTAAGACAGAGATGAAGCAGGGACCCCCTACCTAAGAGAGAGATGAAGCAGGGACCCCCTTAAAGCAGGGACCCCTACCTAAGAGAGAGATGAAGCAGGGACCCCCTACCTAAGAGAGAGATGAAGCAGGGACCCCCTAAAGCAGGGACCCCCTACCTAAGAGAGAGATGAAGCAGGGACCCCCTACCTAAGAGAGAGATGGAGCAGGGACCCCCTACCTAAGAGAGAGATGAAGCAGGGACCCCCTACCTAAGAGAGAGATGAAGCAGGGACCCCCTACCTAAGAGAGAGATGAAGCAGGGACCCCCTACCTAAGAGAGAGATGAAGCAGGGACCCCCTAAAGCAGGGACCCCCTACCTAAGAGAGAGATGAAGCAGGGACCCCCTACCTAAGAGAGAGATGGAGCAGGGACCCCCTACCTAAGAGAGAGATGAAGCAGGGACCCCCTACCTAAGAGAGAGATGGAGCAGGGACCCCCTACCTAAGAGAGAGATGAAGCAGGGACCCCCTACCTAAGAGAGAGATGAAGCAAGGACCCCCTTAAAACAGGGACCCCCTACCTAAGAGAGAGATGAAGCAGGGACCCCCTACCTAAGAGAGAGATGAAGCAGGGACCCCCTACCTAAGAGAGAGATGGAGCAGGGACCCCCTACCTAAGAGAGAGATGAAGCAGGGACCCCCTACCTAAGAGAGAGATGGAGCAGGGACCCCCTACCTAAGAGAGAGATGAAGCAGGGACCCCCTACCTAAGAGAGAGATGAAGCAAGGACCCCCTTAAAACAGGGACCCCCTACCTAAGAGAGAGATGAAGCAGGGACCCCCTACCTAAGAGAGAGATGAAGCAAGGACCCCCTTAAAACAGGGACCCCCTACCTAAGAGAGAGATGAAGCAGGGACCCCCTACCTAAGAGAGAGATGAAGCAGGGACCCCCTACCTAAGAGAGAGATGGAGCAGGGACCCCCTACCTAAGAGAGAGATGAAGCAGGGACCCCCTACCTAAGAGAGAGATGGAGCAGGGACCCCCTACCTAAGAGAGAGATGAAGCAGGGACCCCCTACCTAAGAGAGAGATGAAGCAAGGACCCCCTTAAAACAGGGACCCCCTACCTAAGAGAGAGATGAAGCAGGGACCCCCTACCTAAGAGAGAGATGAAGCAAGGACCCCCTTAAAACAGGGACCCCCTACCTAAGAGAGAGATGAAGCAGGGACCCCCTACCTAAGAGAGAGATGAAGCAGGGGCCCCCTACCTAAGAGAGAGATGAAGCAGGGACCCCCTACCTAAGAGAGAGATGAAGCAGGGACCCCCTACCTAAGAGAGAGATGAAGCAGGGACCCCCTACCTAAGAGAGAGATGAAGCAGGGGCCCCCACTACATATTGTATAGAATTTTGTTGCAGATTAATATGTTGGATACAGTACGTTCTAATGTGTATTTTCAGACCTTTTAAACCCTCAATATTTAGTCAACTTGACCTTTGACTTGGTCCGCTCTTTCCTCTTCTGCACCAACAAGCTCCCCCCACCCCAAACAGCACCATTTGCAATTTCCATGACACAAAGATTTGGCTGGCAGATCCTATGTAGCCGCTCCGAGGACCCCCTGGGGGTCCCCGGACCCCATGTTGAAGACCCATGCTCTAAATCAGTGGTTCCAAAACGTTTTACCCAAAACAGAAATTAGACATTCGCCCGAGACCCAAACTAGAGTGAAAATAGCAGATCTACAAGCTTACAACACGTCGCAAAGCTTTGAGAGCGGAATCGGAATCTGTTCAAATGTAAATGGATTTCTCCGATCTTTCTTTGATTTCTTCGTGAAATTACTGGAAAAAAAATCTTTATTTATTTTTGCTTTGTTGGGAATGTTCTTTTTTAAAGGTTTTGAAATAATAATTAAAAACCAATTATTGTATAGGACACAAAAACTAAGGGGACCCATAACAATGTGTCCGCGACCCACACATGGGTCCCGACCCAGTGCTTGGGAAAACAGTGATCTAAATCGACATGTGAGTGGAGTATTGTTTTATGCAGGTTTGTGTCTGGGATTAGAAACGGAGTCCTCCCCCCCCCAGGCATTTGGCAAACGCTCTTAATCCAGAGCGATTTACATTAGGCAAGAACAAAAAGCATGGCAATGCATCGCATACATAAAAAAGTAGTATTCAAGAAACATGCATAAGCTAAGAACGTAACAGTGGAATCTCTATATAATGAAACTATACATATAAACTATACATATACTATACTATATAAAGTGCTATGACTACATACATCCCCCTCCCTCTCCCCCCTCCCTCTCTCTCCATCAGGTGGATTGTGGTGTCAGAACTTCTGGCCTCTGTCCAAGCAGATGTAAACGTTTCATACACCATCACTATAAACACTTCCAGAAACATATCGCCGCTTCGCTGTCCCGCTGCAGAAACCTTGTATTCTTCTCTCTCCCTGCAGGCATTTAATGCCCCTATTCTTCGTCAAGCAAGAGTATTGAAAATTGTCGACATCTTCCTACAAGCACTACTAGATCTGCTTTCTTTTTTTCAGTACTTCGGTAAAAAATGTTCGTTCTGTTTTCCTGAACGGTATAAATGGTTTCGGACATACGAGGTTTACACCCGAGACAGTGATTGATCGATTGATTGAAAATTGATTGATTGATTGATTGATTGAACACTGTAATCACAGTATGCAGAATGGGTACATTTCAAACGAACAGCACAGCTGGAATAGAAAAACATGCAATGTGGACGACACCATGATGGAGCATTAACCTACACTTGTTTACAACAGGGTCCACCATTGTCAATTCATCAGGGGTGATGATATTCAACTCAGCATTCACAGAAAGATATCGAGATGCAACGAATTTTGTCATAATATACTGTATAACCCCATAAAACAGAGCAGTAATGTAATATATAATAGTAGCAGTAATAGTGCAGCCACGCCTGGGCAGCCGGTGAAAACTACAGTTCTCAACAATGAATGCCCGACCCTACCTGGGCCCTCATCAAACCCTGTACACTCAACACACTGCCCCCACTGCCACCCCCTACCTGGGCCCTTATCAAACCCTGTACAGTCAACACACTGCCCCCACTGCCACCCCCTACCTGGGCCCTCATCAAACCCTGTACACTCAACACACTGCCCCCACTGCCACCCCCTACCTGGGCCCTCATCAAACCCTGTACACTCAACACACTGCCCCCACTGCCACCCCCTACCTGGGCCCTCATCAAACCCTGTACACTCAACACACTGCCCCCACTGCCACCCCCTACCTGGGCCCTCATCAAACCCTGTACAGTCAACACACTGCCCCCACTGCCACCCCCTACCTGGGCCCTCATCAAACCCTGTACAGTCAACACACTGCCCCCACTGCCACCCCCTACCTGGGCCCTCATCAAACCCTGTACAGTCAACACACTGCCCCCACTGCCACCCCCTACCTGGGCCCTCATCAAACCCTGTACACTCAACACACTGCCCCCACTGCCACCCCCTACCTGGGCCCTTATCAAACCCTGTACAGTCAACACACTGCCCCCACTGCCACCCCCTACCTGGGCCCTCATCAAACCCTGTACACTCAACACACTGCCCCCACTGCCACCCCCTACCTGGGCCCTCATCAAACCCTGTACACTCAACACACTGCCCCCACTGCCACCCCCTACCTGGGCCCTCATCAAACCCTGTACACTCAACACACTGCCCCCACTGCCACCCCCTACCTGGGCCCTCATCAAACCCTGTACACTCAACACACTGCCCCCACTGCCACCCCCTACCTGGGCCCTCATCAAACCCTGTACACTCAAGAGAATGTCCCACCCTTATAGTCAGAGGATATATTTATATGTTCCTCTGCAAAGTACTAGAAGTACAAAGTAGTAGGTTGAAATCTCTTTTTTGCAAGTAGAAATATATCTGGGTCTTGCAGGGTTAATACAATCTGGGAATACATTTCTTACCAAGAATGTTCTTCACCAATGTGTTTGTAAAGGTGTCTACTAACATGTCCCACATTGGGCTATATTCAACCACCCTAGGGGAATTTCTGACAGCTGCTGAAAGTGGCTATGGCCGAATTTAGCCCAAGGAATGTTTTTCGTGCATAACTTGGAATGGGTTCAGAATCATGAAAACAGTTTGGCCATAGACCCCCTAGTTTGGCCATAGACACTTGCCCAAATATGCCCAAATGTGCTGATTTAATCACATTTATGATGACGGCTATGGCCGTTTTTAGCCCAAGGAGTGTTATTCGTGCAAAACTAATGCTTGGAATGGATTTAGAGTCATGAAGTTTGGCACGTCACATGCTACTTAAAGCATAATGACATTTCGAACATTTTGACTTTTATATTGGTTGTTCATGGTACCCCAACTTTCAGCAGCTGTCAAAACTTCCCCTAGGGTGGTTGAGTATAGACCAATGTGGGATATGTTAGTAGACCCCTTCACAAACACATTGGTGAAAAAAATTCTTGGTAAGAAATGTATTCCCAGATTTGACATTATACGGACAATAAGATCTCTATATACTGTATGGATCTGACCTCATCAAACCCTGTACACTCAAGACATGCTCCTTATATGGCCAGTACATAATTCATTCCACTTTGATCTGACCTCCCATGCCAAAGCGCCAGCGCTCGCCCAGCAGTCTGCCGTCAATGAGGCTCATGCGTGTATGCGACCTCGCCTTTTAGGGTGAGGTCACTTCTCGCCCTCAGGCGTCTTACTTACATTTGGAAACTTGAAATGGGACATTCTGCACAATGAGCACTTTTATGGTTTTTTTCTTCAGTCTTTACCTCTCAGCCCCCTTTTTTTTTGGTACTTTAAGTACATTTCGATGCTAATGCTTTTGTACTTTTAGAATCAGAATCAGAAGCCTTTATTGCCACGACATGGAAACATGGAAACCAGGACTTTGGTTTGGTGGACAGCAGAGTGCAGTTACAACATTAGGACAAGCATACAGTAAGTGCAAAACAGGACAAGACAACAGTGAAAAAAATAGACATTCGCAATGAATAGTGAATAAATACAAAGTGCAGAGAGTTCAAAGTGTTCAGGCTAGTTTTACTCAAGTACATTTTGAATCCCCGACTTTTACTTGTAACAGAGTTTTTAAAAAAGTGAGTAATATACTGTTTCCACCAGCTCCGCCTGTCGGGAAGCGAGCGGTGGATGAGCGTCGGACGGTGGGCATCCTGGATGTGGAACATGGGTCTCACAGATAATGAGCATAATGAGGCCGTGCGTTAATGCTGTGCAAATTGATGGCAGACTCAAACCACGGCGTGTGCCAAACATTCTGCACAGATTACTCTAATATCCTGTAATTTCCATGTTAGCTTTAATATCGCTGGAAGACGCCAGATGTGCTTTGTTCTCTCTGGTCATCAATGAAAGCAGATATATATATATATATATAAAAAAGGGACACAACATTCTCTCTCACAGTTTTACGAGTCTTATTATTTTCATTACTGCATAGCAGCGATATTAGTTTAACGTTATTGCTAGTAAACAATACGTTTACATGATGTTTTTGTTGCAAGCAAACTTTACACAGTATAAAATCCTCATGTGTTAATTTGTCCATTTGTAACTCGGAGAGTGTATCGCCCTAACAAATGTAATGTAACAATGGATGCGTTTGTACGGCTCTCAGAGTTAAATGAACTGTGAGGATTCTTGTTTAACATCACAGCACATTGTGGCGACGCGGCTCCACAAGGAGACTCTCCGTACAAAGCCTGGCATTCAGACCCGGATAATGGAAGTCAAATGCTTCCTTTGCGTTCCATGTGTTTATTGTTATTTCAAATCAGTCGCTTGTAATGATTTTTGTTTCTCCTCAACAAGGTCAGATTAAACAGAGCGCTGATTTCATCACGTATGCATAAGAAGGACCTTCCTGAAATAGCCCGGCGTTCCTTCTGAAAGGGATTATTTTTTCTTTCTGTACATGTGTAAAAAAAATCACACCCGTGTGAACTGAGTGGTGCAACTCCCCTCTCCCCTCTTCCCCTACCCCCCCCCCCCTCTCTCTCTCTCTCTCTCTCTCTCTCTCTCTCTCTCTCTCCCCCCTCATTAGCAGGCAACAGTGCAGCACTATCTCTCTCTCTCTCTGTTTCGGGCACAACAGCGCCACTTTTGGCCCTACTGGTACTCTAAACATAGTAACATAGTCACATTGTCGTCACATAGGTTAGGATGGACATTGCTGTTCCTTGGAGTGGTTGCACCACTCAAAAAACACCTGGGATTCGAACCCAGGGTTTCACCGCATGGGAAACCAAACCAAACTATAGCGCTCAGCCAAAGAGGAGTATGCTTATGAGCTTGAGGCAGGGTTACTCCGTTACATTCACCACACACACACACACACACACACACACACACACACACACACACACACACACACTTACTCACTCACTCACTCACTCACTCACTCACTCACTCACTCACTCACTCACACACACACACACACTCACTCACACACACACACACACACGTGCGCATCACAGGTAAGCTCGATTCGGGTTACCCGGGCATACAAATCTGTGATTCCCACTTGAGAAATGGAACATTCTACCAGTCGGTCAATCAAAGAGGAACTACCCCACTTTGACATTTGATTTATGAGCTTCAGGCAGGGCTACTACTTCACGCGTGTACTAAAAACTGGAAAAAAATCTCACATTGTTTCACAAATCTATGTCCCACGACCCATTTTTTTCACGGTTTTTGTAACTTATTTATCTATAGATGAATAACAGTTCATAATAAAGTCCAAATTGTATTCTGACCCCTCCAAGAAAAGGCCTATAGTTGTCCTCCTGACCCCTTATCCATCATTTATACATTATGGATAATTAGTGTGGACTCCGGTTGGAAGGAACACGTTATTCCAACCAGTTCCCGTTCCCCTCCATCAGGCGCCCCAGCTTTTTCAGAGACCAGGATAATTCTCTCCACCAGGCCGAAGGCATTGAGAGCGAGTATGTCCTATTAGGCTCTTTCAAGTCTGCACTGAAGAGACATTAATTTTGTTCACTCAGGATTTTGTCAATTAGTTTGTTGTTTATTTATTTTCTGTATTGTAAAGCGTCCTTGGGTTTCTTGAAAGGCGCTATATAAATTCAAGTTATTATTATTATTACACTCCGTCCGTGTGTCCTCCTTACTTCGCAATGCGACACATTGTGAGCTTGTAAGTAGTAAGTAGCCTTGCCATATTCAGTATTTTAGCTGTGACGTGAGCGCCCCCTCCTGAGATACTTCCGGGTCCTACTTTTGTGTCGCTTTTGTGTCCCCATAGAGTTATACTGTGACGCTTCGTCGGACTAAATCTGAGACGAAAACAACCACGAAAGTCTCATTTTACCGCTTTCCTCGCAACAACAAAGCTGCGCTGCTCTCCAAAATCTGGCTGTGACAGGCCGTCTGCCCCACATGGAATACTATCGACATTGTATTTGATTGTGTCAACTAAATCCTCATTAATGCAAACTAGATTCAACATACTCAAGCCTGCACACATTGTAAATGTCCCCCGAAATATTTTACCGAGCAAATGTTGCCACCTTCAATAATAATGATAATAATAGTCTTTATTGTCTCCACATCATATATTTTTGTTGTCATGGACACTTAACAAAACATTAATAATTCCACTCGAGTTGGAAGCATTAAGACCCATTTTAACCCTCTATGGCTTCCTTTCTGAAAAATAACGTCAATTTAAAAAGATTCACGCGTTTAGATATTCTATTTACAATGGGATGCGGACGGGAGCTGGTGCCACTTGGACCCGGACGTAACGTAGCACTACAAAATTACGTCGGACTTAAATACTGAATTGGGCAGGGGTCTATCTCCTGTTTCTGTAGCGTAAGGCAGCTTGATGTACAAGTACACCCCCTGGACATGACGCTAGTATGTCGCAGGGACTTATACCCCCAATCCAACCCTTGATGCTGAGTGTCTAGCACTGGCTCCCATTTATTTTAGAGTCTTTGGCGTGACCCGGCCGGGGATTGAACCCCGACCTCCCAGTCTCAGGGCGGACACTCTAACCACAAGGCCACTGAGCTGTGAGCTTGTAGGTATTCCCAAATGGCTGAAATGTATAGGGCTGATGGGGTTATGTTTATGTTTTGTAACTATAGTAACTCAAAATGTCAAATACAAATATGTAGTAAAGTAGAAGTAAAATAACAGAAGATTGGAGATACTCCAGTGAAGTAAAAGATAAACACCTAATAAATGCACTTAAGTGCACTATACTTGAGTAGGCCTACATGTACTTAGTTAACACCACTGCTCAAACCCACTATTGACAGCCTGCCAATATGACGTGCTATAGTGCACGCTAATGTAATCAAATATAATACAATTTACCTCATATTGAAACTGTCTAACAGCCTAATTACTCTGAATCTGTTTCATAGAAACGAGCTGGCAACTGCGTTTCACGGAACATTAACATTCCATGCCGAGATCAGCTGTGTTCCTGTTCATTATGTGTCTTTATAGAGAGGAAATGAAAACAAATATAGTTTAGCTACCGTGTGGGTGCATCTGTGATCGTGTTCTTCTCCCTCCTGGCTCCCAAACGCTGGAATAAACGCCACCTCGTTGCAGTCGCAATTTAGACTCGTCACCTGCAACTCTCTGCCGCAGTCTGACAGCTCTCTAGACGCCACCTCACCCCCTAGCACTCACCTCTTTAGACTCCACCTCTCACCCCCTAGCACTCACCTCTTCAGACTCCACCTCTCAGCCCCTAGCACTCACCTCTTCAGACTCCACCTCTCAGCCCCTAGCACTCACCTCTTCAGTCTTCACCTCTCACCCCCTAGCACTCACCTCTTCAGTCTTTACCTCTCAGCCCCTAGCACTCACCTCTTCAGTCTTTACCTCTCAGCCCCTAGCACTCACCTCTTCAGTCTTTACCTCTCAGCCCCTAGCACTCACCTCTTCAGTCTTTACCTCTCAGCCCCTAGCACTCACCTCTTCAGTCTTTACCTCTCAGCCCCTAGCACTCACCTCTTCAGACTCCATCACCTCACCCCCTAGCACTCACCTCTTCAGACTCCACCTCACCCCCTAGCACTCACCTCTTCAGTCTTCACCTCTCACCCCCTAGCACTCACCTCTTCAGACTCCACCTCACCCCCTAGCACTCACCTCTTCAGACTCCATCACCTCACCCCCTAGCACTCAGCTCTTCAGACTCCACCTCACCCCCTAGCACTCACCTCTTCAGACTCCATCACCTCACCCCCTAGCACTAACCTCTTCAGACTGCATCACCTCACCCCCTAGCACTCACCTCTTCAGACTCCATCACCTCACCCCCTAGCACTAACCTCTTCAGACTCCATCACCTCACCCCCTAGCACTCACCTCTTCAGACTCCACCTCACCCCCTAGCACTAACCTCTTCAGACTCCATCACCTCACCCCCTAGCACTCACCTCTTCAGACTCCACCTCTCACCCCCTAGCACTCACCTCTTCAGACTCCACCTCTCACCCCCTAGCACTCACCTCTTCAGACTCCACCTCTCACCCCCTAGCACTCACCTCTTCAGACTCCACCTCTCACCCCCTAGCACTCACCTCTTCAGACTCCACCTCTCACCCGCTAGCACTCACCTCTTCAGACTCCACCTCTCACCCCCTAGCACTCACCTCTTCAGACTCCACCTCTCACCCCCTAGCACTCACCTCTTCAGACTCCACCTCTCACCCCCTAGCACTCATCTCTTTTTTAAATACATTTTTCTTTCATTTTTGGATGAAAGGCATAGGCTACGAAGAAAATGCACATAAAAGATAATTCAAATTATTTGCCAACTACAATCAGTGGCTTGCCTCATTTAAAAAAATCCTACGCCCAAAAGGACACACATTCAGGCAGGCGTGGAAGTCAAGCTGGTTCCCACGCTCATTTACCCTCCAATCTCATTAATTTACCAATCTAAGACATACACCCTCAGTTCTGATGTTACATACACCCTCAGTTCTGATGTTACATACACCCTCAGTTCTGATGTTACATACACCCTCAGTTCTGATGTTACATACACCCTCAGTTCTGATGTTACATACACCCTCAGTTCTGATGTTACATACACCCTCAGTTCTGATGGTTACATACACCCTCAGTTCTGATGTTACATACTCCCTCAGTTCTGATGTTACATACACCCTCAATTCTGATGTTACATACACCCTCAATTCTGATGGTTACATACACCCTCAGTTCTGATGTTACATACACCCTCAGTTCTGATGTTACATACACCCTCAGTTCTGATGTTACATACACCCTCAGTTCTGATGGTTACATACACCCTCAGTTCTGATGTTACATACACCCTCAGTTCTGATGTTACATACACCCTCAGTTCTGATGTTACATACACCCTCAGTTCTGATGTTACATACACCCTCAGTTCTGATGTTACATACACCCTCAGTTCTGATGGTTACATACACCCTCAGTTCTGATGTTACATACACCCTCAGTTCTGATTGTTACATACACCCTCAGTTCTGATGGTTACATACACCCTCAGTTCTGATGTTACATACACCCTCAGCTCTGATGTTACATACACCCTCAATTCTGATGGTTACATACACCCTCAATTCTGATGGTTACAATACACCCTCAGCTCTGATACACCCTCAATTCTGATGGTTACATATGTAACGTGGTTAATAGTGCTTCCACTTGCCCAGGCATTATATTGTATTGTGATCAGTGTTCTGTGACTTTAAGAGTTAAGGCGGTTGCCTTTAAGGAAATGACGTAACCTACCGCACTTCCTATTTCATACTGGCTTTGAAAGCGGTAGGTTGTGTTTATTTTGCTCTGCAGATTATTTTATTATTTTATGTACCCAAAGTTGTTAAGACACATACTGTGTTTTCATGGTACTGTATCTGCTTTATTTCCAGCAAATGTAACGTGGAAAGCGTATACAAGTGAGAGCAGAGCAGTGATTGCCTCGTTTTGTACAGAATAAATCTACTCACTGATGAGATCCTGGTCTCAGGTCTGCTTCATAACACAACGCAAGATCACGTCTGTTACACATACACCCTCAATTCTGATGGCTACATACACCCCATTTCACTGATGAAAACTAAGCTACGATGAACAAAAATTATATCAAAATGTATTGACAATTTCGTCAACAAATAGAAACTAGACTAAAATGTTAAGAAGGGACTAGTGGACAAGAGATCCAGTATAAGTCATTTTATACTGGATCAGAGCGACGCGTTGTGAGCTTGTAGATCGGCTAAAACTAAAATCAAAATGTTGCTGTCATAATCAACAGTGGGTCATTCTAGTGCAGAATCATCTGTTGCTATCACAAGACCAGACTCACTCACTGCCAACTGGAAATCAGAACAGTCACATTTGGAGAATCACGTTTCCGGAGACACTTTTTATCACCCTGTCACAGCTGGTATGTGAACTCCACTCCACCATGTGTCTGTGCTGTTCAATTCCAATACCAGTGGTTTGCAAAGCTTTCCATTTGAAGGACCGACCACAGCTCTTGACAGTGTACAAATGAAACTAAATGAACCCCTGATGGAACTCCCTCAACAACCTGGAGAGGGTCCCTGGACAGTTGGACCTCACTTTGAGAATGACTAATAACATATATATGCAGTACTGGTATGTAGGATGTGTTCATATGTTTCTTTAACCCATTTTAGGCCTGGCATCAAAATTTAAAAAGAATCTTCTAAATCCTGGCAGTTTTCTGAAATACCTCACGTTTCTGTATCAGTGGTGCTCAATATTTCATGTCGAGGACCCCGAAAATGATATGTAATTGGCCACCGACCCCCATCTGAAAATATGTTGTTTTTGAGGGGCTAGCCTCTCCTACATATAGCTTTGAGTTACCATCCACAAACTCAATTCCCATTGACAATGAATGGAGAATTTTACGTCATAGTGTCTGAGGAAAATAGGCAGTGTCCTATATTTTCTTTACAGTACATACAGGAATGGGTTAAAGCCAGGGGAGTGAGGGGACCAGGAATCGTCTCAATCCTAAAGCATCCCAAACGCTTCACTATGCCCTCATGGAGGAGGTGGACGTTCGTCCTCTATCTCTACATATCTCTAGATGGTGGAGACCGATCTGTGATCGTCCTCTATCTCTAGATGGAGACCGATCTGTGTCTGTCCTCTATCTCTACATATCTCTAGATGGTGGAGACCGATCTGTGATCGTCCTCTATCTCTAGATGGAGACCGATCTGTGTTCATCCTCTATCTCTAGATGGAGACCGATCTGTGTTCATCCTCTATCTCTAGATGGAGACCGATCTGTGTTCATCCTCTATCTCTAGATGGAGACCGATCTGTGATCATCCTCTATCTCTAGATGGTGGAGACCGATCTGTGTTCATCCTCTATCTCTAGATGGAGACCGATCTGTGTTCATCCTCTATCTCTAGATGGAGACCGATCTGTGATCATCCTCTATCTCTAGATGGTGGAGACCGATCTGTGATCGTCCTCTATCTCTAGATGGAGACCGATCTGTGTTCATCCTCTATCTCTAGATGGAGACCGATCTGTGTTCATCCTCTATCTCTAGATGGAGACCGATCTGTGTCTGTCCTCTATCTCTACGTATCTCTAGATGGTGGAGACCGATCTGTGTTCGTCCTCTATCTCTAGATGGTGGAGACCGATCTGTGTTCATCCTCTATCTCTAGATGGTGGAGACCGATCTGTGTTCATCCTCTATCTCTAGATGGATACCGATCTGTGTTCATCCTCTATCTCTAGATGGAGACCGATCTGTGTTCGTCCTCTATCTCTAGATGGTGGAGACCGATCTGTGTTCGTCCTCTATCTCTAGATGGAGACCGATCTGTGTTCATCCTCTATCTCTAGATGGTGGAGACCGATCTGTGTTCGTCCTCTATCTCTAGATGGTGGAGACCGATCTGTGTTCATCCTCTATCTCTAGATGATGGAGACCGATCTGTGTTCATCCTCTATCTCTAGATGGTGGAGACCGATCTGTGTTCATCCTCTATCTCTAGATGGAGACCGATCTGTGTCTGTCCTCTATCTCTACATATCTCTAGATGGTGGAGACCGATCTGTGATCGTCCTCTATCTCTAGATGGAGACCGATCTGTGTTCATCCTCTATCTCTAGATGGAGACCGATCTGTGTCTGTCCTCTATCTCTACATATCTCTAGATGGTGGAGACCGATCTGTGATCGTCCTCTATCTCTAGATGGAGACCGATCTGTGTTCATCCTCTATCTCTAGATGGAGACCGATCTGTGTTCATCCTCTATCTCTAGATGGAGACCGATCTGTGTTCATCCTCTATCTCTAGATGGAGACCGATCTGTGATCATCCTCTATCTCTAGATGGTGGAGACCGATCTGTGTTCATCCTCTATCTCTAGATGGAGACCGATCTGTGTTCATCCTCTATCTCTAGATGGAGACCGATCTGTGATCATCCTCTATCTCTAGATGGTGGAGACCGATCTGTGATCGTCCTCTATCTCTAGATGGAGACCGATCTGTGTTCATCCTCTATCTCTAGATGGAGACCGATCTGTGTTCATCCTCTATCTCTAGATGGAGACCGATCTGTGTCTGTCCTCTATCTCTACGTATCTCTAGATGGTGGAGACCGATCTGTGTTCGTCCTCTATCTCTAGATGGTGGAGACCGATCTGTGTTCATCCTCTATCTCTAGATGGTGGAGACCGATCTGTGTTCATCCTCTATCTCTAGATGGATACCGATCTGTGTTCATCCTCTATCTCTAGATGGAGACCGATCTGTGTTCGTCCTCTATCTCTAGATGGTGGAGACCGATCTGTGTTCGTCCTCTATCTCTAGATGGAGACCGATCTGTGTTCATCCTCTATCTCTAGATGGTGGAGACCGATCTGTGTTCGTCCTCTATCTCTAGATGGTGGAGACCGATCTGTGTTCATCCTCTATCTCTAGATGATGGAGACCGATCTGTGTTCATCCTCTATCTCTAGATGGTGGAGACCGATCTGTGTTCATCCTCTATCTCTAGATGGAGACCGATCTGTGTCTGTCCTCTATCTCTACATATCTCTAGATGGTGGAGACCGATCTGTGATCGTCCTCTATCTCTAGATGGAGACCGATCTGTGTTCATCCTCTATCTCTAGATGGAGACCGATCTGTGTCTGTCCTCTATCTCTACGTATCTCTAGATGGTGGAGACCGATCTGTGTTCGTCCTCTATCTCTAGATGGTGGAGACCGATCTGTGTTCATCCTCTATCTCTAGATGGTGGAGACCGATCTGTGTTCATCCTCTATCTCTAGATGGATACCGATCTGTGTTCATCCTCTATCTCTAGATGGTGGAGACCGATCTGTGTTCATCCTCTATCTCTAGATGGTGGAGACCGATCTGTGTTCATCCTCTATCTCTAGATGGTGGAGACCGATCTGTGTTCATCCTCTATCTCTAGATGGAGACCGATCTGTGTCTGTCCTCTATCTCTACGTATCTCTAGATGGTGGAGACCGATCTGTGTTCGTCCTCTATCTCTAGATGGTGGAGACCGATCTGTGTTCATCCTCTATCTCTAGATGGAGACCGATCTGTGTTCATCCTCTATCTCTAGATGGAGACCGATCTGTGTTCATCCTCTATCTCTAGATGGAGACCGATCTGTGTCTGTCCTCTATCTCTACGTATCTCTAGATGGTGGAGACCGATCTGTGTTCATCCTCTATCTCTAGATGGTGGAGACCGATCTGTGTTCGTCCTCTATCTCTAGATGGTGGAGACCGATCTGTGTTCATCCTCTATCTCTAGATGGAGACCGATCTGTGTTCATCCTCTATCTCTAGATGGAGACCGATCTGTGTTCATCCTCTATCTCTAGATGGAGACCGATCTGTGTCTGTCCTCTATCTCTACGTATCTCTAGATGGTGGAGACCGATCTGTGTTCGTCCTCTATCTCTAGATGGTGGAGACCGATCTGTGTTCGTCCTCTATCTCTAGATGGTGGAGACCGATCTGTGTTCGTCCTCTATCTCTAGATGGTGGAGACCGATCTGTGTTCATCCTCTATCTCTAGATGGAGACCGATCTGTGTCTGTCCTCTATCTCTAGATGGTGGAGACCGATCTGTGTTCGTCCTCTATCTCTAGATGGTGGAGACCGATCTGTGTTCGTCCTCTATCTCTAGATGGTGGAGACCGATCTGTGTTCATCCTCTATCTCTAGATGGTGGAGACCGATCTGTGTTCATCCTCTATCTCTAGATGGTGGAGACCGATCTGTGTTCGTCCTCTATCTCTAGATGGAGACCGATCTGTGTTCATCCTCTATCTCTAGATGGTGGAGACCGATCTGTGTTCGTCCTCTATCTCTAGATGGTGGAGACCGATCTGTGTTCATCCTCTATCTCTAGATGGTGGAGACCGATCTGTGTTCATCCTCTATCTCTAGATGGTGGAGACCGATCTGTGTTCATCCTCTATCTCTAGATGGAGACCGATCTGTGTCTGTCCTCTATCTCTACGTATCTCTAGATGGTGGAGACCGATCTGTGTTCGTCCTCTATCTCTAGATGGTGGAGACCGATCTGTGTTCGTCCTCTATCTCTAGATGGAGACCGATCTGTGTTCATCCTCTATCTCTAGATGGTGGAGACCGATCTGTGTTCGTCCTCTATCTCTAGATGGTGGAGACCGATCTGTGTTCATCCTCTATCTCTAGATGGTGGAGACCGATCTGTGTTCATCCTCTATCTCTAGATGGAGACCGATCTGTGTCTGTCCTCTATCTCTACGTATCTCTAGATGGTGGAGACCGATCTGTGTTCGTCCTCTATCTCTAGATGGTGGAGACCGATCTGTGTTCATCCTCTATCTCTAGATGGAGACCGATCTGTGTTCATCCTCTATCTCTAGATGGAGACCGATCTGTGTTCATCCTCTATCTCTAGATGGAGACCGATCTGTGTTCATCCTCTATCTCTACGTATCTCTAGATGGTGGAGACCGATCTGTGTTCATCCTCTATCTCTACGTATCTCTAGATGGTGGAGACCGATCTGTGTTCATCCTCTATCTCTAGATGGAGACCGATCTGTGTTCATCCTCTATCTCTAGATGGTGGAGACCGATCTGTGTTCGTCCTCTATCTCTACGTATCTCTAGATGGAGACCGATCTGTGTTCGTCCTCTATCTCTAGATGGTGGAGACCGATCTGTGTTCGTCCTCTATCTCTAGATGGTGGAGACCGATCTGTGTTCATCCTCTATCTCTAGATGGTGGAGACCGATCTGTGTTCGTCCTCTATCTCTAGATGGTGGAGACCGATCTGTGTTCATCCTCTATCTCTAGATGGTGGAGACCGATCTGTGTTCATCCTCTATCTCTAGATGGTGGAGACCGATCTGTGTTCGTCCTCTATCTCTACGTATCTCTAGATGGAGACCGATCTGTGTTCGTCCTCTATCTCTAGATGGTGGAGACCGATCTGTGTTCATTCTCTATCTCTAGATGGTGGAGACCGATCTGTGTTCGTTCTCTATCTCTAGATGGAGACCGATCTGTGTTCGTTCTCTATCTCTAGATGGAGACCGATCTGTGTTCGTCCTCTATCTCTAGGTGGAGACCGATCTGTGTTCATCCTCTATCTCTAGATGGAGACCGATCTGTGTCTGTCCTCTATCTCTAGATGGTGGAGACCGATCTGTGTCTGTCCTCTATCTCTAGATGGAGACCGATCTGTGTTCATCCTCTATCTCTAGATGGAGACCGATCTGTGTTCATCCTCTATCTCTAGATGGATACCGATCTGTGTTCATCCTCTATCTCTAGATGGAGACCGATCTGTGTTCATCCTCTATCTCTAGATGGAGACCGATCTGTGTTCATCCTCTATCTCTAGATGGATACCGATCTGTGTTCATCCTCTATCTCTAGATGGTGGAGACCGATCTGTGTTCATCCTCTATCTCTAGATGGTGGAGACCGATCTGTGTTCATCCTCTATCTCTAGATGGTGGAGACCGATCTGTGTTCGTCCTCTATCTCTAGATGGTGGAGACCGATCTCGATCTGCATTCCCCTGAAATGAGTTTTCTGTGGGATGAAAGCCCACCCTGCGCGACCCCTCGACCCCGTCTGTATTTATGCAGCGGCAGAGAGCCCTGATCCTGGCTTCTCTGATGCCCTGTCGCCCCGCTGAGGGAGGGGGGGGGGGGTCCGACAAGACACCCCTTCAGCCCTGATTTAACCCTATCTATGGTATTGTGTGTTTTGGCTATAGTAGAGCAAGACTTACTAAGTTACTGCATGGTGACCTCCGTGCACATTGTTTTTTGTTACATTTGTACCCTCTCCAATAATCCAGGTTACAAACCAAATACAATGAGCTGCACAGTATACTATAGGCCTATATGTATATATAAATATATCTCTGCAGTCGGGAGGAAATAACCACCTAACTCCAAAATCTTTAAAGAAATTAAACTTTTCAGGAAATGAAGAAAACCTTATACCGGTATTTTGAAAACAAAGCCTCATCAAAGTTGGTGTTGTGACTTTATATATTGTCAATTACTTTCATGAGAGGGGGAGAGGTGGTGGAGTTACAGTAGCTGTTTTAGCAGACAGTTTGAGGGTCCAATGGAGTTGAGAGGTTTTTGTCTTTTACTTTTCATTGGTTAAATATTGTTATTGCTATTGATAGCACTGATTTATGCAAAAAAGTTAAGGTGGTTTCCTCCCAACATCAACGATATATAAATAGTTTGGCAGGAGAGTGGAGAATGACAGGAAATTAAGGACAGGAGAAACACAATATCATCATCCGTATAGCTAAGATTTAAATTGCTGATATGAAGGCCTGAGAAGATGAAACGCATCCGAATTAAAACACGTGCGGAATGTTCCGTATGACTGACATGTGGTATGAAACACACCGGGGTGACCTGCAACTTTTCTTTGTTTTACATTTCAACAAAACGCACCAATGATAACGTGTGACGTGTGTGAGCGAATAGTCAGTGTAACACGCAGACCTTCAAAGCATCGCTTTGGGTCATTTAGTAGGTCTATGTCATCGAGGAAAGACATTCCTTGTCTCATCTAATCAATTATTCAATTTAATGAACAAATCTGTGCCTTTTATGTCGCTGGGATTGAGCACTGGACGTTCTAATCGCTACGGCTACACGGCTATTTGTAGAATTACGGCTTAAATCTAGTGTTTACAAGAGATGTGCTCTTCATTTTCCAAATAAATAATTCACTCAGCGATCAGCATGAATACAAGCATTAAGAAAATACTAATTTACCAAGTTTTTGGTCGACCGTTGTAGTTTCTTAGCTTACTTACTGTATGATTCTTGATGACTATTTTTATGTATTTGATGTATTACCATGTGTTGTTATTGCTTACTGTGAGTGGCTCTGTCTGGATTAAGAGCAACTGATAAATTGTAACTTGTTGACTAAGACCAAACCGTCGCCACATTTAATAATTCAACGTTTGCTGATCATCAGCGATACATGATAACGATGATAATTAACTTCATTTATATAGCACACAAACAAACATAAAGCAAACAAATAACACATCAAATCAAAAAACAGTATGTCTGTACTTGATCTACTTGCGGTTGAATTGCAGCAGATCTTCTGCAGACAACATTGTAATGAGCGTGGAGCATGCGTTGACAGCATGCTGTGTCTTCTGTACGTACACGCCTGCCTGTGACAGGGGGAGACGTCTCACAGCCATCAGACGTGAGGACGGGAGCTGTCGGCAGCAGGCAGTTAGTGGGCTTTAGATCTGTGCTGCCTGGGCTACGGCGCTGCTGACATCATGCGTGATGATGAACACCTGAATGGCCGCGGTGAGGAAGACGAGCCTGTCTTCCAAATGGCCGCCGTCCGTCTCGGCTCAAGCTTGAACGGCCGGCCGTGCGTTGTGCGTTCTGACTCCAATACTCTTATAGTCGTGCGAAGAATAGAGACGTTATCCGATCCACAAGCTCACGACGAGTTGCACCGTGATGCGTTTTCCGATTTGGAGAATTTCGGAGAATCTTTCAACTTAAAAAAAAAAAAAAGTTTGCAAGTGATATTGTGATAAGTGATATTCTTTGGTTATTTTTATTTCTAAAACATTTTTAACCTATGTAGATTAATTATTTCTATAGATTAGAGTTCAATAACAGGGGTTCTCTCCACCTTAGGGATGTCCCGATCACGTTCTTTTGCTCCCGATCCGATTCCGATCATTTGAAAATGACGCAGCCCCGATTTCCGATCAAGTGATCGGATCGCGATATAACCCATAACTCCAGGGGTGCCCACACTTTTTGGACTTGAGAGCTACTTTCAAAATGACCGGCTCAACAAGATCTACCAATCAAAAACATGATCCCATTGCTGAAAGTTACAGAAAATACTTTTTCAGGTGGCTCAGTATCCAATCAGGTGAGAGAACCCATTTACCAGCTTTGATTTTTATGGTGTTCCTATTTAGTCAATGGTCTTTTTTGTCTCCACCAGGCCGAAGGCATGGGGGGAGAGTATGTTTTGCACTCCGTCTGTCCGTCCGTCCGTCCGTGTGTCCGTGAGCAGCTAATCTCCGGCACCGTTAACCCGGTCGATGCCAAAATTTGCACACACACTCCCTGGATGCCAACGATGAACCTCTGCCCCACAATTTCCAGAACGGCCTGTTATAGCGCCACCAGGAGGCCGCTTTGTGCAAAACAACCCGGTCGATGCCACATTTTGCACACGCACTCCCTGGATGCCAACGATGAACCTCTGCCCCAAAATTTCCAGAACGGCCTGTTATAGCGCCACCAGGAGGCCGCTTTGTGCAAAACAAGTTTTTGCACAGTACACCTACAGATTTTGTCCAAACATCGCGCAAATTGGTACACAGTCTCTCTAGAGCCATTCAACGAAACGGGTCTTTCAGATTTCTCAGACTCCATCCTGATTGGTTAAGATTGGCTTCCAAAGTTCACAGGAGTGCTCAGTTTCAAACAAAATGCTGCAAATCATGAACACATCGCGTGATTTCCGTGAAATTGTGCACGCACAATCCCACTAGGCCGAGGAAGAAATGCCACATGAACAATTTCAACTCGGCCTCAAGGTGGCGCTATAACTGGCCGAAAAGTGTTTTTACCTCTAATTTACTTTCCAACCACCAGATGAAGGCAAGCTGCAATGTCCTACATTCCTATCCTGGTGGAGACCTGTGCCCAGAAGGGCACTTTTTCTAGTTTGGTTTGTTTCTGATTCTGATTGGATGGCATAGTTATCCTGACCTGAGAATGCAATTTCTGTTTACTAAAGAGTTGGAGATATGGGGACTATAGTGGGGAGCCCCCTGTTAATGAATAAACACTCTATAGAGCGTTAGGGCGCCCCCTTTCATGACGACGCCAGGCCCAGGAACTAGTTCCCAATGCATTTTTACAAAAGACATTTCAAAACGAAATTTATTTAAAGACCTTATAAGCGTTGTACAAACCCAACTCTTGTCGTGACAAATCATGACAACAAACACAATATTTTGGACCAAACAAATAATTACAATTACGTTTTCCCAATTTTTTTTGTTTGTTGTCATGATTTGTCACGACAAGAGTTGGCTTTGTCCGCTATTGGACTGGGCTATATTCATAACTTATTTTACCAAAAGAATATAACTTACACCCTTTAAATTTGGGGAAATATTCAGAACATTTTCCTTTCATCTTTACAGTTGTCCGAAGGTTGAAAGTGTTTGTTATGAGATAAATGAATGGCATCATGGAAGTCCTATAGAAGCGTCCAGCGTTCACTGTGTGTCCACAAGGGTAACCCAAGCCCTGACCTCTGACCCCGGAGCCCTCGGGCCGCGCAGGATGTCGGAATCAGCCACAAACACGCCCAATTACAAACAAACACAGATGCCCCGAATTCCACTTTCACTTGAAACAGTCAACTGACCCCTCCTCCCCCCCCAACCCCCCCCCCCCCCCTCTCCCCTCCCCTCCCCTGTCTGTTGAAGTTAGCCCCCGTCCTCCGCTGTGTCTCCGACCCTCGGGGTGGAGGCTAATCCAATAGAAATGTGTCTTTAAAGTGGCTGAAACAGGAAGACAGACACCGCCCGCTCCACCCCTCCCTCCCCTCCCCTCCCCCAGCCTGCCTGGTGTCTTCAGGGAGGTCGAGGGAGTTTTCTAAAAGCTTTTCAAAAATAGCATATAATTTATAGGACTATACAAGCTGGCAGCACGGCACAGTTTACAATTACAATTTAGGCATATATAGCAGACGACCTTAACCCATTCTGACCTGAGATCAGATTCATACGAGGTTTCCGCCGGACACACACTGGTCCTGATGAACCCATTCTGACCTGAGATCAGATTCTAAAAATGTCAGTTGTTCTTCGATTTTTCAAAAATAGCAGACCTACAAGCTCGTATCGCGCCACTCGGTGGCGCGATATGAGCTTGTAGATCTGCTATTTTTAAATAGCTAAAGCATAACATGATGCTGACACCAAAATGGGTGCCCGTTCAGAATGGGATAATACAGAGCGATTTACAGCAAAAACAACACATTTAATACATCAAATACATAGAAATAGTCATCAAGGATCATCAGTAAACTAAGAACCTAACATCCGTCTAACATATATCGAATATCTGTACAATGAAACTCTGAGTATACACTAGCGGCTCCATCTTGCGCCCTTATCCCTAAACCTATTTGCCATTTTTTACTATTTTAAAACATTTTAAAATAGTTCAACTATACATCGACATGTTGTTAGCTGGTAGATTGGCTATTTGTACTGTTTTAAAATGTTTTAATTCCGTGCCGGGAATGGATTACTCCAGGTTACTGTCGCTGCCAACCTCGCTAATCGCGACTTTTGTTTTATGTGTTTAATCCGCTGTATTGTTATAAATAAAAAGAAAATCCGTCTTCGTCGCGGAGAAAGATACTAGATGCATTCGCTTTGATGACGAAACCGGAAATCGTCACATGCTGTGGGCTGCTAGGGCTTCTGGGAAATTGAGGCCAATGGAAATGCATGGGGTGCAACGCCTCATTGAGACCAGTCTTGTGTGCATCTTCCGGGTGCACCAAGATGGTGGATGATACGCTCGAATCATAACAAACCACGGGAGCTTTTTTTGCTGGATTTTCGCGGATTAAAAGCCCAAATAATTCAGCGTATGCTCTAAAGGTAATACAACAATCTCGGCAGTGAAGGGGGGTTGATTAAAATGCGGGTTAAGCGTGAAAAACAGTCAAACTGTTAAAATAGTAAGAAATGGCAAATAAGTTTAGGGATATGGGGTAAGGTACAAGATCTATATAGGGCTGTAAATAAAATGCTATCTAAATGACATTTAGCCTTTGCATACGCCTGTAAGGTCGTCGAGGCTAGTGCAAGTGCTATGGGCTAAAGTGCACAAAGTGAGGCGCTGTGAGCATGTACAGATCTGCTATTTTTGAATGGCCAACGCCAACATCTAAAATGACACGGACGCTCTCCCGGTTTTAAGGGGTTAAAAACGAAAGTTAGTACATTCCCAATGTTTTTTAGAAACAATAATCCAAGTATAGACGTCTGATTTTGAATGTATCAAAGTGCACGTGGGCTAGTGGTGGAAAGTAACTTAAGTACATTTACTTAAGTACAGTACTTGAGTACAACTTTGAGGTATTTGTAATTCACTGAAATATTTCCAATTTCCAATACTTTTACTTCTATACTCCACTACATCTCAGAGGCAAATATTGTACTTTTACTCCACTAAATGTATTTGAAACCATTAGTTACTATAGATACTTTGATTATTATTACAAAACATAATTAAATACTTCAGCCCCATATACATTTGAAAACTTGAAATGGGTCGTTCTGCATTGTGTGTCCTTTCTACTTTTGGGCACTTTAAGTACATTTCGATGCCAATACCTTTTAACTCAAGTACATTTAGAATTCTAGATTTTTACTTGTATTGGGACTCGGGAGTAGTTCTATACACTGCAGCATTGATACTTTTACTTAAGTACTTACAAGTACAAAATGTGAGTACTTTTTCCTCCCAGTGGCGTGGGGACAGGTGGGTGGGAGGGTGTTGTGTCTGTGTTGGACTGGGAGGCCTGGGAGGTGAACTGGGGGTCAAGGTGTGAGGTTACCATCAGCCCCGAACCTCCAACCAATAAAGAAACTCTTGGGAGAGGGCCTGGGGGGGGGGGGGGGGGGGGGGGGGAGAGGGCCCGGGTGGGGGGGCTGGCCAATAACACCATGCAGTGCACCTCCATGACCACCATTTTGGTAGCCTGGCTTTGTCCTGAATCTTAGCGTGGATTCACTGACGCTTCCTCCCCGCATATACAAGGACTGCTGGGTCCCCACTTTGAGAACCACTGACTAGTTAACTGGGGTCCCCCAGGGCCCTATATGTTTTCACATTTAAAATGCTCTACGTCGACACGTTGTGAGCTTGTAGATCGGGTATCTTCACTCAAAGTTTTTCTAAAAAGAAAAAGAAAAAATTGCTTAATTAAATTACGCATAAGGGGTAAGGCTCCTACCAAAATGCATGCACGCACGCACGCACACACGCATTTCCCATTCGACTGTTTTAAAGTCTCCCTCCCTCTGTCTCTTTCCTTCCTTCAGCACTTCATTGCTCTCTCCTTGTCGTTCTCGTTTTGGTTTTTCTCACACTCGGCAAACCCAGAAGGCAATATCCGGATATGTTACGCATGTAGCATGTTGTGGCGGCCTCATTAAACATCCAGCCATGTGGCCTCTGAGACCCCAGTGAGGTCCCACAGCAAACAGACATCACCAACACGTCAGACAGACGTTTGTCCAAAACTCATGCACTGGAAAAAACACAAAACAAATGGAACCAATAATGTGGTTCCATTTTGTTCACTCTCCGAGTTCACAGCATCAGTTTGTCATGTTTTAATTGGATTGTTCTCTCGTTCCATTAAACGGCAAAATATGACAAAAATATTTTTTTCTCTGACATGTTTTTCGCAGTGTTTATTTCTGTGATATAGCCCTGGTTGAAAGACGGCTGTTGAGCTTCATTTCATACTCAACAACGGACCTATAGCTAGCTTGAAGATCAGTCGGTTCTGATGAAGGAGTCCGTTTTATATTGGAGGATGTTACGATAAAACTATGGTTGAATGACTGATGAGTTGCACCTGGACAATGATTCAGAGTAAAGGTCTTCAGCTGTGCAGGGCTTCCAGGAACCCACCTACAGTACAGGCTGGGCGATAAGATGGAGATTCAGGGGCAGATATCTATTGGCACAAGGATCTCTAAGGCAACTGGAGCTTTAGTGGTATTAACCCATTCTGACCTGAGATCAGATTCTAAAAATCTCTTCTACATCCTGACAGTTTTCTGAAAAAGCTATGTTTCTGTGTCAGTCGTTCTTCGATTTTTTCAAAAATAGCAGATCTACAAGCTCTTAGCGCGCCACTCGGTGGCGCGCTATGAGCTTGTAGATCTGCTATTTTTCAATAGCTAAAGCATAACGTAATGCTAACACCAAAAGGGGTTCCCACGCAAAATGGATTAAAGACAATATGGAGATCATCCATAGAGAGACCAGTACAGAAACTCCCTGTTTAGGGCAGAGTTGTGTAAAGTGACATCTGTTCACAAGCTAGAGATGTTCCAAACAAGATGCCTTATAGTAGAATACTGAGGACAGTTTGGCCCACGACGACTATTTTAGCGGATTAGAGTAACCAGTAGGTTACTTATCAAGACCAAATCATTTCAAGGTTTCTTTATTTTGTCTCCCGAAGGAGAAACTTGTCTTGGACCCCGAGGACCCGCCCTGCAGCATACAGATACAGATACAATACACAATACAAGACAACAAAGGAACACAGTGACCCGTACAACATTTAAATACCATACACACACCAACATACCTAGTGCAAAAGAGGGGAAGAACATCACCTCAAAACCTACCCTGTCTGCCGTCTGCAAGGACTCTGTTAAGGAGTGTGATTGACAGAGGGACAAAGGAATGTTTGCACCTATTATATTTGCACGCATGGACCACTTTCACAATTCTTAATCGCATGCAGCCAGTAGGCTCCAGTAGAGCCTATATACTGGCTCCATTGCATGGTCTTGATGAGTAACCATACTGGTGATGATGAGTTGATAGCATTTCGAAAGCGGGCGACTTATTCACAGGAGGGGGCAGGCCTGACCCCCACTGTCAAATGAGATCAAATTCAGGAAGTGTGGATGTTGATTGGACTTGCTTGCAGAAGTGCCATCCCCAATTGGGACACAGAAAACGAACGAGGCAGACCCAAAGAGGCCTGGATAGGGTCTGTATACAGAGGAAGAAGGGAAAGAGCTCGGTGTGTACCTGCATGGATAGGGTCTGTATACAGAGGAGGAAGGGAAAGAGCTCGGGTGTGTACCTGGTGTACCACGCAGGGCCCAGTGCAGCAGGCGGACAGCATTGGCGTTCGTTCGTCTGTCTGGTGAAGATCGCATAATGTGTTGTTGTGGGCCCTTCAATTTCAAAAGGTTTTGGAGCCACCGCTTTACAGTACATGTCCAGAAGTCACATGGTTATACATGTCCTGGTGTCACATGGGTCCTCATACATGTCCCGACCGCAGTCCCTAAGGTAGCTTTTTTTGCCATAAACTGACCCAAGATACGGAGGTCGCCAGCGAGAGGCGAACAGAGCGAACACTCATCCCTTCCTAATTGTCAGGAATGTCCCGATGGGAGACAAGAAAGGCTCTCTTTCACATTGCCTCCTAATCACAGTCATGCTCCCCACGCTTAATTTTCAGAGGACGCCTGTTGAAGCAGCGCCTTGTCTCCATTCAAACGCAGGGCCTAGGCTGTCCTATTCACCCCGTCGATGGAAGCCTTTCTACTCTTTACAGGTTGATTGTGTGTTCACAGGCCTGCCGGTGGACTGGACTGTCACACACGTCCACTGACACTCCACAAGGGGACTTGTCATTGTGTGACTGCTGTTTTTTAGTGGCCTGCAGCTTGCAGGGTATGTCACATGCATCATGGTCCCTGTTGGTTTTTATAGGATTCAAGTCAAGTTAGAGTTTGGGATAGATTAGAATGGACTATTCTACTTGATAGTTTGATCTGGTTTGACCACTTAAGTGGTTACCACGTTAAGTGATAGCTTTTGGTTGGGACAAAAAAGGATTTTGTTAAAAGCTTAAGGCCCTATATTCTGATGGTAATCATTGTAATATAGTGTTTGTTCTGGGTATCTCCTCCTGCTCTTTAGGAAACAGAAATGTCATTTTCATTTTCCAATCAAGGAGAGATGAGCTTCAATGTTATAGTGTTCCAGGTCCCCCTCCCACCCATCACTTCCAATTTCACTTGCTTATCCTGTATCCTGTGTGAGTTCTCTCTAGTGATTGGAGGAAATTGGTATCCTGCCCTGGACATGTATTTTCTGCATGTTTATTAAAGAGCTGGAGAGACATGGGGACGGCTGTTACTGAACATGGGACTATTTATATATTACTTATACTCACCTTGTAGTCCTGTGTCATACGTTGTCATAATACAGTGTCACACAGTGAACATAGCCATCTACAAGCTCACAAGCTTCTGAGCATGTATGTAGATCGTCTATTTTCATACATTTAAAAAAAAGATTGGTAAACGTGTAAGTCGCTCTAGAAAGGCCTAAATAGCTAATTGTACGCGGTCAATGACTCATTGATAGATTGATTTATGTCAGACAAAAGACAAAACATTATCACCATGATATTTAGCTCTTTTGTAGTTTGGATTAAATTTGCTGTATGTAATTTCCCTCTCTCTCTCTCTCTCTCTCTCTCTCTCTCTCTCTCTCTCTCTCTCTCTCTCTCTCTCTCTCTCTCTCTCTCGTCACTCTGTCCACTTTTCTTCTATTATTTTGGCTCATTCCCATCGGGGTCGTCACAGGGGATCATCTGATTCTGTTCTCTGCGTCGTGACTCCTGGCTGCCACCTTGCAGGATTCTCTTCTCTCTCATCGCATCCATGAACCTCCTTTTTGGCCTTCCTCTTAACCTGGCAAGTTCCCCTTCCAATCTGTCCACTATTCATGTCAAACAGGCCCTGTTTCTGCATAGAACAAAGCGCAGATCCGGGCACACTTACAGTTTAAAAAGGAGGAAAACTTTATTCAACCTAAAGGCCCTGTGCAGAACTGTAGTCCCAGTATTCTGAAGGTGGCATATCTTTCATTTTGTTCCATAACTTTGTTGGATTGACTCTTTATTATGTTATTCTGGGTCAAATCTGCTGCCAAGACAAACGCATTACTGCCCAGCCCTCTAGGCGACAACGTGGCGCTAGTGCCAGAGAAATCGGTCACTTCTGCTTGGACTCCTCATGCATAGAAGGAAGCATGTGGCCAGTCCGCTGCTTCCCCAGGTTGGCAATGCACGTATTGTGAGCTTGTAGATCTGCTTGTAGAAGTGCTTAATGTTTGTTTTCTAATCAAAATTAAAATCTCCAAAGTAACTAGTAACTAAAGTTTTCTACTAAAGAGTAGAGTAAAGTACAATTACCAAAAAAAATACAGTACTTGAGTAAATGTATTATAGTTACTACACCACTGTCACGTATAAATTACCCCAATAATACAAGAAAATAAAGGTAATAAGTAATAGTAACAAGTAATAGTTTAGCCTCTCTGATCTGAGCCCGCCAGACCTTTTGATCGATGGATCAATTGATTGATTGATTGATCGATTGATCGGATATAAGTTTGTTAACAGCTACACAGTCAAAACGTTATACTAAAAAAATGTATGGCTTTTGCTAAATGCTTTCCAGATTCATTTTGGTAGCGGCATAAAGAATGCATTTGAGGCACAAATTATTGACCTCCACATTGTGTGAATGAAGTGAAGAACAATTGTGGTAACGACGTTAATGACACTGATAGTAAAAAAACAATAAGCCAACGTGAAGATCATTGCATGCTGCAGGAGTAAACAGATGACAGCGCCGTGCAGTGACAGCCATAAGCATTCTATGATGTTAATGTGGTGCTATTTAAGCCATTAAGACCTGCAGAGGACCATTCTACAAATGCCAAAAACCTCATGTTTCTGTGTCAGTGGTTCTCAAACCTTTTCATGTCAAGGACCCCCAATATTATATGTATTTGGCCGCCGACCCCCATCTGAAAATATGTTGTTCCAGGGACCACCTCCCCAGAAGCAAAGATTTGAGTTAAAAACGTTCCCTCTGAAAGAATATATATTCAAAGATTTGCACTACATTTTTCAAAAACAGCAGATCTACAAGCTCATAGCACGGCACCGAGTACCACGCTATACGAGCCTGTAGATCTGCTATTTTTCAATAGCTAATGAGTGTAACATGACGCTTTTAAAACACCAAAAGGGGTTTCCCGTCCCAGACGTGTTAAGAGTGATCCGCGAGACGTGATGTGCAGCAGACCTCACAGGCCTCGCTCGGCATTGTGTAACACCATATTTACTGTAAATGCACAACCAACATATTACTGTAAATCTGCGCGACAACACTATTACTGTAAATGCGCGAGTCTTGTGGGTCCAAGCCGCCGCCGCCGCGCGGGGAGGGCGTAGTCTATATACAGCTTTCTTTAAAAAACGTCGATAAACGACGTAGCTGGCAGACGGGCCCCGCCGTGCATTAATCCATTCTGGGCGGGAGCCCCTTTTGGTGTTAGCATTATGCTATACTTTAGCTATTGAAAAATAGCAGACCTACAAGCTCATATCGCGCCACCGAGTGGCGCGATATGAGCTTGTAGGTCTGCTATTTTTTGAAAAATCGAAGTATACGACTGACATAGAAACATAGCTTTTTTAGAAAACTGTCAGGATTCAGAAGACATTTTTTTTTGGAATCTGATCTCAGGTCAGAAGGGATTAAACACACATGTCGGATCACACACATGTGTCTGCGGCGCTTGCAGAACGGCAGACGCTTCTTGGCCCAGATCACTTCCACAAGGGAGCTCGCTGCTCGTCGAGATGGTGGCGAGAGCTTTCTGACATCGCTTAGCACATTCTGGCCGGGAAACCCCTTTTGGCGTTTTATATCCATCCATCTTCAACCGCTTATCCGTAGTCTGGTCGCGGGGGCAACAGCTCCACCAGAGAGCTCCAGACTTCCCTCTCCGTGCAGAGCAACATTAGTGACTTCCTCCTGGGGGATCCCGAGACGTTCCAAGGCCAGTGAGTCGATGTGTTTCCTCCAACTGCGCCTTGGTCTGCCCCGTGATCTCCTCTGTTATACTTTATAGCTATTGAAAAATAGCAGATCTACAAGCTCGTAGCGCGGCACTCGGTGCCGCGCTACGAGCTTGTAGATCTGCTATTATTTTTTTTAATCGTTAAAATGTGCCTCAAAATCTTTGAATGTATATTCTTTCAGAGCGAACGTTTTTTTTAACTCAAATCTCTGCTTCTGGAGAGGGAGGTCCCTGGAACGGTGGGCATATTACATATCATTTTTGGGGGTCCTTGACATGAAATATTGAGAACCACTGACACAGAAACATGTGGTTTTTCCACATGTTTTAAATTTCGACGGCAGGTCTAAATGGGTTAAAGGAAGAGAGAGAGAAAAAACCTCCTCTCTGGATTTAAATGTATCGTTGTCTTTCATATTTTATAACCGGTTTGGACTTTCCTAATCCCGCCGGGACTCGTCTGGCGTTTCGGTGTTGTAATGAAGATGCTTTTTCTTTTTCACAGACTCTGGGCTCCTCCCTTGATTTAGGCTGAGAATTAGCAGACTTGAAGTAATTTATGGAGCCATTTCCTGCATCATCACAGCAGAGAGAAAGAAAAGGGGGCCTTGCAGTTTCTTTTGGAAGGCCCATTTTCTTTTTCTCTTTGCTTTCTTACAATGCCAACGGCTTCCTGGCCAAGCGCATCATGTATGATGCTGGGCAGGCTGACAGGAGCGCTGGCTGGAGGACTGTGGGACTGGAGAGAGATCCAGCAGCCCGTCTAGCCCATTTAAGCCTGACGTCGACATTTAGAAAATTGTCTTCTGAATCCTTAATTTCACGATTTTTCAAAAATAGCAGACCTACAAAGCTCGTAGCGCGCCACTCGGTGGCGCGCTACGAGCTTGTAGATCTGCTATTTTTTCAATAGCTAAATTATAACAATGTTTAAAACACCAAAAGGGGTTCCCGTCCAAAATGGGCTAGGATCTAATCCCTCCTGATTGGATGAGTTGTGTCTCCGTTTCTGAATGAATAATTTCACAATTGTTTTCTTGACTGTCGTCGGCGACGATGGTCTAAAAAGCGTTGGAGGGTTCTTTTTTCTTTTGCCTTCTTTTACTTTAAAGTTCAATTGAACCCATTATAAGACCTGTGAGGCCGAGAACACAAAGGTCTAAATCAGTGGTTGTTTTTGGCTTTTCTGTCTTTATTGATAGAAGATTGACAGGAAAGAGGGAGAGACGGACGGACGGACGGACGGGGGGAGACATGCAGCAAAGGTCGTCATGAATGTGACTGGAACACGCGACACGCTGTCAGTCCAGAGCTATACAGTATACTGTATGTGGCTGTATGCACCTGGACCACTAGGCCAGCCAAACCAGTGGTTTTCAATCAGTGGTCCTTGAGGAGGTTCCAGGAGGTCCCCCTGCAGCCAAACGATGGAAGAGTTGGTATAACCAAATGGACCCTCATCATAGATCTTTAAAGGTATATTCAGTGATTTCCATATGCTGACCATATAAGGAGTTCCTCCCTGTCCCCAGTTAACCCCAGGGGGTCAAAAAACCTTAGGTTTCGTTTTTGGCTATAGGTGGCAAAGCCTTCATCCAATCAGGATAGAGAGGGGCCTTCCGCCAATCATGATTGAGCGGGGGCGGGCCTTGGTGTGCGTGCTGTTGGCCTGTCACGTGTCGTCCCCCCCCCCCCCCCCACTGTAGAGCGTGCATGTGCACATCTTGTTACCGGGGCGGACCGGGTTTCTTTCTAAATTACCCAAATCACTGAATGCTCCTTTAACTCAAGATGGAAGATTTAATTTTACTCTCTCAAGAGTTGAGATTATTTATTTAATTATTGTTAAACATCTGCATTACTAAATCTACAAGAAGTCAACACAATTAGAGAATGATTTGTTATGCTATACCCACATCAATACAGCAAGTTTTGGCTCTGCGAGGCTAAATGTCATCAAATGGTGGCCTGTGGCTCAAATGCCGAATAAATAATGGTCCTTGATATGAAAAGTGTTGAAAGCAGTTCTCACACTTTCATTTATTTTATTTATTATTTTTAAATAGCAGATGTATGAGGCACGCTGGCACAGTTGGTAGTGCTGTCGCCTCACAGCTAGAAGGTCCTGGGTTCGATTCCCACTGGGGACGCTGTGGGCGCTGGGGGCCTGTTCTCTCCTCCGCGTCATCAGTGCCCATACCCGAAGGCGGGGTTGGCGAAAGGGCCTTTCTGTGTGGAGTTTGCATGTTCTCCCCGTGTCCCCTAGGGTAGGTACCCTCACAAAAAACATGCAGTAATCCTGGTCTCTAAAACTGCCTCCCCCTGGCCAGCCGGGGCGCCTGATGGAGGGGAAAGGAACTGGTCGGAATAACATGTTCCTTCCACGCGCTACGTCCAACCAGGGAAACTCCCCTCTGTCAGGTGAAAAGAAGCAGCTTGGACTCCTCATGCATAGAAGGAAGCATGAGGCCAGTCCGCTGCCCCCCCCCCAGGTTGGCAGAGGGAGTGTAGCGCCCAGGATTACATTAGATAATTGACACTGGGTGAAAGAATGGGTTGCAAAATCGTGGGATAAAAAATAAAATAAAATAAATAAAAATAGCAGATGCACAAGCATTGACTTCTTTACCCTCAGTTAAATTACGTCAAAGTCTATTAACCCCTTGAACTCTACGTACGTAGAGCTCCGAGAATGGGGGGGGGGGGGTCGTTCCGAAGAATTGCTTTTAGGACAGTTCCGAAGAATTGCTTTTAGGACAAACCTAGATGACAAAAACAGTACTGTCAAGTCAACGGTGAAAGGGATGGAGTTTGAAAACTTCACAGGCGATCACCACTGAGATGTTTTTGTGCGGCCGGAGCCTGGTCTAAAGATAGCGACTCACATGGCGAACACAAGATATGGCAGCCGCACAGCCGGGCCCACGTCCTTAGACCTGCAACAAAGTGCGTGGCTCCTTCCAAATTGGTGGCCTGCTCAATTAACCCATTTTGACCGCAGACCAGATTCTACAAATGCCTTCTACAAATCCTGACCGTTTTCTGAAAAACCTCATGTTTCTGTCTGTGGTTCTCAAACATTTTCATGTCAAGGACCCCCAAGATTATATGTAATTGCCCGCCGACCCCCCCCATCTGAGAATATGTAGTTCCAGGGACCCCCCCAGAAGCAAAGATTTGAGTTAAAAATGTTCGCTCTGAAAGAATATACTCAAAGATTTACGCCACATTTTCAACGATCTTTCAAAAAATAGCAGACCTACAAGCTCGTAGCGCGGCACCGAGTGCCGCACCCGAGTGCCAAAGCTTGTAGATCTGCTATCTTTCAACAGCTAAAGCACAACATAATGCTTCTAAAACACAAAAAAGGTGGTTTCCCGGCCGAGATGGGTTAAGGAGGGCTGGTGGGGTCCGTTCCAGGGGTGCTGGCCCGGGGCCCACGAGGCCGCGTGATTCCAGCCCGCCTGGGACTGGAGAGGTAGCGGCTATGATGGAGGTCAGCGGACAAAGGCCTCCAGTCACCGAGAGTGTTCCTTTTGCTTTACGCCTAAAACTCACGCGCAACTGCTCCCCTTCGATTGCTTATTGAATTACATGTAATCATTCAATTAGAGTCACATGTTGTGGAGCAGCAGCAACAGTCAGTCCTCATTGCAACTCGGCCAAGCCACCGGGTTTGTTCGAAAACGGAACATAACGGGCGCTTGTGTCTGTCGCTCGTGGGATAGTTTTTTTTTTTTGGTGGAAAAAAACAAGATGTCTGACATGTTAGCGCCGTGACGTCTCAATTCTTCTTTCTTTTCTTGGCCCCCGGCTGCAACCGGTTTCCCCCCCCCCCCCCCCCCCCACTCCCCCTCCCCCCCCCGTTGATGAATCACCTCGCAGCCTCGGAGACCGGATGAGAGAGACGTCCCATGTCTGTTTATTTATCACTCATCATGAGACGTCTCACTCTCACACCGACATTTATTCAAACGCGGCAAATTGATTACTGTTAAGGGCAAGGAAGATGGGGGCGGTCCTTGGCACACATGGGGGCGTGCGTGTGTGTGTGTGTGTGTGTGTGTGTGTGTGTGTGTGTGTGTGTGTGTGTGCGTGCGTGTTTTATTAAGGTGAAGGCCATATACTGTAAGTATAGTAGAATTTTAGAAATGGCGAGTGTCCTGAGCATGACGTTAAACTGCTCCATTGTAACTACCATCGTTAATGTATAGTGGGTGCAGATTTAATATGCATTTTACAACCTCGGTGGAGTATAGTATTCCCATGAGCAGTTATACCGGGAAGAGAGGCGTTGGAGCTGGCCTTCTATAGCGCTGTGTGTCCGTCCGCTGTCGGAACAACAGTGGGTGGATTTTGGGCCCATATGGGATCAGCCACGCTATACCGGGAACGATATGACACCGGGCGGCGATGCAGGAGTGGACTGGGAAATAGTTTCCTCTGGTGGTCCAGCAGCCTGAGACATTATACCGGTGGACTGGTTGTTGGTGCCTGGCCGGGGGTTTCCAACTTAGGATGCATGCCTACACTACATGGTGCCCATGGAATGCTGGGTGACATTCTTGTTGTATCGCCACATATTTCTTGATTTTGTGGATGTATAACTTTTCTGCACCTGAACTATTTATGTCCTTGTGTGCAATTTCCTCTGACATAAATAAATTGTTAAAGTGTGTGTGTGTGTGTGTGTGTGTGTGTGTGTGTGTGTGTGTGTGTGTGTGTGTGTGTGTGTGTCTGTGTCTGTGTCTGTGTGTGTGTGTGTGTGTGTGTGCGTGTGCGTGTGCGTGTGCGTGTGCGTGTGCGTGTGCGTGTGCGTGTGCGTGTGCGTGCGTGCGTGCGTGCGTGCGTGCGTGCGTGCGTGCGTGCGTGCGTGCGTGTGTGTGTGTGTGTGTGTGCGTGCGTGTGCGTGCGTGTGCGTGCGTTTAGCATGGGTACCCCCCTTGGAACCCCCTCAGGGACCCCTTGGAGGTCTCCGGACCCCACTTTGTGCAGCAGCGTGTGGGCTGCAGGCCGCATGGTGGGTGTTGAGAGGCAGCAGCGAGTGCAGAGGAAATGGGCTCTGGCATGTTGACTCAGGAGTAAGTCCCCCTGGACCCTCAAAGCGCCGTTATTAGGCTTTAATCACCCTGCTCTTCTGTTTCTGTCCTGTCCTGTTTCAGCCTGCGCTGCAGAGGAAAACATGTCCTCTGTATACGTCGCTCACACACACACGTACAGTGACAACGTATTTTATAAATTCCCAAAACGTGGCGTCATGTGAATTGAGCAATATTGTGCTTTACACCGTCATTAATGGCACCAATTTTTAAACAACATCTGCATTGGTTGGAGGAGGTTCTGTCCCTATGCTCTTCCATTGAGACTGTTGGGTTATAGGTCAGGACACCTTGCTCAGTGTCCCTGAGCAAGACACTTAACACATTTTGCGGCGGGAACTCCTTTTGGTGTTTTAAGCATTGTGTTATAACCTGACGTTGCCAGATCCAAGAAGCTTGCTACACAAATTTGTTTCACAGCTTATTGGGATCTGGGATCGCGGAAGCAAATTCGAGGGCTGTTCCTTTTTTTCAAAATACTTGGTAGATGATTGGATGGGACCGTCTGTCTATCACCGTGTGGGCGTGCAAACACAACCAATCATATTGACGTGTCTATAGCTTCAAATCCGGTTTCGCACATATCCCGCCCTTAGCTCATGCTGATTGGTTCGGTACGGAACGGATTTGTGTCAGCTCAACTCCCTGAGAGATCCCAGATGGAAGCTGTGTTGGGGAACATGGTTACCCAATACCGCCCCCATCTGGCAGCGTCAGGTTAATTGTGTTATGCTTTAGCTATTGAAAAATAGCAGATCTACGAATAATCGTGAAAATGTGGCGCAAATCTTTCAGGGCGAACGTTTTCAACTCAATTCTTTGCTTCTGTCGGGGTCCCTGGAACAACATATTTTCAGATGGGGGTCGGCGGCCAAATCCAGATATTTTTCGGGTTCCTTGACATGAAGAAGTTTGAGACATAGAAACATGTGTTTTTTCAGAAAACTGTGTAGGATTTAGAAGACATTTGTAGAATTGTCCTCAGGTCAAAATGGTGCCCTATAACTGCTCCGCCCCCTGTGCCATCTGAGCTGCAGGTTGAAGCTGAGGCTGAATTTCATCCGAGGTTTCCCTTTCCTTTTCTTACTGGTTGAAAAGTCTGACTGCCTGGCTAAGGCTCATATGTATTATGTAGCCACAGTAGCACAGTCTCTCCCCTGGCTAAGGCTCATATGTATTAGGCTATGTAGCCACAGTAGCACAGTCTCTCCCCTGGCTAAGGCTCATATGTATTATGTAGCCACAGTAGCACAGTCTCTCCCCTGGCTAAGGCTCATATGTATTATGTAGCCACAGTAGCACAGTCTCTCCCCTGGCTAAGGCTCATATGTATTATGTAGCCACAGTAGCACTGAGCACAGTCTCTCCTGGCCAAGCAGGTCATGGGAGCCTCTAGACTGCATGGAGCCTCGATCTGCCTCTGTCCAGAAGAACTGTAACTTTTCAGGATTCAAGTTCAAGAACTAACAGTACAATTTAAGCATTCATCAGACGCTCTTAATCCAGAGCGATTTACATTAAGCAAGAACAAAAAGCATGGCAATGCATCACATACATAAAAAGTAGTTATCATGAAACATGCGTAAGCTAAGAACAGTAAAACATACCACATCTATAAGCTCAAAACGAGTCGCTTTGCCCCACGTTTTGACCTTGCGGATCTTCTACTTTTGATGCTTTTGTGTGACGCACAAAAGCATGGTCAAGTAGGCAGTAGGGCATTAATTTAAGAAAAAAAAACACACTTAAAGTTAGAATATATGGAGATAAGAGGCTTCTGCCCGACAGCAACGATATGTATTTTCACTACTAGCAGACAACGCTGTAAGAAGGTTAAAGGTTTCATGACACTCATTTTCATTTATTGTTTTTCTTTTACGTTTTATGATCTCAACCTTCTGTGGCCATGCCTGGGGTTTTCTCTGTGTGTTCCGAAGCCTTTTGAGCTGCAATGAAAACAGAGCAAGCAGGCCTCAACAGTGACCTCTGCTGGCAGATTCTTATGTCACACATGGGATTCGTGGACTCTTACCTCACAGTCCACGGGCCAATCAGAGCACTTGTTTGTTGCCAGAAACCCCCAGACCACAGAAACTCTACTGAATGTTAAAAGTTAATTTTTTTTGGTGCATTTGAGCTCAGAAAACAAAACCAAAAAGTAAGAAAAATTACAAAAACTTTTACATGTCCCTTTAACCCATTTTGGGGCGGGAACCCCTTTTCGTGTTTTAAACATTTTGTTATAATTTAGCTATTGAAAAATAGCAGATGTACAAGCTCATAGCGCGCCACCGAGTGGCGCGCTACGAGCTTTTAGGTCTGAAAAATAGCCTTTACTTAGAAAAATTGAAGAATGACTGACATAGAAACTGACATAGAAACTTTTTCAGAAAACTGTCAGGATGTGTAGAACAGACATTTTTAGAATCTGATCTCAGGTCAAAATGGGTTAAAGAAGTACCATCAAAATTGAACTTAATAAGTATACAGTATACTTGAGTACCATATGAATGTACTCCGATACTTTTCCACACCACCACTGCCGGCCGGGCTGGCCCGGGCCCGGGACAGACAGCTATAGCACCGCTGCAGCAGAAGCAGAGCACCGTCTCCTCAACATTTGCATAATGCTAAGTGAAAGAAAGAGCCTCTATTTTGGGGTCCAAACTTTTTCCAGACACACATACACAGCTGCTGCTGGAGCTACTACTACTACTACTACTATACCAGAAGGAAAATGGGGTGGGGGTGGTGGGGGGGGGGGAGGGGGAGGGGGGGGAGGAGGAGGAGGGGGGGAGAACAAGTGTGGAGAGAAATGGACTATCAAAGGGACGAACGGAGGCTTTCATGTATGGACACTTTGATTGTTGTTACAGATTGCTTCCAGGTGAGGCAGCGACTCCGGGAGAGGAGAGAGACGAGAGGGGGAGCTGCAGGGAGAAGAGAGGGCTGCCTAAGTAAGGATGGCATCGGCCAGGATTTAACCCGTTCTGACCTGAGATCAGATTCATATACGAGGTTTCCACTGGGACACACACTACTGGTCTGATTAACCCCATTCTGACCTGAGATCAGATTCTAAAAAAAATGTCAGTCGCTCTTCGATTATTCAAAAATATAGCAGACCTACAAGCTCGTATCGCGCCACTCGGTGGCGCGATACGAGCTTGTAGATCTGCTATTTTTCAATAGGTAAAGCATAACATGATGCTGACACCAAAATGGGTGCCCGTTCAGAATGGGTTAACCCGTTTAGACCGGGGAAAACCATTCTACCAAATTATGACTTTTAAGTCCCGACAGTTTTCTGAAAAAAAACCCTATGTTTCTATATCAGTGGTTCTCAAAATATTTAATGTCAAGGACCCCCCCAAAAATATAGGTAATTATTGGCCACCGACCCCCATCTGAAAATACGTTGTTCCAGGGACCCCCCCCCCCCTCCCAGAAGCAATGATTTGAGTTAAAAAACGTTTGCTCTGAAAGAATATATATTCAAAGATTTGCACCACATTTTCACGATTTAAAATAGAAAATAGCACTCGGTGCCGCGCTACGAGCTTGTAGATCTGCTATTTTTCAATAGCTAAATAACATTTAGCTATATGCTTAAAACACCAAAAGGGGTTCTTCCCAGGCAAAATGGCTTAACCATTACAGGGGGATTTGGAGCAGCAGCAGGTGCGGAGAATGAACGAGGCTCAAGTCCGTGGCGTTGGGGTGGTGGTGGTGGTGGTGGTGGTACCTCCACAGGGTTTTCCTGGGGGTTTGTTTTAAAGCGATCGTGACATATTATTTTATTATTTTTGTAATTTGTAAGGTTTTGTTTTTAGGTATTTCTGAGCTCAATTGCACAAAAAAAAAACCCTGAACGTATTAACATTCAGTAGAGTTTCTGTGGTCTGGGGGTTTTCTGGCTCAAACAAGTGCTCTGATTTGCCTGTGGACTGTGAGGTAAGAGTCCACGAATACCATAATATGACATAGGAATTGTCCAGCAGATGTCACTGTTGAGGCCTGTTTTTTTCTTTTCTTTTTCATTGCAGCTCCAAAGGCTTCAGAACACACAGAGAAAACCCCCAGTCCACAGAAACTCCGCTGCATGTTCAAAGTTCAGGTTGTGTGGGTGCAGGGACGTCATAAAACGTAAAATTAAAAATTAAAATAAATGACAAGGTACGTCATGAAACCTTTAATCAGACCAGTGTGTGTCCAGTGGAAACCTCGTATGAAATCTGATCTCAGGTCAGAATGGGTTAATGCTGTGTTTAAAATAACAATTCAGCCGCTAGCCGACACTGATGCAGATATTTGTCTGTATTTGTATTTGTTTGTTTTTAGTTTTTGTTGTTTTTATTTCATGCTTTTGTGCCAAGAAATAAACGTTTTTAATCTACAGCTCCGTAGGCAGCAGATAACCAACACACTAACACAGCCAATGCAAAATGTATGCTCATCAACAACAACAGTTATTTGCCGATACCAATATTGACCATTAGCGGCAAATATCGGCCTATACCGATATATATGTATACATTTATATAATACATCGGTGCATCCCTATACTTATGAGCTTGTAGATCGGTAAAGAGGTTTGGTGTCGATTGAAAAAAGAGACGACCAAGTGTAGAGCCAAAGGTCAAGTTTACTGAGGGTTTAAGTCGTTAAAACACATTCACTGCCAGGTATTAATTCATTCATTAATTATTCCGAAACCGCTAAAGTTTTTAAGTCTCCTTCTTTTCCTTTCGGCTTTTCCCTTCACGGGTCATCTCCCCCTGTCCTCTGCCTCCTCTTCTCCCACACCAACTAACTCCATGTCCTCTGCCTCCTCTTCTCCCACACCAACTAACTCCATGTCCTCTGCCTCCTCTTCTCTCACACCAACTAACTCCATCTCCTCTGCCTCCTCTTCTCTCACACCAACTAACTCCATCTCCTCTGCCTCCTCTTCTCTCACACCAACTAACTCCATGTCCTCTGCCTCCTCTTCTCTCACACCAACTAACTCCATGTCCTCTGCCTCCTCTTCTCTCACACCAACTAACTCCATGTCCTCTGCCTCCTCTTCTCTCACACCAACTAACTCCATGTCCTCTGCCTCCTCTTCTCTCACACCAACTAACTCCATGTCCTCTGCCTCCTCTTCTCTCACACCAACTAACTCCATGTCCTCTTTCACTACGTCCATAAATCTTCCTGCGTGGCAGTTCCAACTTCAACATCCTTCTACCGATAACATACTCACTATCCTATGTGTGTATAATGTGTTCTGCATACTTGGCTGCTGGGTCGCAAGACACATTTCAGTGTGAACTGACAATAAAGTACTATATCATATTCATATCATATCATATCCCTCCTCTGTACGTGTCCAAACCATCTCAGTCTATAGCCTCTCTGGCTTTATCTCCAAAGCGTCTGACATGCGCTGTCTCTCTGATGTACTCGTTCCTGATCCTATCCGTCCTTGTCATCCTTGCCCAGAGAGAACCTCAACATCTCTGCTAGGCGGCTGCCCGGCCAAATCCACTGAGAAAAAAAGAGAGAGGACAAACACCAGACCTGAGAGCTATTAGTGGACAGCGGATTGGCCTTTGCTGCACAGCGTGACCCTCAATCACCCTTTGGAGTGCAGATGCAAGCCTTTCAGCCTTAATGGGGTGCTAGGTGCGGCTATGGACCATCACCTGTAGCCTACTCGTCTGTGAGGTATTTATGTCTCTCCTGTCCAAAAATGTAATTCCTGAAAACGCCACTGCGCCTCCAGCTCTGCTTCCTGCATGTCTTTCCCTCAGTACGACTGTCTCTAAACCAAACAACATCTTGTAGAGTTTTTCAGTGAAACCCCATATTTTGGAGCTCCACCAGAACCCGAGACGTGAATGTAGGAAGCAGGAAAACGCTATACGTGTTCTTACAGACGATCGTCTCTTCTTGTCTCTTCTTCCACCCGGAAAGATAAATGTTGTGGCCAAATACATATACATTTGATTTCGGGGGTCCTTGACAGGAAAAATAGTTTGAGAGCTTTTATGCTACAGACCAACCACAGAACAGTGCCCTGGCTGGGTCCTCCCACCGCACCGCACCGCACCGGACCATGGCTTATTGGAAGCAGGCATTTTCGTGGGAAGTCCAATTAGGAGACGGAAATTGCAGCGAGCCCCGACGCTAACCGTAGCAATAAGTGCGAGCCCGAGCCGCGGTCAGTTACCTGCACATGTGCAGCGTAGAGGCAGCAGTAGCCACCTCCGTTCATTCCATTCCACCTTAACCCATTCTGAACGGGAACCCATTTTGGTGTTAGCATCATGTCATGCTTTAGCTATTGAAAAATAGCAGATCTACAAGCTCATAGCGCGCCACCGAGTGGCGCGCTACGAGCTTGTAGGTCTGCTATTTTTGAAAAATCGAAGAACGACTGACATAGAAACATAGCTTTATCAGAAAACTGTCAGGATGTAGAAGACGTTTATCGAATCTGATCTCAGGTCAGAATGAAAACTGTCAGGATGTAGAAGACGTTTATAGAATCTGATCTCAGGTCAGAATGGAAAACTGTCAGGATGTAGAAGACATTTATAGAATCTGATCTCAGGTCAGAATGGCTTAATTGGACTTTCCATCGTTGACGTCTTGAAAGAGAAATGCGCTGCTACGCTCTACGCTCTGCTTCCTGGTAATGGCCTGCCGCTCCACTGATGTCTGATGAGGGGGGGGGGGGATGGGGGGGGGGTCCGGTTTAGATTTAGACCAGGAGGGTGGTTCCTGCTCTGGGCGCTTGTCTGTTACTGTAGGAAAACATACCAATAATCAAAATTGCTTTCGTCCACTTTCATCCTTCAACTTCACATCCCATTCCACAATTCCCTATTTTTGTGTCACGTTGGGGGAGCTTGTAGATCAGCTATTTCCGCAATGTGTACATATAGTGTAGTGTAGTGTGTGTGTGTGTGTGTGTGTGTGTGTGTGTGTGTGTGGGGGGGGATTTTGTCAGATGTAAGAAGGTGGTGGGTCTGTCTTACTGTATATATACTCATACTGTATATATATGAAACAGCTCTGGTGTGACTCACGCGGTGTGTGGCACGGCCGGGTAATATATGTGTGTGTGATATTAATATACTGTCACTGGAATAATGTGCACTGCATGGGATGAAATATTACATGTACAATTACTCAGCTGACAGGAAAGGTTTTGGTACGGTCGCTCCAACGGATGATTTATAACTTAACCCATTTTGACCCGGGAACCATTCTACAAAATGTCTTCTAAAATTCCTGACAGTTTTCTGAGAAACCCTATATATGTTTCTATGTCAGTGGTTCTCAAACATTTTCATGTCAAGATTATAATGTGATTGGCCGCCGACCCCCATCTGAATCACTTACCCTAACCCCTTAGATAGCATTTCTGTTGGCTTAGATAGCATTTGACACAGACTTATAGCATGTTATGTAGACAGCACTATAATTGTATTGTATATAGTCATAGCACGCCATAGTACATATGTATAGCATAGTAGTAAATATGTATAGTTTATATGTATAGTGTATAGTTTCATTATATAGATATTCCACTGTTACTTTCTTAGCTTACGCATGTTTCTTGATAAATGCTTTTATGTGATGTATTCCCATGCTTTTGTTCTTGCTTAAATGTAAATCGCTCTGGATTAAGAGTGTCTGCTAAATGCCTAAATTGTAATTGTAAATTGTAATCACGATTAAAAAAAAATAGCAGACCTACAAGCTCGTAGCGCGGCACTCGGTGCCGCGCTTTGAGCTTGTAGATCTGCTATTTTTCAATAGCTAAAGCATAATACGCTTAAAACACCGAAAGGGGTTCCCGCCCAAAATGGGTTAAGCCATGACTGTACATGTGCTGCATGTGACACGCGCTCAACTCGCCCGTTTTTTTTGGAAATTATTTTAAAGATATTAGTAGCAAATAAGGATCTGCAGCAGCCCGTGGACCGGAGGTCAGCGTAATGACCGATGGCCCGACACAGGAGGAATCTCACCAACTTCATTATGAACTTCATTTATCTCCTTTATTGGACACGTTTGCTCATTATTTCATACGGTTCTGCCCTTCCTCCCCCAAACGGGTCGACGTTGACAAATATCCAGCGCTGACCTCTGGAACGGGCCGGCCGTTCGCTCACGGTCGCCACTCTGCCTCCAAAGGAATGTTTTGGTAACAAGAAGACTCGCCCCGTTTTCTGTTTTCCTCCCAGAATTTTCCCCAATGTGAGGGGTGGGAGAGGCTGGACAGCAGACGGCTGGATTTTGAATTTCTCTAACTATAAACTTTCATGACAGCAGAAAAGCCTAAGTACAAATATAATTTATGAAAAGCTACTACAGTGAAGTCTGTTCACAGAAGTTGTTGTAGGATATGTGGGGATTATCTGACGAGGTACCATTTGAGGGGGCAAAACCTTACATATACTAAACAAGTAAGACGCGCAAACGCGGGAAGCGAACGCAGCTCGTGTGTGGTTGTGTGTGTGTGTGTGTGTGTGTGTGTGTGTGTGTGCTACAGCTGCGCCCTGTGTGTGTGTGTGTGCTACAGCTGCGCCCTCTGGTGGCGGGCGGGTGGTGTAACAGCGGGACAGACACACAGACACACAGACACACACACAGACATTCAGCCCTTGCTGTCATAGTAAGTGGCTCACTGCGTTC
This sequence comes from Protomyctophum parallelum, assembly GCF_964188405.1. NCBI lineage: Eukaryota > Metazoa > Chordata > Actinopteri > Myctophiformes > Myctophidae > Protomyctophum > Protomyctophum parallelum. The sequence continues at coordinate 54,935,954 of NC_139700.1, forward strand.
GCAATAATACTAAATTGTTTATAGGGTCAATATAAGTAAAATAATATAGCCTTTCCACAGGAGTATCTTTTTATATTTTTCCAAAAAGAATACAAACAGCCAATAGCATATTACAAAGTTATCCCCCTCACTGGTGACAATTCCGGGAGGAAAAACGGGCACGCACCGGGTCGAGTCTTCCGGTATTGAATGTTTTCCCGTGTCGTCGTCGTGTGCAGCGTTTCATTTCTCTCTGACTTCATGCCGCTCCGTTCAGCCGTGCAAAACAATAAGTCTGTGGTTTTTTGGGAGGGGGAGGATTATTAAGCACGTAATCCACCATGGCTACAGTTCCTAACCCCATATTTCGTGGCTCTGACACACTGCAACATTTATTACCGTTAACCCATTTTTGGCGGCAGGAACCCCTTTTGGTGTTTTAAACATCATGTTATAATTTTAGCTATTGAAAAACAGCAGATCTAGTGGCGCGCTATATGAGCTTGTAGATCTGTTTAGATCTGTCTTCTATCTTTGAAAAATCGTGAAAATGTGGCGTAAGTCTCTTTTTTTTTAAACTCAAATCTTTGGTCCCTGTAACAACATATTTTCAGATGGGGGTCGGCGGCCAAATATACATATATTTTTGGGGGTCCTTGACATGAAGCTGTTTGAGAACCACTGACATGGACACATTTAGAAGGCATTTGTAGAAGCGTCCTCCGGTCTAAATGGGTTAAAGTGAGAGTGGAATGTGGAGATGTGATGTTACAACTCTGTCCTTGTCAGTCCACCACCAGAAATGCTGCTGCTGTTATGGTCTGATTTAACTGCACATAGAGATGTCAATGGTTCTGTTATGGTCTGATTTAACTGCATAATGAGATGTCCATGGTTCTGTTATGGTCTGATTTAACTGCATAATGAGATGTCCATGGTTCTGTTATGGTCTGATTTAACTGCACATAGAGATGTCAATGGTTCTGTTATGGTCTGATTTAACTGCATAATGAGATGTCCATGGTTCTGTTATGGTCTGATTTAACTGTATATAGAGATGTCCATGGTTCTGTTATGGTCTGATTTAACTGCATAATGAGATGTCCATGGTTCTGTTATGGCCTGATTTAACTGCACATAGAGATGTCAATGGTTCTGTTATGGTCTGTGTCACGGGGCAACCCGTGCCCTATAGACACTAGAAGACTCCACAATGTGAAACTGAACATTACAAACGCACACTGCACAGCTGCTCCCATTAATTGACTGTCATTAAGCTCCTTGGAGGTGTGGCTATGTGTAGCATCATATACTGTACTACTTATCGGTGTTGCCTAATGCTATCATAATTGTTTTGTGTTTGATGTGATGCCTTGGAAAACATTCAGACTCTAAATGTGTAATTGTATAGTTGGTCTAACTCATGGGTCATGGTTTACCTTGTTTGAGTAGATTGGTCCAATTACTAATCATTGTGGGTGGGGTCTCACCTGGTATATAAGGGAGGCTTGTGGAAATGTTTGGGAGATTGCTCAGTTGGCTTGAGACAGCAAAGAGACAACACCAAGGGAGAGCTGCCAGGGTCTTCAGGAAAGGCATAGCCTGTTTTCAGTGTCTTTAGTTCTTGGTTTGTTGTTTTTGTCTTTGTTAGTTATCAAGTGTTTATTTCTTACTTTTGGTTTTTGAAAGTGTATTGTGGCCAGTATCATTCGTGCAGTATTTTGTTTTGCCTCAGACCCAGGCTGTGACAATCCGTCATATGGGCTGTTCATCAGTTTTGGAGGTAAATAAATACAACAAAAGATGTACATTCTTGGACTGCGTCTATTCTTGGAGCCTTGGCCGTTCGGGCAACTTTACAGTCTGATTTAACTGCATAATGAGATGTCCATGGTTCTGTTATGGTCTGATTTAACTGCATAATGAGATGTCCATGGTTCTGTTATGGCCTGATTTAACTGCACATAGAGATGTCCATGGTTCTGTTATGGTCTGATTTAACTGCACATAGAGATGTCCATGGTTCTGTTATGGTCTGATTTAACTGCATAATGAGATGTCCATGGTTCTGTTATGGTCTGATTTAACTGCATAATGAGATGTCCATGGTTCTGTTATGGTCTGATTTAACTGTATAATGAGATGTCCATGGTTCTGTTATGGCCTGATTTAACGGCATAATGAGATGTCCATGGTTCTGTTATGGTCTGATTTAACTGCACATAGAGATGTCCATGGTTCTGTTATGGTCTGATTTAACTGTATAATGAGATGTCCATGGTTCTGTTATGGTCTGATTTAACTGTATAATGAGATGTCCATGGTTCTGTTATGGTCTGATTTAACTGCATAATGAGATGTCCATGGTTCTGTTATGGCCTGATTTAACTGCACATAGAGATGTCCATGGTTCTGTTATGGTCTGATTTAACTGCATAATGAGATGTCCATGGTTCTGTTATGGTCTGATTTAACTGCACATAGAGATGTCCATGGTTCTGTTATGGTCTGATTTAACTGCATAATGAGATGTCCATGGTTCTGTTATGGTCTGATTTAACTGCACATAGAGATGTCCATGGTTCTGTTATGGTCTGATTTAACTGTATAATGAGATGTCCATGGTTCTGTTATGGCCTGATTTAACTGCATAATGAGATGTCCATGGTTCTGTTATGGTCTGATTTAACTGCATAATGAGATGTCCATGGTTCTGTTATGGTCTGATTTAACTGTATAATGAGATGTCCATGGTTCTGTTATGGTCTGATTTAACTGCATAATGAGATGTCCATGGTTCTGTTATGGCCTGATTTAACTGTATAATGAGATGTCCATGGTTCTGTTATGGCCTGATTTAACTGTATAATGAGATGTCCATGGTTCTGTTATGGTCTGATTTAACTGTATAATGAGATGTCCATGGTTCTGTTATGGCCTGATTTAACTGTATAATGAGATGTCCATGGTTCTGTTATGGCCTGATTTAACTGTATAATGAGATGTCCATGGTTCTGTTATGGCCTGATTTAACTGTATAATGAGATGTCCATGGTTCTGTTATGGCCTGATTTAACTGCATAATGAGATGTCCATGGTTCTGTTATGGCCTGATTTAACTGTATAATGAGATGTCCATGGTTCTGTTATGGTCTGATTTAACTGTATAATGAGATGTCCATGGTTCTGTTATGGCCTGATTTAACTGTATAATGAGATGTCCATGGTTCTGTTATGGCCTGATTTAACTGTATAATGAGATGTCCATGGTTCTGTTATGGCCTGATTTAACTGTATAATGAGATGTCCATGGTTCTGTTATGGCCTGATTTAACTGTATAATGAGATGTCCATGGTTCTGTTATGGTCTGATTTAACTGCATAATGAGATGTCCATGGTTCTGTTATGGTCTGATTTAACTGCATAATGATATGTCCATGGTTCTTTTATGGTCTGATTTAACTGCATAATGAGATGTCCATGGTTCTGTTATGGTCTGATTTAACTGCATTATAGAGATGTCCATGGTTCTGTTATGGCCTGATTTAACTGCATAATGAGATGTCCATGGTTCTGTTATGGCCTGATTTAACTGCATAATGAGATGTCCATGGTTCTGTTATGGTCTGATTTAACTGCACATAGAGATGTCCATGGTTCTGTTATGGTCTGATTTAACTGCACATAGAGATGTCAATGGTTCTGTTATGGTCTGATTTAACTGTATATAGAGATGTCCATGGTTCTGTTATGGTCTGATTTAACTGCATATTATAGAGATGTCCATGGTTCTGTTATGGTCTGATTTAACTGCACATAGAGATGTCCATGGTTCTGTTATGGTCTGATTTAACTGCATATTATAGAGATGTCCATGGTTCTGTTATGGTCTGATTTAACTGCATATTATAGAGATGTCCATGGTTCTGTTATGGTCTGATTTAACTGCACATAGAGATGTCCATGGTTCTGTTATGGCCTGATTTAACTCTATAATGAGATGTCCATGGTTCTGTTATGGTCTGATTTAACTGCATATAGAGATGTCCATGGTTCTGTTATGGCCTGATTTAACGCTATAATGAGATGTCCATGGTTCTGTTATGGTCTGATTTAACTGCACATAGAGATGTCCATGGTTCTGTTATGGCCTGATTTACCTGCTTAATGAGATGTCCATGGGTCTGTTATGGCCTGATTTAACTGCATAATAGAGATGTCCATGGTTCTGTTATGGTCTGATTTAACTGCATAATGAGATGTCCATGGTTCTGTTATGGCCTGATTTAACTGCATAATGAGATGTCCATGGTTCTGTTATGGTCTGATTTAACTGCATAATGAGATGTCCATGGTTCTGTTATGGCCTGATTTAACTGTATAATGAGATGTCCATGGTTCTGTTATGGTCTGATTTAACTGCATATTATAGAGATGTCCATGGTTCTGTTATGGCCTGATTTAACTGTACATAGAGATGTCCATGGTTCTGTTATGGTCTGATTTAACTGCATAATGAGATGTCCATGGTTCTGTTATGGCCTGATTTAACTGTACATAGAGATGTCCATGGTTCTGTTATGGCCTGATTTAACTGCATAATGAGATGTCCATGGTTCTGTTATGGCCTGATTTAACTGCATAATGAGATGTCCATGGTTCTGTTATGGTCTGATTTAACTGTACATAGAGATGTCCATGGTTCTGTTATGGCCTGATTTAACTGTACATAGAGATGTCCATGGTTCTGTTATGGCCTGATTTAACTGCATAATGAGATGTCCATGGTTCTGTTATGGTCTGATTTAACTGCATAATAGAGATGTCCATGGTTCTGTTATGGTCTGATTTAACTGCATAATAGAGATGTCCATGGTTCTGTTATGGTCTGATTTAACTGCATAATGAGATGTCCATGGTTCTGTTATGGTCTGATTTAACTGCATAATGAGATGTCCATGGTTCTGTTATGGTCTGATTTAACTGCACATAGAGATGTCCATGGTTCTGTTATGGTCTGATTTAACTGCATATAGAGATGTCCATGGTTCTGTTATGGTCTGATTTAACTGCACATAGAGATGTCCATGGTTCTGTTATGGTCTGATTTAACTGCATAATGAGATGTCCATGGTTCTGTTATGGTCTGATTTAACTGTACATAGAGATGTCCATGGTTCTGTTATGGCCTGATTTAACTGCATAATGAGATGTCCATGGTTCTGTTATGGTCTGATTTAACTGCATAATAGAGATGTCCATGGTTCTGTTATGGCCTGATTTAACTGCATAATAGAGATGTCCATGGTTCTGTTATGGTCTGATTTAACTGCACATAGAGATGTCCATGGTTCTGTTATGGTCTGATTTAACTGCATAATGAGATGTCCATGGTTCTGTTATGGTCTGATTTAACTGTACATAGAGATGTCCATGGTTCTGTTATGGTCTGATTTAACTGTATAATGAGATGTCCATGGTTCTGTTATGGTCTGATTTAACTGCACATAGAGATGTCCATGGTTCTGTTATGGTCTGATTTAACTGCATAATGAGATGTCCATGGTTCTGTTATGGTCTGATTTAACTGCATAATGAGATGTCCATGGTTCTGTTATGGCCTGATTTAACTGCACATAGAGATGTCCATGGTTCTGTTATGGTCTGATCTAACTGCATAATGAGATGTCCATGGTTCTGTTATGGTCTGATTTAACTGCACATAGAGATGTCCATGGTTCTGTTATGGTCTGATTTAACTGCACATAGAGATGTCCATGGTTCTGTTATGGTCTGATTTAACTGCACATAGAGATGTCCATGGTTCTGTTATGGTCTGATTTAACTGTATAATGAGATGTCCATGGTTCTGTTATGGTCTGATTTAACTGTATAATGAGATGTCCATGGTTCTGTTATGGCCTGATTTAACTGCATAATGAGATGTCCATGGTTCTGTTATGGTCTGATTTAACTGTATAATGAGATGTCCATGGTTCTGTTATGGTCTGATTTAACTGTATAATGAGATGTCCATGGTTCTGTTATGGTCTGATTTAACTGCATAATGAGATGTCCATGGTTCTGTTATGGTCTGATTTAACTGCATAATGAGATGTCCATGGTTCTGTTATGGTCTGATTTAACTGCATAATGAGATGTCCATGGTTCTGTTATGGTCTGATTTAACTGCATAATGAGATGTCCATGGTTCTGTTATGGTCTGATTTAACTGCATAATGAGATGTCCATGGTTCTGTTATGGCCTGATTTAACTGTATAATGAGATGTCCATGGTTCTGTTATGGCCTGATTTAACTGCACATAGAGATGTCCATGGTTCTGTTATGGTCTGATTTAACTGTATATAGAGATGTCCATGGTTCTGTTATGGTCTGATTTAACTGTATATAGAGATGTCCATGGTTCTGTTATGGCCTGATTTAACTGCACATAGAGATGTCCATGGTTCTGTTATGGTCTGATTTAACTGTATATAGAGATGTCCATGGTTCTGTTATGGTCTGATTTAACTGCATAATGAGATGTCCATGGTTCTGTTATGGCCTGATTTAACTGTATAATGAGATGTCCATGGTTCTGTTATGGCCTGATTTAACTGCACATAGAGATGTCCATGGTTCTGTTATGGTCTGATTTAACTGCATAATGAGATGTCCATGGTTCTGTTATGGTCTGATTTAACTGCATATAGAGATGTCCATGGTTCTGTTATGGTCTGATTTAACTGCACATAGAGATGTCCATGGTTCTGTTATGGCCTGATTTAACTGTATAATGAGATGTCCATGGTTCTGTTATGGCCTGATTTAACTGCATAATGAGATGTCCATGGTTCTGTTATGGTCTGATTTAACTGTATAATGAGATGTCCATGGTTCTGTTATGGTCTGATTTAACTGCACATAGAGATGTCCATGGTTCTGTTATGGCCTGATTTAACTGTATAATGAGATGTCCATGGTTCTGTTATGGTCTGATTTAACTGCACATAGAGATGTCCATGGTTCTGTTATGGTCTGATTTAACTGCATAATGAGATGTCCATGGTTCTGTTATGGTCTGATTTAACTGTATAATGAGATGTCCATGGTTCTGTTATGGTCTGATTTAACTGCATAATGAGATGTCCATGGTTCTGTTATGGTCTGATTTAACTGCATAATGAGATGTCCATGGTTCTGTTATGGCCTGATTTAACTGTATAATGAGATGTCCATGGTTCTGTTATGGTCTGATTTAACTGCACATAGAGATGTCCATGGTTCTGTTATGGCCTGATTTAACTGTATAATGAGATGTCCATGGTTCTGTTATGGCCTGATTTAACTGTATAATGAGATGTCCATGGTTCTGTTATGGTCTGATTTAACTGCATAATGAGATGTCCATGGTTCTGTTATGGTCTGATTTAACTGTATAATAGAGATGTCCATGGTTCTGTTATGGTCTGATTTAACTGCATAATGAGATGTCCATGGTTCTGTTATGGTCTGATTTAACTGCACATAGAGATGTCCATGGTTCTGTTATGGTCTGATTTAACTGTATAATGAGATGTCCATGGTTCTGTTATGGTCTGATTTAACTGCATAATGAGATGTCCATGGTTCTGTTATGGTCTGATCTAACTGCACATAGAGATGTCCATGGTTCTGTTATGGTCTGATTTAACTGCATATAGAGATGTCCATGGTTCTGTTATGGCCTGATCTAACTGCATAATGAGATGTCCATGGTTCTGTTATGGCCTGATTTAACTGCACATAGAGATGTCCATGGTTCTGTTATGGTCTGATTTAACTGCATAATGAGATGTCCATGGTTCTGTTATGGTCTGATTTAACTGCATAATGAGATGTCCATGGTTCTGTTATGGCCTGATTTAACTGTATAATGAGATGTCCATGGTTCTGTTATGGTCTGATTTAACTGCACATAGAGATGTCCATGGTTCTGTTATGGCCTGATTTAACTGCACATAGAGATGTCCATGGTTCTGTTATGGTCTGATTTAACTGCATAATGAGATGTCCATGGTTCTGTTATGGTCTGATTTAACTGCATAATGAGATGTCCATGGTTCTGTTATGGTCTGATTTAACTGCATATAGAGATGTCCATGGTTCTGTTATGGTCTGATTTAACTGCATATAGAGATGTCCATGGTTCTGTTATGGCCTGATTTAACTGCATAATGAGATGTCCATGGTTCTGTTATGGCCTGATCTAACTGCACATAGAGATGTCCATGGTTCTGTTATGGCCTGATTTAACTGCATAATGAGATGTCCATGGTTCTGTTATGGCCTGATCTAACTGCATAATGAGATGTCCATGGTTCTGTTATGGTCTGATTTAACTGTATAATGAGATGTCCATGGTTCTGTTATGGTCTGATTTAACTGCATAATGAGATGTCCATGGTTCTGTTATGGTCTGATTTAACTGTATAATGAGATGTCCATGGTTCTGTTATGGTCTGATTTAACTGCACATAGAGATGTCCATGGTTCTGTTATGGTCTGATTTAACTGCATAATGAGATGTCCATGGTTCTGTTATGGTCTTATTTAACTGCATAATGAGATGTCCATGGTTCTGTTATGGTCTGATTTAACTGTATAATGAGATGTCCATGGTTCTGTTATGGTCTGATTTAACTGCATAATGAGATGTCCATGGTTCTGTTATGGTCTGATTTAACTGTATAATGAGATGTCCATGGTTCTGTTATGGTCTGATTTAACTGCACATAGAGATGTCCATGGTTCTGTTATGGTCTGATTTAACTGCATAATGAGATGTCCATGGTTCTGTTATGGCCTGATCTAACTGCATAATGAGATGTCCATGGTTCTGTTATGGTCTTATTTAACTGTATAATGAGATGTCCATGGTTCTGTTATGGTCTGATTTAACTGCATAATGAGATGTCCATGGTTCTGTTATGGCCTGATCTAACTGCATAATGAGATGTCCATGGTTCTGTTATGGTCTGATTTAACTGCACATAGAGATGTCCATGGTTCTGTTATGGTCTGATTTAACTGCATAATGAGATGTCCATGGTTCTGTTATGGTCTGATTTAACTGCATAATGAGATGTCCATGGTTCTGTTATGGCCTGATTTAACTGTATAATGAGATGTCCATGGTTCTGTTATGGCCTGATTTAACTGCACATAGAGATGTCCATGGTTCTGTTATGGTCTGATTTAACTGCACATAGAGATGTCCATGGTTCTGTTATGGTCTGATTTAACTGCATAATGAGATGTCCATGGTTCTGTTATGGTCTGATTTAACTGCATAATGAGATGTCCATGGTTCTGTTATGGTCTGATTTAACTGCATATAGAGATGTCCATGGTTCTGTTATGGTCTGATTTAACTGCATAATGAGATGTCCATGGTTCTGTTATGGTCTGATTTAACTGCATAATGAGATGTCCATGGTTCTGTTATGGTCTGATTTAACTGTATAATGAGATGTCCATGGTTCTGTTATGGTCTGATTTAACTGCATAATGAGATGTCCATGGTTCTGTTATGGCCTGATTTAACTGTATAATGAGATGTCCATGGTTCTGTTATGGTCTGATTTAACTGCACATAGAGATGTCCATGGTTCTGTTATGGTCTGATTTAACTGCATATAGAGATGTCCATGGTTCTGTTATGGTCTGATTTAACTGCATAATGAGATGTCCATGGTTCTGTTATGGTCTGATTTAACTGCACATAGAGATGTCCATGGTTCTGTTATGGTCTGATTTAACTGCATATAGAGATGTCCATGGTTCTGTTATGGCCTGATCTAACTGCATAATGAGATGTCCATGGTTCTGTTATGGTCTGATTTAACTGCATATAGAGATGTCCATGGTTCTGTTATGGCCTGATCTAACTGCATAATGAGATGTCCATGGTTCTGTTATGGCCTGATTTAACTGTATAATGAGATGTCCATGGTTCTGTTATGGCCTGATTTAACTGCACATAGAGATGTCCATGGTTCTGTTATGGTCTGATTTAACTGCACATAGAGATGTCCATGGTTCTGTTATGGTCTGATTTAACTGCATATAGAGATGTCCATGGTTCTGTTATGGTCTGATTTAACTGCATAATGAGATGTCCATGGTTCTGTTATGGTCTGATTTAACTGCATAATGAGATGTCCATGGTTCTGTTATGGTCTGATTTAACTGTATAATGAGATGTCCATGGTTCTGTTATGGTCTGATTTAACTGCATAATGAGATGTCCATGGTTCTGTTATGGTCTGATTTAACTGCACATAGAGATGTCCATGGTTCTGTTATGGTCTGATTTAACTGCATATAGAGATGTCCATGGTTCTGTTATGGTCTGATTTAACTGCATAATGAGATGTCCATGGTTCTGTTATGGTCTGATTTAACTGCACATAGAGATGTCCATGGTTCTGTTATGGTCTGATTTAACTGCATATAGAGATGTCCATGGTTCTGTTATGGCCTGATCTAACTGCATAATGAGATGTCCATGGTTCTGTTATGGTCTGATTTAACTGCACATAGAGATGTCCATGGTTCTGTTATGGTCTGATTTAACTGCACATAGAGATGTCCATGGTTCTGTTATGGTCTGATTTAACTGCATAATGAGATGTCCATGGTTCTGTTATGGCCTGATTTAACTGTATAATGAGATGTCCATGGTTCTGTTATGGCCTGATTTAACTGCATAATGAGATGTCCATGGTTCTGTTATGGTCTGATTTAACTGCACATAGAGATGTCCATGGTTCTGTTATGGTCTGATTTAACTGCACATAGAGATGTCCATGGTTCTGTTATGGTCTGATTTAACTGCATATAGAGATGTCCATGGTTCTGTTATGGTCTGATTTAACTGCATAATGAGATGTCCATGGTTCTGTTATGGTCTGATTTAACTGTATAATGAGATGTCCATGGTTCTGTTATGGTCTGATTTAACTGCACATAGAGATGTCCATGGTTCTGTTATGGTCTGATTTAACTGCATAATGAGATGTCCATGGTTCTGTTATGGTCTGATTTAACTGCACATAGAGATGTCCATGGTTCTGTTATGGTCTGATTTAACTGCACATAGAGATGTCCATGGTTCTGTTATGGTCTGATTTAACTGCACATAGAGATGTCCATGGTTCTGTTATGGTCTGATTTAACTGCATAATGAGATGTCCATGGTTCTGTTATGGTCTGATTTAACTGCACATAGAGATGTCCATGGTTCTGTTATGGTCTGATTTAACTGCACATAGAGATGTCCATGGTTCTGTTATGGCCTGATTTAACTGCACATAGAGATGTCCATGGTTCTGTTATGGTCTGATTTAACTGCACATAGAGATGTCCATGGTTCTGTTATGGTCTGATTTAACTGCATAATGAGATGTCCATGGTTCTGTTATGGTCTGATTTAACTGCATATTATAGAGATGTCCATGGTTCTGTTATGGTCTGATTTAACTGCACATAGAGATGTCCATGGTTCTGTTATGGCCTGATTTAACTCTATAATGAGATGTCCATGGTTCTGTTATGGTCTTATTTAACTGCACATAGAGATGTCCATGGTTCTGTTATGGTCTGATTTAACGCTATAATGAGATGTCCATGGTTCTGTTATGGCCTGATTTAACGCTATAATGAGATGTCCATGGTTCTGTTATGGTCTGATTTAACTGCACATAGAGATGTCCATGGTTCTGTTATGGTCTGATTTAACTGCACATAGAGATGTCCATGGTTCTGTTATGGTCTGATTTAACTGCATAATGAGATGTCCATGGTTCTGTTATGGTCTGATTTAACTGCATATAGAGATGTCCATGGTTCTGTTATGGTCTGATTTAACTGCATAATGAGATGTCCATGGTTCTGTTATGGTCTGATTTAACTGTATAATGAGATGTCCATGGTTCTGTTATGGTCTGATTTAACTGTATAATGAGATGTCCATGGTTCTGTTATGGTCTGATTTAACTGTATAATGAGATGTCCATGGTTCTGTTATGGTCTTATTTAACTGTATAATGAGATGTCCATGGTTCTGTTATGGTCTTATTTAACTGCATAATGAGATGTCCATGGTTCTGTTATGGTCTTATTTAACTGTATAATGAGATGTCCATGGTTCTGTTATGGTCTGATTTAACTGTATAATGAGATGTCCATGGTTCTGTTATGGCCTGATTTAACTGTATAATGAGATGTCCATGGTTCTGTTATGGTCTGATTTAACTGCATAATGAGATGTCCATGGTTCTGTTATGGTCTGATTTAACTGCATATTATAGAGATGTCCATGGTTCTGTTATGGCCTGATTTAACTCTATAATGAGATGTCCATGGTTCTGTTATGGTCTGATTTAACTGCATAATGAGATGTCCATGGTTCTGTTATGGTCTGATTTAACTGCATAATGAGATGTCCATGGTTCTGTTATGGTCTGATTTAACTGCACATAGAGATGTCCATGGTTCTGTTATGGTCTGATTTAACTGCACATAGAGATGTCCATGGTTCTGTTATGGTCTGATTTAACTGCATGATGTCCATGGTTCTCATCCTGTGGCGCAGTGGTGCTTCAATACTGAGATTTGAATGATAATAAATATAACAATATTTAATATTTAAAAGGTGATAAAGAACTTAGTTATTCTATAGGTCAGTTCCATTGATCCGAGGTGGAACACAATCGATGAATTGGTCATTAAAAAAAACATTTAACTTAACACGGCGCGCTAGTGTTTGAGAACAGATTTGTGTGACCAATATGTTGTCATTCCTATATATAACTTTATAGGAACATTATAGGAAAAGATAGTTTTTCCCAATGGTTTCAAGATTTTCGTCGTGATGTGAATGTGATGTGACACGTTTTAAACTTGTAGATCAGCTGTTTTGGAACTTTTTTTTTAATTGAAATAAATATTCGTATTTAGAAAAGAAGACTCGGGGCTCCATTTTTGTCACCGACTCACCGCTAAACCCCTTATCCCTAAACCCCTTATCCCTAAACCCCTTATCCCTAAACCCCTTATCCCTAAACTTCTTTGCCTTTTTTTTTTTTACTATTTTGCAAAACATTTTTTTAATAGTTAAAATGGCCAGTCTACAAGCTCACAACGTGTCAATGTAGATTGGATAGTTGAACTATTCAAAAATGTTTTGCAAAATAGTAAAAAAGGCGAAGACAGTTTAGGGATAAGGGGTTTAGCGGTGACGAAAATGGAGCCCTCGGTGTCATCCAATTGGCTGACATATGGGCCCGCTCGTACTGTATTGTCCTGGCTTTGTTGTGTGCTGAAATTCGCCAAAGTACAGTACAAGGTTCAAGGTTGTCTTTATTTGTCTCCCTTGGGAGAAATGTGTCTTGGAGACGGAGTCACAGCTGCATACAAATAAAATAACATACACGTTACACATAAGAAAAACACCATGAAACATACCAAGTAGAGATATTGCACACATTCCCTTTGATAAAGTGCAAGTGCAGTTTAGTCAATAAAGTGCATTCGGCGATCTCTGATTGAGCATTTTGATTGACAGGGGAACCAATGAGTGTTTAAATCTATTATACACATACCGTGGAGTTCTATACATCTCCTACCGGATGGCATTAGCTCGTACTCTTTGGTATAACACATGCAAAGGGTCGGATATATACAATATTCCGAGCTTGTCTCAACATTGCTTGTTCAAAGATGGCCTGGGGGGGGGGGGGGGGGGGGTGATGGAGGAGGGGCTCACAGCGCGTTGCAGCGTGCCACATTTTGAGCTATGGATCAGCTATAGATCTACTAGATCCTCTGATCGGCAAGATTGGCTATATTTTCAGACAACACATGCAGTCCATATATTAAAGCAGACGGACCCACTTTGAGAATCCCTGTATTCATCCAGAATGGGAACCCCTTTTGGTTGTTTTAAGGATTATGTTATACTTTAGCTATTGAAAAATAGCAGATCTACAAGCTCATAGTGCGGCACCGAGTGCCGCGCTATGAGCTTGTAGGTCTGCTATTTCTTTTTTTATCGTGAAAATGTGGCGAAGATATATTCTTTCAGAGTGAACTCAGTTACTCAAATCGTTGCTTTCGACGGGCGTCCCTGGAACAACATATTTTCAGATGGGGTTCCGCGGCCAAATACAGATAATTCTGGGGGTCCTTGACATGACATATTGAGCACCACTGATATAGAAACATATAGGCATTTCAGAAAACTGTCAGGATTTAGAAGACATTTTAAAAATTCGGTCCTAAATGGGTTGACCCATTCTGACAGGGCACCCATTTTGGTGCCAGCATCATGTCATGCTTTAGCTGTTTAAAAATAGCAGATCTACAAGCTCATATCGCGCCACCGAGTGGCGCGATACGAGCTTGTAGGTCTGCTATTTTTGAAAAATCGAAGAACGACTGACATTTTTAGAACCTGATCTCAGGTCAGAATGGGTTCGTCAGACCAGTGTGTGTCCGGCGGAAACCTCGTATGAATCTGATCTCAGGTCAGAATGGGTTAAAGATATCACCTCCACCATGCAGTGGCAGACTGGCAGTGATGTGCCGGTCGGTCACAGTGGGAGTTTCTCTATCTAGACTATAGGATGAACGTGAGACAGAAAAAAACACCGTCCAACATATGGGGATCATTTCAGAGAAAAAGAGGGGGGGGGGGGGGGGGGGGACTTATGGACCAAGAAACACATGTAAAAGACATACAGTAGATGGCCTTCATGCAGATTTATACACTTTCAGCACTGTTTCCTTTTCCTATATGCTATTTTATTCTTCACTGTTTTGTGATGGGTTAATAATTGGTCTGATAGAGTTATGTTTAATTCATTTATACTGCTTTAATAGCCCGTCCGCAACACCATGTTGCTGAGTTGTCAGTCTAGAATAGATTAAGTATAGCTATAGTTCGTAGTAGCTATACGTGGATTTTACTTTGAAAACACTCACCAAACAATTAGCAGGATAGAAAATAAAAGATAAATAAATAAACACATCCACAACTTTTCCAAAGTATTGCTTTTCCTACGAAAAAAGTTATTGATTGTAAAATAAATAAATCACTCTAACCCCATAACCATTATTTGTTATACCGGTAATCCCCTGCCGCGGTAATACTTATTCAGTCAGATCACAGTGGCCATTATTATCCAGGTTGCAGGTATACTTTTCCCCCTAAAGAACACTTGGAGCCATGCAGGCATCAGGTATACTTTTCCCCCTAAAGAACACTTGGAGCCATGCAGGCATCAGGTATACTTTTCCCCCTAAAGAACACTTGGAGCCATGCAGGCATCAGGCGCCACAATGGTGCAATCTGCACGAGTGCTGCCTTATAGACATTATTGCTCAGGGAAATAAGGGCCCTTATGCCTCATCAGAGGTGTGATCATGTGATGTGATGTGATGTGAGTGTAGTGCAGCATCTAGTGGCTGAACGTCGTCTGTATACTGTAGCCCATTTTGGGTTCATTCCTGAATGAAGAATCCAAAAATGGTGAGAAATTATTTGCCAACCCTTAATACGCTCAAGCGTATTAAGTGTTGGTAAATAATTTCGTTTTCACTTTTACAGTGTAACGCTGTAAGTTGTTGTGAGTTGTCTTGGAGTTTGCACATGATGCTTTTTTTATGTAGTTTTGCTGTTTGTTTGTTCGCTTGGATGCTTTCGTCAATATATTCAGGAATGTAATAATTCAAGGCTACTGTAATTAAATTGATTGATAGGTGAAAAAACTCAGTTTGATAGCGAACTACTCGTTTATTAACATAAAAAAATGCTAGACATGCTGGTGTGTTTGTATGCTCGTGCACACACCCACACACACACAGACACACACAGGCGCATGCATGCATGCACGCACGCACACCGCACGTGCACACACACACACACACTGCACACGCACACACACACACACCCCACACGTGCACACACACATAGCGGTCTTTGATCGGCTGTCCTCCAAGCTGCAGGTATCATGCATTGCAAGCACAAGTCGCACGTCATCATCGTAATCCCACAATCCATCACTGCACACATACACACACACTGAACCACTGCAACACCATGGGGGGGGGGGGGGGGGGGGGACAACACTGGGACCCCCGTTGGTGTGTGTGTGTGTGTGTGTGTGGGGGGGGGGGGGATCACAGGATTGGCGTGAGGCCTTGTCTGTTTGGAGGCAGTCCAAAGTTGTTGCACAGAATCATAACTTGCTCTCATCCAGTTGTCTGCGTGTTCTCACTGTGCAACTCGGTCCAACTTGTGTACAGAAATATACCAGGTCACCCCCGTAGGTAATCGTAACCCCCTGACCCCCTGATTCATATTCTGCCACCAACATTTACCAGAAATATCCAATCTACAAGCTGGTTATAGGTGTTCTCTCTCGTGATGGCTGAGATTTAGCTCTTTATGAAATCGCTGGAAGAGATGGGGAGACCCATTAATTTGCTACTGAACAAACACTCTATGATTACTATCACTCTATATAGAACTTTAACCCTTTTAACAAAAAAATAACTATTTGTTTTCACCAAAATATATCATGTATACCCTATTTAATCTACTCAGCAGCTGAGCAGCAGCTTATAAAGTCATACAAATTATCCCCACCACTTAAAGCACAGCTCAAGACCTACTTCTGCACTTTTGCTTATACGATCCTTGTTGTTATTCATGGCCTCACGAGTATTGCCTTATTCACTGCTATTATTTTAAGGTTTTTTTTTTTATGCCTTTGCTTTAAATTTTATTTATTTTTCTCTTGCTCTGTAAAGCATTTTGAGCTGCAGCGTCGCAGTCCCGCCCCCTACGAGGGCCCAGGAAATGATTTCCCGTTCATTTTCCTCACAGACATTTCAAAAAGTATTTATTTAAAGACCTTCTAAGCCTCGTACGAAGCCAACTCGAGTTGTGAGAAATCATGACAACAAACACAATATTTTGTGATACACAAACAACAACAAATAATTATAAAGAAGGAGAAAACAGCAGGTTACAACACTTTTTTCTTGTTTTTTCTTCTTTGTAATTATTGGTTTGGTCCAAAATATTGTGTTTGTCGTCATGATTTGTCACAACTCGAGTTGGCTTTGTACGACGCTTAAAAAGGTCTTTAATAAATACTTTAGTACTATTGGCGACGCTTTGAGGGCTTGTAGCTATTTTCGGGGCGCAAATCCACTCTTTATTTCATTTTTTTAATGGGTTTTTTTGTGGCTTTTGCCTTTATTTCATATTATTATGGAGGGACAGACAGTAGGCTGACAGGAAATGGGGAGAGAGATGGGGGGGGGGTGACATGCAGTAAAGGCCGTCGGGATCGGGATTCGAACCCGCGGCACACTGCCAGACTGGATTACCAGCCGAGGTGCCTGGACCGCTGAGCCACGGCCACAGCCCAACCCAGCCTTCTTTAGCTGGAGACATGGATTTCTAAACAACTTTGTTCAACGTCAGTGGCGTGCACAGACATTTAGAGGGGCAGGTGCTCAAGTGAAAAAAAAAAGGGCACCTTGTGCAGCGCATTTTGGGCGGGAACCCATTTTGGATCTACAAGCTCATAGCGCGCCACCGAGTGGCGCGCTACGAGCTTGTAGGTCTGCTATTTTTCTTTAATCGAAGAACCACTGACATAGAAACATAGCTTTAGATTGTGGGGGCCTAAATAATATATTTTTTTTTTATCAAGATTAGATCAATGTCACCATGGTCCACACACTACAACTTAAGAAAATGAAAAAAAACTGCCAAAAGGGCAGGGGGTGCTCTAGCACCCCCTAGTGTCTATCTGTGCACGCCACTGATGCGTTCAAGATCAGGAGACTTCGGGAGAAAAAGGAATTATCCTAAATGCTGCCTTCCGGCATGGTATGGCATGGAATGCAGAGGAGGGCATTTGCATTTCTTTCACCATGTAGTAAACGCTGCATTCGTGGTCTGGAGAGGGCAGTTGTTTTACAGACGGGGTAAAAGGGGCAGGGGGCTGAAGCCCCCTTTGACGTATTATGTGTGCACGTCCGAGTATAGCGAGTATAGCCTATAGTTGTTCCACCTTGCAGCTGACTGGATTAAATCTGTGCTGAGGATTTATTATAGCCTGCAGAGGACTCTGCCAAGACCTCCAGACTGAAGACGAGTCCAGAGAGAGGTAGAGGATGCACGCTTATTACTGCCGTGCTCACCTATCCACCTCTGAGTGTGCTGCTGTGCAGCGCACGCACACACACACACACGCACGCCCGCGCACACACAGCGCTCCACCCCCCCTCCCCACAGTGCCGGGGAGGCGGAGGCATTATCATCGTGGGGGCTCTCCTACCCTATCAGAGGGCCATCGGAGCAGGAGGCGGAGCCCCCCCATCATCGTGGGGGCTCTCCTCCTATACCCTATCAGAGGGCCATCGGAGCAGGAATGCAGCTTGTGTCAAACACGTCTCTCCGCTCAGGACCGCAGGCTCCACAGTATGTTCTCAATTAGCTCCATCTGATAAAGTGTGAGTTCACGTGACGTTGAAACTCAAGTGGAGTCGGGCACGGCCGTGATCAATAGCAGGTTGGGCTGGTTCCGTGGGATGACTTGTGACACTTGACAAGAGCCGGGCCGTGATTAATCTGCGCCGTGCTGCGGATCATTGTTGAACCACAGCTTCCCCTGTATATATCCCATTCTGACCTGAGATCAGATTCATACGAGGTTTCCACCGGACACACACTGGTCTGATGAACCCATTCTGACCTGAGATCAGATTCTAAAAATGTCAGTCGCTCTTCGATTTTTCAAAATAGCAGACCTACAAGCTCGTATCGCGCCACTCGGTGGCGCGATACGAGCTTGTAGATCTGCTATTTTTCAATAGCTAAAGCATAACATGATGCCGACACCAAAATGGGTGCCCGGTCAGAATGGGATATACAGTACAGTGCCGGAATAATACTGAGATGTTTTACTTTTTTTAAGTAAACAGTATAAATTAGTATCAGTTCCAAATCTGTTATATACGTACTGTACATTTGAGTAAAAGTCCAAAGGTATAGTACAGAAAGGTGAAAGTGCCCATTTACGCAAAATGTCCAATTCACAGGTTTTCAAAAATGTATACAAAGATTCTTTAAAAAAAAGTGCAGATCTACAAGCTCACAACGAGGCGCGATGCTACGCTTTGTGAGCTTGTAGATCGGCTATTTTCATATAGACTAATATATACAGTAGCCTAGCTGTAGTGGTTAATGTATATTTTCTTTATAGAGGGTATATGCATGCATTACATCATCGTACGCGGACGTTATGAAACGCAAAAAAACCCTACTTCCTGGCCTTCACAGACCATACATCCAGTGGCGTGCACAGATAGGCACTAGGGGGCGCTAGAGCACCCCCTGCCCTTATGGCAGTGTGTGGAGACATTGGTGATGAATTGAACAATGTGGACCCTGTTGTAAACAAGTGTAATACTTAATCGGGGTCGTCCACTCACAGTTAACAGTCTTTGTATTGAGTTTGTGCTTAAAATGTACTGTCAATTCTACAAACTGTTAATAAATATTTCAATCAATCAATCAATGGTGACATTGATCAAATCTTGATAAAAAACGCTTCTACTATATTATTTAGGCCCCCCACAATCTAAAGCTATGTTTCTATGTCAGTGGTTCTTCGATTAAAGAAAAATAGCAGACCTACAAGCTCGTAGCGCGCCACCGAGTGGCGCGCTATGAGCTTGTAGGTCTGCTATTTTTCAATAGCTAAAGCACCAAAATGGGTTCCTGCCCCAAAATGCGCTGCACAAGGTGCCCTTTTTTTTTCTTCATTTAAGCACCTGCCCCTCTAAATGTCTGTGCACGCCACTGCATACATCCAAACAGAGAAGTCCTAAACGTCAAAGCATAATATGTGCCTTCTAAGATGTAGTGGAGTAGAAGTAAAAGGATTGCAAATTGGAAAAGTAAAGCAACGAATAAATACAAATAATAAAAGTTACAGTTTTGTGACAGAGACATACTTTCCCATTGAAAGGAGGTGTCATTGCTGTGGTCTTTCCCTTTTCTCCTTTGTATATATATATATATATATATATATATATATATATATACGTAGTATTTAAATTTGTTGGTGACACGTATTATTGTGTTAATTTCTTATGTTTATGTTGTCATGTTGATGAATTGAATGCAAAGGACCA
Organism: Protomyctophum parallelum; assembly: GCF_964188405.1. Taxonomy (NCBI): domain Eukaryota; kingdom Metazoa; phylum Chordata; class Actinopteri; order Myctophiformes; family Myctophidae; genus Protomyctophum; species Protomyctophum parallelum. The sequence continues at coordinate 54,956,198 of NC_139700.1, forward strand.
CAATGGATACAATTCCACAGGACGTTTTTGTTGTGTGTTATCCTTTGAGCCCTATAATGTCTTTAGCCTACTTATACTCTACTGTAGCCTACTGTACCACGTGCTGTTTACAATTCTGACTCATACATCACACACACACACACACACACACACACACACACACACACACACACACACACACACACACTCTTTTATAGTCCGCTCTCCCTATACCTTTACATCACCATGCAGCCACATAATGTACACAAGACCAGAATCGCCACCTGTTGTTCATACCGAGTACTGCGGAAGGATGGAGCGGGGTATGTTAAGTGTGTGGGCATAGGCACACTGTCGCGCGTGGACGCGCACATTTTCGGCTGCGCACAGCAGCTACGCACAGTTTTCAGACAGCTGGTGGGTGGAAAAGACGCCCCACCTCCGCGCCCGACTGACGCGGAGGAGAGCGCGTCTGGGAAGCTGTCCGTCGCCTCCGCTGTGTGTGTGTGTGTATGTTGGGGGGGGGGGGGGGGTGACAGACAGGGGACGGATTAACGGGGGACGGATTAACGAGGGCCCCGGGGCCAGTATTAAATTATTATTATTATTATTTTAGGGGGGGCATAGCACGTGCGATTGATTTTTTTCTTTTTTAGTTTTTCTCAGTTTTTTAATCATCTTTTTGACCTATAAATTGAACACAATCAACAGCCAACGAAGGGCCTCTGCATGGAGGAGCCCCTTTCCTCCAGGGCCTCAGACCCAGCCAACGAAGGGCCTCTGCATGCAGGAGCCCCTTTCCAGGGCCTCAGACCCAGCCAACGAAGGGCCCCTGCATGCAGGAGCCCCTTTCCTCCAGGGCCTCAGACCCAGCCAACGAAGGGCCCCTGCATGCAGGAGCCCCTTTCCTCCAGGGCCTCAGACCCAGCCAACGAAGGGCCCCTGCATGCAGGAGCCCCTTTCCTCCAGGGCCTCAGACCCAGCCAACGAAGGGCCCCTGCATGCAGGAGCCCCTTTCCTCCAGGGCCTCAGACCCAGCCAACGAAGGGCCTCTGCACGCAGGAGCCCCTTTCCTCCAGGGCCTCAGACCCAGTATACTGGCCTGCAGTATAGGCTAGACTAGTTGGACTCCTAATGTGCCATATTGTCATAATAAATAATTGCCATACTTATTCTGGAGAAACCCTGGAGACTTGACATTCAGTAAGTGGGGGGGGGGGGGGGGGGCGTTATGATAAAAAATTAGAACATTGTAATGGCGTGTAAAAAAACTGAAAATCTGCCACAGACGAGACAAGGCTTTGCCACGGACACATTTGGTTTCGTGTACGGACACGTTTGTGACCCCTGGGTGTGTATATATATATATATATATATATCATTTTAGGTGGGAACCCCTTTTCGTGTTAGCATTATGCTATGCTTTAGCTATTGAAAAATAGCAGATCTACAAGCTCATAGCACCGAGTGGCGCGCTACGAGCTTGTAGGTCTGCTATTTTTGACTGACATATAGAAACATAGCTTTTTCAGAAAACTGTCAGGATGTAGAAGACATTGTTTAGAATCTGATCTCAGGTCAGAATGGGATATATATATATATATATATATATATATATATATGTGTATGTATGTATGGCGGTGGGCTTCATTCAGTGCTGCTGCATGCAGCGCCTGGTGGGGTGAACCCCCCCCCCCGGCGTCCTGATGGAAACAAGCTGCACTCCCAAAGCTTGCGGTTTCATTCTCGGAGCGCCTGCTTCGGTTCCCATGTTGTTACACACAGCTGTGCGGTGTTCAGAGACCCAGCCGTTCAGGGCTGCTGTGACATTGGGCAACATGGAGATGAAACAGGCCCTCACTCTCTGTCTGCACGCACGCACGCACGCAGCCATGCACGCACGCACGCACGCAGCCATGCACGCACGCACGCACGCAGCCATGCACGCACGCACGCACGCAGCCATGCACGCACGCACGCACGCAGCCATGCACGCACGCACGCACGCAGCCATGCACGCACGCACGCACGCACACATTTACACACGCACAAATTTACACACGCACACTTTCACGCACACACTACACTCACAGCCTTGTTGGCAGTGGGTTGACACTATAGTAACGAGGTACATTTACTTGATTATATCCTATATACTTTGAGTACAAGTTCCAGGGTACTTATCTTTGCTGTCGGGGCAGAAACCTCTTATCTCCACATCCTAACAGTTTGTGTTGTTTTTTTTCTTTCTTTTCTTAAATTAACGTCCTACTTGATCATATACTGTACTTTACTTGCATCGTCACACAAAAGCATCCAAAGTAACAGATCCACCAGCTCGAAATGCTTTCTTGTTTGGGACATACAGTATACTATAGAGCGGTGCCCGTTGGGCACTGCATGGTCTACAGCCTACTTGGAACAATGCAAGTTGAAACGCATGCCCCACCCAGTTATTATGTCTGTGTCCCTTTTTATGCCCATGTATGGAGTTCTTTGACATGGGCGTGCCCAATTATGGAGTGTATGCATATGAACGACACCGGGCACTGCCCTCCCTGTGGGGGGTGTGGAACGACACCGGGCACTGCCCTCCCTGTGGGGGTGTGGAACGACACCGGGCACTGCCCTCCCTGTGGGGGTGTGGAACGACACCGGGCACTGCCCTCCCTGTGGGGGTGTGGAACGACACCGGGCACTGCCCTCCCTGTGGGGGTGTGGAACGACACCGGGCACTGCCCTCCCTGTGGGGGTGTGGAACCACCCCGGGCACTGCCCTCCCTGTGGGGGGTGTGGAACGACACCGGGCACTGCCCTCCCTGTGGGGGTGTGGAACGACACCGGGCACTGCCCTCCCTGTGGGGGTGTGGAACAACACCGGGCACTGCCCTCCCTGTGGGGGTGTGGAACGACACCGGGCACTGCCCTCCCTGTGGGGGTGTGGAACGACACCGGGCACTGCCCTCCCTGTGGGGGTGTGGAACGACACCGGGCACTGCACTCCCTGTGGGGGGTGTGGAACGACACCGGGCACTGCCCTCCCTGTGGTGGGTGTGGAACGACACCGGGCACTGCCCTCCCTGTGGGGGGTGTGGAACGACACCGGGCACTGCCCTCCCTGTGGTGGGTGTGGAACGACACCGGGCACTGCACCTCCCTGTGGGGGGTGTAGAACGACACCGGGCACTGCACCTCCCTGTGGGGGGTGTGGAACGACACCGGGCACTGCCCTCCCTGTGGGGGTGTAGAACGACACCGGGCACTGCCCTCCCTGTGGGGGTGTGGAACGACACCGGGCACTGCCCTCCCTGTGGGGGTGTGGAACGACACCGGGCACTGCCCTCCCTGTGGGGGTGTGGAACGACACCGGGCACTGCACCTCCCTGTGGGGGTGTGGAACACGCGTGTCAAAATTGAAGTCGGTCGGGCGAACGGTTCTCGTGTTACCTGGATCACAGATGTATACACACACACACACATACGTGGCACATTTATAGACAATTTACTTAATGGAGTTAAGTTGATTGAGTAATTGAGTACAATTTCAGGGTACTCGTTTAGTAAAAGTATAGGTTTTACACTTACTGTTACTTTTAGTGCTTTTCCCACCAATGAGTAAATCGTCTTGTTTCACAATTCTAAGTAATTCTGGCCAGTGGTTGAGTACTGTACTCAGGCACGTGCAGAGAGTGTTAGAGAGGCAGGGGCTGAAATCCCATAAGAGGGCGCTTTTGGCCCAAAATATTGAAAATAGCAGATCTACAAACTCGCAGCGTGTCACATTGAGAGCTTGTAGATCAGCTATTTCCGGGGCGCAACCCTGCACTCTTTATCTACTGGAGATGCAGGTGTAACGACATGGATTTAGAAACAAATGAGTTCAATGCAAAATGCTGCGTTCAAGTTCAGGAGACTTTGGGGGAAAAAAAAACTATTCTCCTGAATGCTGCCTTCCCGGTATGGCATGGAAAGGAGAGGAGGAGCATTTGCATTTCTTCCACCATGTAGTAAACGCTGCATTCGTGGTCTGGAGAGGGCAGTTGTTTTACAGACGGGTAAAACTAAAGGGCAGGGGGCTGAAGCCCCCTTTGACGTCGACGTGACTTTACGTGAGAGTGTCCATGCATTTTGTCAACACTTTATACTTCTGCACCACTCCTCTCTGATCTCAGTACTTCTTCCATCCGCGGTGTCCAAACTTAGGGATGCTGTGAGAGTCACGTTGGGCGACCAGAGAGGAAACAGGCCCCTCTCTCTTTGCACACAAACACGACAGCATTAAGTCATTCTGACCTGAGATCAGATTCATAACGAGGTTTCCGCCGGACACACACTGGTCTGATGAACCCATTCTGACCTGAGATCAGATTCTAAAAATGTCAGTCGCTCTTCGATTTTTCAAAAAATAGCAGACCTACAAGCTCGTATCGCGCCACTCGGTGGCGCGATATGAGCTTGTAGATCTGCTATTTTTCAATAGCTAAAGCATGACATGATGCCGACACCAAAATGGGTGCCCGGTCAGAATGGGTTAAACAGTACACTCCCAGTGTTGTGCATGTGTTTGACTAGGGATGAGGAGACAACAACAGGCAACCATGGCTCTATTATTATTGAGTCCTGCCCAGGCCTGTGTGTGTGCGTGCATGTGTGTGAGTGTGTGCACTCGTGCGTGCGTTCGTGCGTGCGTGCGTGCGTGTGCGTGCACGTCAGGCCCGGTGCTCTGGGAAAACTCAGCCTGGAAAGACCCAAAAAGCATGGAGGATGAAAGGCAGGCCGCTGGGCCAGTGCTGTGCGTCTCTGAGGCCCTGCACCGGTGCGGTGTGGTGTGAGATCAGACCCAGGGCCTGCATGCCTCTCTGGAGATCCAGTAGATCCTTTTAAATCAGTGGTTCTCAAAGCGTTTTAATTTGAACGACCCCTGCATGCAGTTTGGTATATGCATTGGAGGGACATGGATACATCATAACTTCTAAGGCAAGGGGCCAGACAGAGACTTATTGTTTACCACCAAAATAACTTTTGGTTCTAGAACTGGTTCCGTTCTAGATTCTTGGAACCTTGGGTGCTTTCACGGAACCGGCGGGTCCAGTTCTGAACCAACGTTTAGGGTTCTGAACTAGTTCATCTTCAGTGGAAACACTGATCGATTTAAGCAGGGAGAAAAAAGAGCCTATAGCGGGTTCAAGCCCAGCGGAAAAGGGGCCTAAAGACTGTTCAAATGCAGTGTTGTTTTCGTCGACTAAAACTAAGACGAAGAATGTTCGTCGACTACCTTTTTTCACTGACGAAAACTAAATGGAAACGAAATGAAAACTAAGCTGTGGCGTCTAAAACTGAGACTAAATATACTGACAATTTCGTCAACAAATAAAAACTAGACTAAAATGTTAGGAACGGACATTTGTGCTTGTTTTCATAGACCTGGCTACTTGAGGAACTTATATGCACACACAAACGCAATGCACTATGGGCCGTAAGAAAAAGGGGAATAGGTTTTTCCGTTTGCATGCAGTGGAGTCCCCGCTACCGGCCCGTGACGCTTTCAGTGGATGCTCTCTACTGTTTGGAATACATTTTCAACCCATCTGAAAATGTATTTTCTGTTCCTTTAAATGAGCTGGAGAGTCGGAGAGAACCCTGTTACTGAACTAACACCTGAAGCGCAATTATCACACCCTAACCCTAACCCTAACACAAAACTAAACATATATCACGATTCACGACACTTAAAGTATACCTTTAATAATATAATACTAAACATGGTGTCATTAACCCTGGCTGGTGTTCTTATTGGTAGCAGGCCCATTAAAGCACAACATTGTGAAACATAGTTATGACAAAGTATATAAATTGGGGCTTTAGTGTAGTATGGAGGCCATTTGTTGTTTGCGGACCACCACCACCACCACCACCACAAATGAAGGTTTTCTTCATAAAGGTTTGCCTCCAAGAGCTTCTTTAATGCCACACGCAGCAGGATTCCTCAATCTGTGGACCTCGGAAACGAGCCCAGAACTCCCAGAATCAGACGTATTGTTCCTTCTCATGTCTGTGTTGTGGGGCAGCTCGTTAGGATTCCCCTGAGTCATAGTCTTCCAGCGAGAGGCTCATCTCAGCATGGCTGGCTGGCTCTCTGCTTTGTTCCTCTCCATCCATGAAGGAAGGCTCTTCTGAACTTCTGAAGAACATGCATGCCGGGCCTTCCCAGTCCACAGTGGGGCCTATGTATAATAGCGTTCGCATTTAATATGTTCCACCTCTGCCTTCTTTTTCCGAAGGGCGCTATAGCCCCTCCTATATCCAGCTTTTAGTGCATGTTCACAAACGTTGACGTCCTATACACAAACATTAAATTCCCATTGACAATGAATGGAGAATTGTAGGCTATGTCATCGTGTCTGAGCAAATGAATTGCATTTTTATAGAGCTTTTCCAAGTGCTCAAAGCACTTTACAATGGTTCATCCATCCATTCATTCATACATACATTGGGAGGTGAAGCGGTGAACAGTCGAAGCCAGCGTCCTCGCTTCCCACATTCACACAGCAATGGTGGCGAGCTCACACCGACCGACTCATTTGAGCCAATGTAGGGTTCAGTCAGTGTCTTGCCCAAGGACACTTCCACATGTGGACAGGAGGAGGAGCCGGGATTCGAACAGCCGACCCAGGGATCATTGGACGACCTGCTCTACCTCCAGGTCGTCCACAGCCGCAAATAGGCATAGTGTCTATTTTTGTCCTATACACAAACATTAAATTCCCATTGACAATGAATGGAGAATTTTACGTCATATAGTGTCTGAGCAATTAGGCATATTAGTGACTATTTGACGTCATGACGTTGCAGTATAGCCTATACGATGTTAAGAGCGCCCCTCACACGTCACACGCGGGTGTGATGTCGTTTTAGATCAATCACATTTGAGATCGCCGCTGATCAAAGCAGACACCATGTCACAGCTTCCGTGCTGTTCCCCGGTGGGGGGGGGGGGGGGTGGGGGGAACCTTCCCCCCCCCCCCTCCTCCTCCTCCTCCTCCTCATGTCTTTGTCTCACCTCCATGTGTTTCAAATTGTTTTCCGATCACATTCTCCGTACACACAGACCACTTGTTAATGTCAGCCAACGGCCGCCGTTCACAGCTAGTCAGTGCCGCCGCCTCTCGCTCTCGCTCCCGTCCCGAAACCATCACACGCGAGCGGAGTCCATGGATTCAATTAAAGAGTGTTTTAGGCCCAGTGTAAGGCTAAGTGGGGATGGCAGGGGGTTTACTGGGATGGTACAGTGGAGGGGACTGGGAGCACGCCTTGTGGTATACGCGGCTCACAGCCCGCCGACAGCTGGCACACATGAAGGGGAACCCACCAGCGCTGGAGACTAAGTCACTGTATAAGAGAACCCACCAGCACTGGAAACTAAGTCACTATATAAGAGAACCCACCAGTGATGGAGTATACTGTTTAGAGGTATTTGTGTACTTTACTTGAGTATTTCCAATACTTAATAATCTACCCCACTACATTTCAGAGCCAAAATGTTTACTTTTACTCCACTACAATTATCTGAAAGCTTTAGTTACTTTGGATATTTAAATTGTGATTAGAAAACATACATTAACCTCTTCAACCCATATACATTTCAGCCATTTGAAAATAGCAGATCATAGATCGACAGTAGAACAGTATCAGACTGTGGTTGTACTGGTCAGTATAACAGTATCAGTCTGTGGTTGTACTGGTCAGTACAACAGTATCAGACTGTGGTTGTACTGGTCAGTACAACAGTATCAGACTGTGGTTGTACTGGTCAGTACAACAGTATCAGACTGTGGTTGTACTGGTCAGTACAACAGTACCAGACTGTGGTTGTACTGGTCAGTACAACAGTATCAGACTGTGGTTGTACTGGTCAGTACAACAGTATCAGACTGTGGTTGTACCGGTCAGTACAACAGTATCAGACTGTGGTTGTACTGGTCAGAACAACAGTATCAGACTGTGGTTGTAGTGGTCAGTACAACAGTATCAGACTGTGGTTGTACCGGTCAGTACAACAGTATCAGACTGTGGTTGTACTGGTCAGTACAACAGTATCAGACTGTGGTTGTACCGGTCAGTACAACAGTATCAGACTGTGGTTGTACTGGTCAGTACAACAGTATCAGACTGTGGTTGTACCGGTCAGTACAACAGTATCAGACTGTGGTTGTACTGGTCAGTACAACAGTATCAGACTGTGGTTGTACCGGTCAGTACAACAGTATCAGACTGTGGTTGTACCGGTCAGTACAACAGTATCAGACTGTGGTTGTACCGGTCAGTACAACAGTATCAGACTGTGGTTGTACCGGTCAGTACAACAGTATCAGACTGAGGTTGTACCGGTCAGTACAACAGTATCAGACTGTGGTTGTACTGGTCAGTACAACAGTATCAGACTGTGGTTGTAGTGGTCAGTACAACAGTATCAGACTGTGGTTGTACTGGTCAGTACAACAGTATCAGACTGTGGTTGTACTGGTCAGTACAACAGTATCAGACTGTGGTTGTACTGGTCAGTACAACAGTATCAGACTGTGGTTGTACTGGTCAGTACAACAGTATCAGACTGTGGTTGTACTGGTCAGCTCCCAGGTTTTAACCCATTCTGACCGGGCACCCATTTTGGTGTCAGCATCATGTTATGCTTTAGCTATTTAAAAATAGCAGACCTACAAGCTCACCGAGTGGCGCGATACCAGCTTGTAGGTCTGCTATTTTTGAAAAATCTGATCTCAGGTCAGAATGGGTTCATCAGACCAGTGTGTGTCCGGCGGAAACCTCGTATGAATCTGATCTCAGGTCAGAATGGGTTAATGTGTGTATCTGTGTGTGAATGGGAAGCAGGGTGTTGCTGATCAGCAAACCTACCCTGGGAAAAAATAATGATGAAAAAACAGTACGTAATGACTTTCCACCACTGTTAGGAACATCATGAGCCCATTAGCATCAGTCTCTCCTTGTCCTTATGAAACTCATCGTGTGTGTGTGTGTGTGTGTGTGCGTGCCCGTGCGTGCGTGCACGTGTGCATACTGTAAACAAGGTGTCACACAGCATGTACACAGTACAATTCTTCTCCAGTGGAATTTTGTCCTAAAGCAATTTGGTCACACTTTAATTTCAAGGACCCCCATAAGTATAACTCACAGATGGAACCAAATGGTTCCTATATACAGGATCTCCTCACTGGTCAACAAAAACACCTTGAAGACCCTACCTGGTACCACAGCACCTCTAAGGCCCTTAAAACAAGGCTCCAGACTTCCCAAAACAAACTGGTCAGGCTACTACTTGGCATCACCCCCCGAACCCACCTCACCCCTGCTCACTTTGACAGACTGGAATGGCTTAGGGTTGACGACAGAGTACAGCATCTTGCAATGGGTCTGGTCCACAAGATTCGCTACACCACCAAGATACCCATGTACCTGTCTAAATACTTCACCAAGATACCCATGTACCTGTCTAAATACTTCACTAAGATACCCATGTACCTGTCTAAATACTTCACTAAGATACCCATGTACCTGTCTAAATACTTCACTAAGATACCCATGTACCTGTCTAAATACTTCACCAAGATACCCATGTACCTGTCTAAATACTTCACCAAGATACCCATGTACCTGTCTAAATACTTCACTAAGATACCCATGTACCTGTCTAAATACTTCCTTAATGTAACAAACCATGTGCAACCCAGATTCGAAACAAACAAGGGACTAAATTAATTTCGCTCCTATGCCACCAAAATGTGGAACGCCCTACCAACAGTCATTAAGACATGTGTAAATCTCTTGACTCCTTCAAAACCGCTTTCAAAGGACACCTACGGATGGCTGCAATTCTAAACTGGCCCCCGTAAAACCTGAATCTTTCCCCCACCCACCCCTTTCCCCCCTCACTGTATATGTTTCTTTTCCCTTTTTACCTCCTATATGATGATTTCCTGTTTTGACTATATAGTTGTGTATATGCGTACGTCTCTAAATGTTTTGATGAATTGAAAATGGTGGGCCCTCTTGTAAACAAGTGTAATGCTTTATGGTGTCGTCCACTCACTGTTAACAGTTTTTGTATTGAGTTGTACTTGAAATGTACTGTAATTCTGCAAACTGTTAATCAATCAATCAATCAAAATGGATGGGTCCATTTGGTTCCAGTGGTAACTCTCAGAGTTGCAGACCTATTAGAGGTCCATTTATAACCCTCTCAGGGACCCCTGAGGGTCCCTGGACCCCACTCTGAGAACCACTGCTCCAAGAGACTCAAATTAAAAACATTATAATATATATAAGTCTTCTTGTGACCTCTTGTGGCTAAGATGAGAACAGGCATGACGAAAGGAGAACAACTAGCCTACTATAATAGTCAATATTTCTAAAGATCGCTTTTATCAGGTGGTGTAAAGTGACATTTTGTATTTTTTCAAATAAGTGTTAAATAGCGCTATATTCCCAGAGTAATCATTGCTATAGAGTTAAGAAATCACACGTGTGTGAAGTGAGGGGTGCTAATATATTAAAATCTAGCCCATGTTGCTATGATTAGGTGATCACCATTACATCACCATAGGTGATGTAATGGTGATGTAAAACATACACGGACAAAACAAACATTAAACTATCTTTATTGCTAATGGGATTAATTGTTAGGGACAAGATGACGTAATTTTCCCCTCAATGTCAATGGCGTTTTTAATGTTTGTTAACTTAATGATTAAGAGCGTCTGCTAAATGCCAAAATTGAAAAACAAACATAAAAATTGTATAGGCCCCTCAACAGGGTTTTCCCCTATCAAATAATACTTAGAGAAATCTACTATTAATGTCTGGCCTCACTGCATGGATTGTCTACAACCACTTATCCTTTTGAATGTGACGAGAGAACTGTTGAACTTCTATTTGCACGCACGCACTCGCGCGCGCGCGCGCGCACACACACACACACACACACACACACACACACACACACACACACAAACCAAAGGGTATAGGTGTTTACTTTCATTAGTTTATTTCAGAAATCTGACATTGAGTTTTAAAAATAACTGATCAGGTACTGTACATGTTTGAGGAACAGTGTAACATGTCTCCATGGTATTGCAAGGTTTCCCCTCTATCACCACTAGGGGGTGCCAACTATTTGGGCAATACAATCAGTATAGGCTCATTATTAGATTATAGGGCTTCTTTCAAATAGTTCCAGATAAATACAGCTTGTTCCTTTTAGAAATATAGATTTAAATAAAATAAAAACACACATTTTTCTCTCGCCCCAGAGATTAATTGTAATGTTTTTTTATTAATTTTCAGTGCTAAAAGTCCAGTCTATGTAGTACGCCTAACACATAGGGATTTATTCATATAATGCATGTATACATTTTTTGCTTTCAAGGAAGAACCACCTGTCTCCACAACGCATTGTGAGCTTGAAGATCAATCAGATTGTAGACAGAAGATGCTCTCATTGCTGGTGCAGCTTTCAATAGCAGACAAGACCATGAATCAGTGCAGGTTGTCAACGTTTTCGGTTGTCAAGGAACTGCAAAACACAACTTAATATGTATTTGGCTGCCAGGGAGGGACAAACCATGAAAGAAGACCTGTCAACATTTGTGACCAGATTTGACTGAGAGACTGCCATCGCGCAAAATACAGCTTTTCACCAGAGGAGCACAGGCAGACTCTTCACATACTAGAGCATGTCTGAAATAAGTGTCAGAGCTGAAATCGACATGTACATATGAAATAAGTGCTTTATAAACATGTAGCTATAGGTGTAATGTTAGAGACCACAGAAGTTAACCTTTTCAAGCTTGTTTTCTCAACTCGCTGTTTCTCTGCAAGACATTTCTCTATAAGCCATATCTCCTAAACTGGTGGGTCAAACCAATATGTCAATTTGAAGCTATGATTCCCTGCTTTCATATGACATGAAAAAACGAAAATTCAAAAAAATCCAACGGAAGTCCCTCAGTCAAATCTGGTCACATTTTGTCTAAATGTTTTGAATCTCTGTAGTCTGTACTGTATCGTTATGCATTGTCTCACAAGTGCCTTTCATACTAGGCAGGCATGTTTATGGTTTACCATATCTAATATTTCATGCACTTCGAGAACTCTGATTACTAAAGATTAGCGTGAAAAGTTTTTTTGCAGCATTTTAAATATATATTAAAAACATTTTTAATAATACCGGCGAATTATCATTTTTATCAGGACTGTTTATTCTGATCTATTTTGAGCATTTTATTTCTTTATTTATTTTTGTGTGTTTGCATTTTCTTTTGTATTGTTGTTCTTTCAAATGATTGAAAAACCGATATAATTTGAATAATAAGACAAATCACACAAAAAAACCCATTTCAGATACAAAAAAAAGTATCTTCCATATCATTGCCCTTGAGAATACGATACCCGATACGGTACACGATTGCAAATATCAGGCCAACGTATATCAGTCAATCCGGTACACGGACTGTAATTGACTGGATTTCATTTGCTACCCGTTGCTTATATCCAGTGTGAGGGACATGCTGACTCCCGTCATGGTGTCAGATCATGCTGACATGTTGAGTTTGGTCCATTCAAAGATGTCCTGCTCGCACACAATGTCTGAGTTGATGAGGAGGTAGCGGTCGCCCACGCAGAAGTGCTTTTGGCAGGCGGCGCACTTGAAGCACTCCAGGTGGTACACTTTGTCGCGCACGCGCATCGTCATCTCAAACGCGCGGATCCTCTTCTCGCAGGACGCGCACAGACCGTCCTGGCCGAACAGCCTGGCGGAGGAGAGAGGAGGGAGGAGGGAGGAGGGAGTCAGTCTGAGTTGCACTGTCGATATTCATCTGTTTTTTATGTGGTACTATTATATTGTATATCTCTGCTGTTGGGAAGAAACCACCAATGTTCACCTTATATAATTTAAAACAATGCAATACTGCCTCATCGAAGTTGGCATTTTGACTTTATATTGTCATTGACTTCCACGAGAGGGAGAGAGGTGGTGGAGTTAGCTGTTTTAGCAGACAGTTTGAGGGTCCAATGGAGTTAAAGGTTTTGTCCAAAGCGCTTTTTTAATACTTTTCATTGGTTCAATATTTTTTTACAAACAGATGTAAAGGGTGTTCAATAGCATTGATTCATGAAAAAAATAATAATAAAAAAAGACAGCAACAATATTCTGTCGGGTGGACAGTTTCCACCCGACAGAGATGACATCATACATCACTTACCACTAGAAAGGTAATTCTAATCACTTGAACCCGGGTGTCCCTATTTGGGCATATCATTATATAGGCAAAAAGAAAAACTATTAAAAACATTTTCCAAAAATAGCCCGATTTTCCAACAATTAGCAATAGCAAATGGCTAAACAGTGTCATGATGTGACACGTTGTGAGCTTTAAGTGACCCTGTACTGAGGAACTCGGCTTCCCTTCGCCCTGAGCCAACAACCGCCGTGGCTCTGAGGACGACCGACACTAGCAGGTGTCACTCAGGGAACGGAACCTGTCAGCGGCGATCACCTTCATCGACTTCCAAAAAGCTTTTGACACCCTATACGAGTCCCTGAGAAGGAGGTCCAGATGACAGAGGCAAGCAAGCTATAACCAGAGAGGTTCCGACCCCCCTGATGGAAAAACGTTGACATCCTCACGTGTGTGTGTGTGTGTGTGTGTGTGTGTGTGTGTGTGTGTCCTACACGGTCGGTGACACCCTAGCTGGCCCCCTTCCTGTTTATAGCGATGGAGTACCATGGCCAATCAGTGGCAGAGAGGAGTCACTGGGGTTCGGTTCACACTGGTCCCAGTGAAGACTAAGCGAGTACACATACCACCATGATGACTACCGACCTCCACTACGCACATGGCATTTCCTCGTGTCTCGCACACAGCAGAGAAAGGAAGTGAACTACTACTGGCCAGTAGAAACGGAGTGCCTCAAGCTCAATGCCAAGAAAACAAATGTTAAAGCGTTTAATGGTTAGTTCAGATCTTTGGACTAAAAGTTGTAGTAAATTCTGAATGCCAAAGGTATTAATTGATTGCCCGAGTCCCGTGGTGGGAGTTCTGCTCTGGTTTTGGTGAATATTATGAAGTTCCGGGCATTCGGTGGGAGTCACACATAAAAAATAAATGAATCCACAAAACTATAGCGTCATTTGTATTGTTGACATAGTTCTACCATAGTGCAACTTTCATTCAAATTTGACCTCTCTGTCACATGGAACTATGCTTTAGTGCTGCTGCTGGCCTAGTGTGATACTGGACACAAAAAAACATTGTGACAGAGGGGTCAAAGTTGAGCTATATGGTAGAAATAGGTCAACAATACAAATTACACTATACTGTAGTTTTGCGGATTGATTTATTTTTATTGCGAGGCCCCCAGACCCCCATGACTGACCGGAACTACTTAATTATTCACCAAAACCAGACCAGAACTCCACTACCACGGGACTCAAGACACTCAATCAATGAATACCTTTGCAACCACTATATTAATAGCAAGTATTCCCTAGAGCTTTAAGTCCAAAACTCTGAAATAACCCTTTAACACATGAGGACAAACGCATTGCCACTGCCCAACGGGACAGTGAGTGCTTGAGGCAGTCGAGCTATAGGACTACAAATATCTCCTTGTCTGGAACTGCTTTGACGGAACCGGATCAGAACTCTGGACTGGAATGCCTTGTATGGGAGTGTGGAAATCTGACATGGGAGAAGACCTGTGTCAGTGCTGCTGTATGGGGAGGCCATGGGAGAAGACCTGTGTCAGTGCTGCTGTATGGGGAGGCCATGGGAGAAGACCTGTGTCAGTGCTGCTGTATGGGGAGGCCGAGACATGGACACTATAGTCTAAAAGGACCCTGGATGGCGTCTACACAAGAATAAGCTAAAATGGCACTTGGAGGAGTCACTTGGGCGGACCACATCTAAAACGTGGACCTCTATACGGGGGGGGGGGGGGGGCCTCCCGCGGGTCTCAGAGCGAGAAGATTGAGGCTGGCATGCAGGGCCCTGCGTCAGGCACCCACCTGGAGCTAGAGGCAGTGGTGTCATGCTCGTAGAACGCAGTACCACGCCGTGGGACCAGTCATTTAAAACCAGTAAAGGGAACGGTGCACGCCCCCCTAGATTCAAGAGAAGACGCACCTAATCAACCTCGTGTCACCAAACTTTCCAAGACGCACAAAGTACCCAGTGGTCTAGGTTTACCTGGACCACTGGGCACCCAGGGCACTGAGGTCAAACACTCTTAACCCATTCTGACCTGAGATCAGATTCATACGAGTTTTCCACTGGACACACACTGGTCCGATTAACCCATTCTGACCCGAGATCAGATTCTAGAAATGTCTGTCGTTCTTCGATTTTTCAAAAATAGCAGACCTACAAGCTCGTAGCGCGCCACTCGGTGGCGCGCTACGAGCTTGTAGATCTGCTATTTTTCAATAGCTAAAGCATAACATGATGCTATAACACCAAACGGGGTTCCCGGTCAGAATGGGTCAAACACAAGGCCACTGAGCAGGCATGAAAAGAGTTCACGCGGTCCGTACCTGAGGTAGTCTCTCCGGCAGAGCTTCCTCCCCAGCTTGTAGTAGAGCCGTCGGCCCACCTCCCCCAGGCGACAGCCACACAGGTCGCAGCTCAGACAGTCCTCGTGCCAGTACTGCTCGATGGCCTTGAGGAAGAACCTGTCGCCGATGCTCTGCTGGCAGCCGCCGCAGTTCAGCAGAGACGGTGGCATCTGGAGCACCTCGTCCACTGGCTCGCTGCAGGGGGGGGGGGGGGGGGGGGGGAATTAAAAAACGTTCCGTGCACTGTGCCTACACATGTGTTCAAGATCTGATTTTAGGCATGTTTAAGCCTCCAGGAAAATCCGTGTTGAGGTTCTTAATCCACTGTTTTTCATTAAAACGTCTTTGTCCTACTGTCCAGTTGGGATTGTGTTGAAGTCCAGCGCATTTTAGAGCCGTGAGCCATGAAATGTTGCACAAACCTTGTGGTTGTCTTTTTTCCATTGTTAATATTGTATCTGTGTTGTCCCAGCCTTGTACCTATTGTTTTACCCGTTTCTCCGACATATTGTAAACCACATTTTTCACATGTGATTAAGTAAATGCAGTTGCTTTTTTCACTGACGAAAACTAAATAAAAACTAAGCTATGGTGACTAAAACTGACAAATATATATTGACAATTTCGTCCACAAAAACTAGACTCAAATGTTATAGGGGGGGACTAGTGGAGATCCAGTTTTATGCTAGGTTGCATTCTGAAAATAGCCGATCTACAAGCTCAACGCGGCTATTTTCAGCATGCAACCAAGTGTAACATTTGCCATTTCGATGGCATCAAGGCCCATCAAAAGGCATTTTTGTCAACTAAATCAACTGTAAAATAACATTTCAGATGACTAAAATATGACTAAAACTAAGTGGAATTGTATTCAAAACACTATGAGCAAATTTTGATTTATATTATATTTTAGTCAGTCTTTTGAATAATATATTATCACAATGTCAATAAGGTTTTTGGTCAAAGATATTGTGGCATTTTATTTTTCCCCACATCACCTATAGCTTTTCATTAGAGATATCAGAGATTTGATCTTTTTAAAGGGCATGAAATCCAACGTGAAGGCTAGACTGTCCAAATAAAGTTGATACATTAGTATGATCAAATGTTGTTACAGCATATATCCTCTTGGGGGAGCCATTACTCTGTTACAGTATTAGTGGCAAAACAAGTTATTTAAGACCACTTTCCAAAACGGAAATTAATTATTGAGTTTCTCCATGGTACAGTGTGTACTAATACGGTAGACGAAATTAAGATAATGACAAAGTATTATGTAAGCTGTACTACTAAAGCTACATCCCGCAATTGTTAAGGTAGACTGACTATCTTGAGCATTAATGTAGGCCTATTATATTCTTGACAATGCCTGATAAAATAAACAGATAGCCTACAAAACTATGATTTCAACAAGATACGCTATTATACACAGCAGTTATGTAAGCTATGATGAAAGTGTGAAATTAAGTCTGAATATTATATCATTAACAACCATATTAATATATTACTTACTCATTGGCTTCCATCGTCTTTCTCTCGATCATTGAGGCCATGTCATCCAAGCTGATCCAGGAGCGAGTTTCCGAGTAAAGAAAGCCCGTTTTTACGGTGTTTGCGCGTGTGTAACGGTATACATGGGACCTCTCTCTCTCTCTCTCTCCGCACCTGCGCCGCAGACAGAAGCTCAAAACTGGCTTATTCTGTGTGTGGTCAGTGTAGCCTAAATAATTATGATAATTTCACCCACATACAAAGCCCAGTCGACATAAATATATCACATGTACAAAAAAAAAGAGTAATAATAATAAAAAAAAATACAAATGCAAATAGCCTACAAAATAAAAAACGATTCCATTCCAAATAATCGGCTAAAAAACGGCCAAGGCGCTGCTATAGGTCATCGTTTCCTGAGGCGTTGATGATGAGGATAATATTTCTATAATTATTCTCCATGTCACTGAAGACAGACAGACAGACAGCTGAGCTGTGTGTGTGTGTGTGTTAAAGAAATAATCCTACCGCCACTTCATGAAGGAGCGCACCAGATCTCACACGTGATTATCCAAATTGAAAGATCATGTGTGTGTGCGACTGTGCGTTTATATGTGAGTGTGTAAGGAGCGGAGCGTGGCTCAGTGTGTTTCTGTTCTCTGGTTGTGTGTGGTGTGTGGACGCAGCGTTCCTCTATGGAGCCTTTTATTGTGCAGCAGCAGCAGCTATAGCTAGGCAGGCAGGCAGCCTTTGGTTTCCTGTCTGTTCCTGCATCACGACCGCTTGACACAATGAGGGGAAACGGTTCTTAAAGTGACAGATAGCGACAGATAGAGATTATAGAGACGCTGCAGCTGCAGGCTGCCATGGGGCTGCACTGAACTGCACGGGCATCGTGAGGCACGCATGCACGCATGGATGGTTTTGGTCAGAGACTGACTGCACTGCTGTGTCGTGACTGTGTGTGTGTGTGTGTGTGTGTGTGTGTGGGGGGGGGGGGGCATTCTATGTTTAATTGCCACATTCATTATATTTTGAAACAAGATCTAGTGGTGAAATAAGTCTATAGGCATGCTCAGACTTATAGGTGCTGTTGTAGCCTAGGCCTAAGTAAGTGATATTTGTTGGTTTAAAACGTTTGTTAAAATAGTTAAATAGATTCTGATAGTAGGCCTAGGCATATCAGTGTTTGTATAGTCTAGCTCCTAAGTAAATAGAAAGCCTACTTTTAAAGGAGTTTGTGTTGCATTCCTAAGCCAGTAGTACTTTGATGAGGGAGCCTCCTATACTATGGAGACTCTGCCATGCAGTCATTATCAATAACTATTGGCTTTAGGCAGTGGTGGAAAAAGTACTCAATTGTGAAAGTACCAATACTGCAATTTATAAGTACTTCATTACAAGTAAAAGTACGTAGTACGGCATCAAAATGTACTTAAAGTCCTAAAAGTAAAAGTTCAAAATGTGTACAAAATCTATTAGTAGCCGATCTACAATAAGCTCACAATGCGTCCATCACCATTCTGTCATCTCAGAAATACTTGACATCTGAAAGACATTCTAAATGCTAGTGTTAACGTCTATAAGTCTATCGATCATTGTGTGTTCAATCACGTTAACGTGCAGCTGCCAAAGCTGCGTGGTTTTAATGGCTTTATTAATAATACATCATCACATTTATTAGTTGATTTATAAGTTGTATTAATAATCTAAATAAAGTAACTAACTAAAATAAATATTTCCCTCTGAAATGTAGAGGAGTAGAAGTACAATGAAGGATGAAATGGAAATGCTCAAGTCTTTATTTCCCTCAAGTACAGTGTATTGATATATGATTATATAATCAATGCATATATGATATACAGTATATATGTATAGGGCAACCAAGTATGAACACGTACAGAACATGATTCTATTCACGTAAAGCTTATCTCTCTCATGCTGCCGGGCAGCAGAAACGTCTTATCTCCACATTTTAACTACATATTTTAACGGCACAAAAGTCACACTGCAAAAGTATATGGCAGATAGAAACAAAGCAGTGCATTTTAGTTATTGTATAGATCTGCATCCTGTTTAGAATTTTCCTTTTGATCACCTTTAACTATAGGTTATATGTAACATGTATATATGTTGATGTATAATTGTGTTGGTGAAGATGATCAGCTAAAGTAAACTAAACTGAATCCTGAAAAGCACTGGTGTAAAGTAACTAAGTACATTTACATGTAGTACATGTATAGGCTACAAAATGTTTAGGTATTTGTTCTTTACTTGAGTATTTCCAATTTCCAACACTTTTACTTCTATTCCACTATACATCTCAAATCAAAATATTGTACTTTTACTCCACTACTGTACATTAATTTGAAAACTACTATAGTTACTTTGTAGATTTTGATTATTATTACAAAACATGAGCTGAGATGCGAAAAGTTACATGAACCACTTCAGCCCTATATACATTTCGGCCATTTGAAAGTAGCCAATCTAAAAGCTTGTGGGTCTGCTATATTTTCCAAAGATGTCAACTTTAAATGAGACATTCTGCATGAAAAGTACTTTTGGGACAGACAGACAGACAGACAGACAGACAGACAGACAGACAGACAGTTGGACTGGACAGCAGAGATAAAGCACGTCGCTCCTCTGCATGCCAGATGAACTGTACAAGGCCCTCTAGACAGTCTCGTCTGTACGTGTAGTCTGAAACACACCCCGTGGTTATGGGCGCAGGGCTGCAGCAGGGTCACTGGATAGTGGATATGTTCCAAAGCCCTTGAGCAAGGTAAGCAAAGTGTGTTACGCAAATTACATCTAAAGCTGAGCAACATGACCGGGGGGGGGGGGGGGGGGGGGGGGGGCGGGTCACCACGTCCATGTGAACAGATAAATGTGTCTGTGGCAAGATGTGTCCATGCCTGTGGGAAGAAATAACACATATTTTTTTTAACATTATAATTTTGTTCAGGTAATTTCACTTGTGCAATGAAAGAAATTACTTACTGATA
Organism: Protomyctophum parallelum; assembly: GCF_964188405.1. Classification (NCBI taxonomy): domain Eukaryota; kingdom Metazoa; phylum Chordata; class Actinopteri; order Myctophiformes; family Myctophidae; genus Protomyctophum; species Protomyctophum parallelum. The sequence continues at coordinate 54,976,307 of NC_139700.1, forward strand.
GGGTTTGTCCACTCTATGAGAGATCCTATAATGCGCATCAGTGATGACCAATTATGAACAAAGGTTGAAACTGACAGTATTATTGAAATGAGAACTAATGAAAACATCGCATGGATGCACCTGGGACGTATCCTCAGTGATGTATCCCAAGGCCATCACCTGGGACGTATCCTCAGTGATGTATCCCAAGGTCATCACCTGGGACGTATCCTCAGTGATGTATCCCAAGGTCATCACCTGGGACGTATCCTCAGTGATGTATCCTATAAGGTCATCACCTGGGACGTATCCTCAGTGATGTATCCCAAGGTCATCACCTGGGACGTATCCTCAGTGATGTATCCCAAGGTCATCACCTGGGACGTATCCTCAGTGATGTATCCCAAGGTCATCACCTGGGACGTATCCTCAGTGATGTATCCCAAGGTCATCACCTGGGACGTATCCTCAGTGATGTATCCCAAGGTCATCACCTGGGACGTATCCTCAGTGATGTATCCCAAGGTCATCACCTGGGACGTATCCTCAGTGATGTATCCCAAGGCCATCACCTGGGACGTATCCTCAGTGATGTATCCCAAGGTCATCGGGGTTTCGGGTCTCTCGAACATTAAGATGCAAGCTATTGTTTCTCATGACTGACACAACAACAGTACTTAATCTACTTATTATATCATGTGTTTTATCTCATTTTGAAAAGTTTGGACTTTGGCGCCTTTTTGAACATTTCTGCCTATATAATGAGTCTTGAGAGTCTTTGATGAATTGAGTACAGTACAAAAGGAGTCAAGGACCCCAATGGAAAACACGCCATAGGTTGTCTTATAAGAAAGTATTCGCCTCTGTCGGTACTTACCTGTGCTTGTCTTCTAGGCAAATCATGTAAATAAAGTATTCAGTCAATCGACAATGGCACGCTAGGTTTGAAAGTGTATATGAAAACAATTGTGTCACATTTCACATTACGACACAAGTGCCCTGCACCCCTGTCCCTCCACCCCCACCCCACCCCATGGTTGGTGGCACCCACCCATCTCATCTGGTGTAAGACTAGCGGTCTCCAGATGGCTCAGTCATTGTGATTAAGACTAACGAGACCTAAAAAGCTGTGGTTTCTCAAACGTTTTAAGATCGAGACCCAGAAGATACATTTGGTTTCTCCTCGCTGGTCGGGACACAAACTTATACAAAATAGGTCTGTGTGTGTGTGTGTGTGTGTGTGTGTGTGTGTGTGTGTGTGTGTGTGTGTGTGTGTGTGTGTGTGTGTGTGTGTGTGTGTGTGTGTGTGTGTGTGGGGGTGTGTGTGTGTGTGTGTGTGTGTGTGTGTGTGTGTGTGTGTGTGTGTGTGTGTGCACGCACAGCGAGAGCGAAAGTGCAATCTTTTCATTTTGTTCCACTCCAAACTATAATATCACAATTACAGTGTCTTGTCTTCCTGTGGATCTGTTGGAGGTGTTGAAAGAGTAAAAACAACAATCAGCTCTCATAACAGCAATAAACCACCATGACCTCAGCAACAATAACAACAACACCACAGTGATGTGGAATGCCCTGTATACCAAAACCCAGTGAAGACCTCCACTCACTCTCTGGACAAACTACAAACTAACCTAAAATAATTATAGCCATAGCGGTGTTGTGCCTGAGCTGCAGTCTTCTCTTCTCTTCTCTTCTCTTCTCTTCTCTTCTCTTCTCTTCTCTTCTCTTCTCTTCTCTTCTCTTCTCTTCTCTTCTCTTCTCTTCTCTTCTCTTCTCTTCTCTTAAAGATCTCCATATTTGGGTCTGACGTTGTGACATCATCTATGGCCATCTTATGAAGTTCATGACACTGACCTCATCTAACCCTGGATAACCATACATGAAAGGAAAGGAAAGGTACTATGCTCAAGAACTGGTTTACAGCCAGGCCCTGCTCATAGAACATTTCATGGCCAATGCCTTGTCCAAGGGCACTTCAGCGGTGGTCATTTTAACGTGCCAGTCCGGGAATACGAACTAGCGACCTTCCGATATCAAGACCGCTCCGCAAACCGTTCGGCCACCGCTGCCTCTGGAGATGGATCATCCTAGATCTGCATATATGGAGCCACTCTTGTCGATCTGACCACATCAAACCCTGTGCACTGACTGCACTCAAGACACGCTCCATATATGGCCAGTACAGAATTCATTCCATATGTTGATCTTCTTCTTCGTGTCTGACCATCCTCTATATCCCGTCTTTCCAGTGGTTGGTGCAGGCGAGTGCAGCGGCGTTCCGTTCGGCCAGGTCACCTCCAGTACATTGTGGAGCAGAGATACATCTCATGATGTGGTCCGTTGTTTGTGGTTCGCCACACACACACACACACACACACACACACACACACGCATGCATCAGAAAATGTTAGTTTACATGTTTTCATGGATGCCTTCTTGCAGCGTCCTTCGCCGACCCGCAGGCGGTTCAAGGTTTTCCAGACGACCCAAGGTTGGTCATGGCCGGGGGGGTGTGATATGTTGATCTGAGCTCCCATGACAAAGCGCCAGCACTCGCCCAGCAGTCTGCCCTCACCCAGGTGGATGCGTGCACGCGACCTCCCCTTGCTGGTATAGGCTCTTAATCGTATGGTCACATGTAACTGGTATAGGCTCTTAATGGTATGGTCACATGTAACTGGTATAGGCTCTTAATGGTATGGTCACATGTAACTGGTATAGGCTCTTAATGGTATGGTCACATGTAACTGGTATAGGCTCTTAATGGTATGGTCACATGTAACTGGTATAGGCTCTTAATGGTATGGTCACATGTAACTGGTATAGGCTCTTAATGGTATGGTCACATGTAACTGGTATAGGCTCTTAATGGTATGGTCACATGTAACTGGTATAGGCTCTTAATGGTATGGTCACATGTAACTGGTATAGGCTCTTAATGGTATGGTCACATAACTGCCAATAAGTGGCATTAAGCTACTGAATTGGACGTGGCCCCCCCTTCCAAAATGAAACGTATGGTGATGGAGAGCATGTGGAAAAAAGTCGCACTTTTGTCCAAATTTCTCTAAAATATGGCCCTAATCTCCCTCACTATGCAGCTGCAGTGTCTCTACCTGTCGCTACCTGTCACTTTAAGAAGCATTTCCCTTCATGGTGTCAAGCGGTCGTGATGCAAGAACAGACAGGAAACCAAACGCTGCCTGCCTAGCTGCTGTTGCACAATAAAAAGGCTCTATTGTAGACTGTAGAGGAACGCTGCGTTCCACAACCAGAGAGCAGACACTGATGAGCCACGCTCCGCTCCACACATTACGCACACAGTGCCACACACAATCAATTTGGATTAATGACGCGTGAGATCTGGTGCACTCCTCAACCTCAAGTGGCGGTATAGGATAATTGAACGCATGGTGGTACAGTAGCTGTGTTCAGTGACAGTTCTCCACAACTCCTCCAGGATATCAATCATTTCTGATCACTTATCTGACTGTGGACTCCGGGCTTCAGGTGAAGATGAACTCTCTCAAACCCACTGGGAACAATTCTGTGCAACAGGATGATCCTCAAGACCTCTGTAAGTACTTACAGTGTTTATATGAATATATACAGCATGTCATATAAGGATGTTTTTTTTAATCTAAAACCCAATGACCACCCAGACCTCTGTAAGTTACTTACAGTGTCAATATGGGTACTGCATGTGACATGTCATAAGGCCTTCTTCGTCAGTGTGTATTTTGACACTGACGAAGGCGTGTGCGCCGAAACGCGTTTGTCTGTCCGGTATGACTGCTGCTGCGGAGCACTATCTTTATTAATAAAGACTTTTACTCGACTGGAAGTGCGGATTTAATTCATTTTCTATTATGTTCTTTTGGAATCTGCACCCAGCACATGCCTGGAACTATATCAAACTGTCTGAGTAGACTCGCGTGCCTCTTCCCCTGACTTTTATCTAGTCATTACTTGCGCAAGCAGAGCGCGCAAGTACTAGTTTCGCCCAGGACGATATTCGATGTGTATGCACCGTCCCAGCAAATGACGTAATGTCTACTTGTGCCTGATACGGCAGTGGTGCCAGATTACATACATGTATACACAGCGGCATTACCTTTAATCCTCCCAACACTAAAACATATCATCATTACGTCACCATCGAAAACCAATTACACTCTGGCATTGGGTCCACAACTTTATTACATCATCATTGAGAGCTAGTTATACCAGTTATACCCTGACGTCATATGCTGGGACGGTGCATAACATACGCATCAAAAGTGGCGCAAAGTAACCACAGTATACCGCTAATCAACTTACAAATGACATATCACAGAGGCATTTAGTATTAATATCACTATAGTCCAAGATTAAGTAAATTTAAAGCAATTGACAATTTAAAATAAATAATTAAATAATTATACTGTAGGCCTATACGTGATAACATATTCTATTTCAATTTATATACCTTTTATTTTCATCGGATATCGATGATTTATTTTTCTTTGAGAAACTAAAAAGGGATCCAGAATAATTCTAAATCGATAAAACTGTATTTATTTTATAGATAGAAACTTGTACCATACTTCATAATACTACTTTTTTACATGCATAAAGTAGGTAGGTAGCAAATAGTTAAACCTAATAATTCAACATTTCAAACGTTCCTTCAAGGAGAAACGGAGAGTTGACAGTTCGTAGTGCTCGACAGTACTTGCACGCTCTGCTTGCGCACTAGTAGGCCATTTATTGCCTACTAGTGTGCAACAAGCAAGTAGGCACTCGACAGAGTGCAGTTCTAGTTTTTATTGTCTCCGCCCGGCTGAAGGCATGGGGAGAGTTTTGCCCTCCGTCTGTCCGTCCGTCCGTCTGTGTACAGCTAATCTCCGCCACCGTTGGCCCAGCTGATGCCAAACTGTGCATACACACTTCCTGGATGCCAACGACGAACCTCTGCCACGATTTCCTGTTACTATAGCGCCACCATGATGCCATTTTTTGCAAAACACATTTTTTTTATATTACGTGTACAGATTTTATCCCATTTGTCCATTTCCAACTAAATGCCTCAAATCATTAACACAGCGTGCGATTTGCATGATATTATGCACACACATTCCCAATTTCCCACTAGGATGAGGAAGATATGCCACATCTGCCGGTTATAGCGCCACCATGAGGCTGATTTTGTAAAAACATTTCTGTACATAAGTCATACATATTTTATCCATAATACATCACGCAAATCAGTATACACTATATGTACATAGTCGTGCGATCAACACGCATCTGTCCTGTCCTGTCATTAGCAGAAAGAGGGTAGTTGAGGCAGTGTCTGTCTTGGATTATGGATCCACTCCTAGACTCTGTTTATCACTCATCGATTCGATTTATTACGGGTGATAGCTATGGTACTCACCATTGTATCTCTGAACCCTAATAGGCCTACACCCGGTCAAGTAATTTCCCCAAATTCAAGGTATACCTAAAGTTAACTCTGAACTTGGTAGATCTGATTTTAGCTTCTGTGGCCCTAATACATGGAATGACCTGCAAACAACATTACATTGAGTCGTTTTAAAGCCTTGATGAGCATACAGACCTCCACAATATGTAACTGTTTTTAGATCGTTTTGAAATTTGTCTTAACTATTTATTTGTAAACATCATGTAATTCACATGTATACCTTTTGTTTTTTTTCTTTTCCTGATCTTCTGATGTATTGTGATGTTTTTTATATGATACTGTATTACTCGACGACACTGAAAATGAGTTTAATTAATAAGATAATAAATAAAACTTGAATGAATGAATGAATCTGTCCACTTTCCCATATTATTATATAATAACATCTGTTGTACATGCCATTTGTGCCAGAGGGATAGGGAGGGAAAATGTAGAATCAAATTATAAATGGCTGGTAAAACTTTTAATTTTAAATGTGATTTTAAGTCCATGAAATACCTCTACTAAACAATATTTCCTTTGTATTTGTTTCCAATTCAGTATTGCATCATCAGTCTGGCTTCCCTGTTCTACCAGAGGTGAATGAACAAACATGCCACTGCTGTGATCAGTGTGGTAAACGCTTCCCTGTATTGTCCAAACTTAAAATACACCAGAGAATTCACACTGGAGAGAAACCCTATGGATGTGATCAGTGTGGACAACACTTCGCTGTATTGTCCAGCCTTAAAAGCCACCAGAGAATTCACACTGGAGAGAAACCCTATGGATGTGATCAGTGTGGACAACACTTCTCTCAAATGCCACACCTTAAAATACACCAGAGTATTCACACTGGAGAGAAACCCTATGGATGTGATCAGTGTGGACAACACTTCGCTGTATTGTCCAGCCTTAAAAGCCACCAGATAATTCACACTGGAGAGAAACCCTATGGATGTGATCAGTGTGGTAAACGCTTCCCTACAATGTCCAAACTTAAAATACACCAGATAATTCACACTGGAGAGAAACCCTATGGATGTGATCAGTGTGGACAACACTTCTCTCAAATGCCACACCTTAAAATACACCAGAGAATTCACACTGGAGAGAAACCCTATGGATGTGATCAGTGTGGACAACACTTCTCTCAAATGGCCAGCCTTAAAAGCCACCAGAGAATTCACACTGGAGAGAAACCCTATGGATGTGATCAGTGTGGACAACACTTCTCTCAAATGCCACACCTTAAAATACACCAGAGAATTCACACTGGAGAGAAACCCTATGGATGTGATCAGTGTGGACAACACTTCGCTGTATTGTCCAGCCTTAAAAGCCACCAGAGAATTCACACTGGAGAGAAACCCTATGGATGTGATCAGTGTGGACAACACTTTGCTGTATTGTCCAGCCTTAAAAGCCACCAGAGAATTCACACTGGAGAGAAACCCTATGGATGTGATCAGTGTGGACAACACTTCTCTCAAATGCCAAACCTTAAAATACACCAGAGAATTCACACTGGAGAGAAACCATATGGATGTGATCAGTGTGGACAACACTTCTCTCAAATGCCACACCTTAAAATACACCAGAGAATTCACACTGGAGAGAAACCCTATGGATGTGATCAGTGTGGACAACACTTCTCTCAATTGTCCAGCCTTAAAAGCCACCAGAGAATTCACACTGGAGAGAAACCCTATGGATGTGATCAGTGTGGACAACACTTCTCTCAATTGCCACACCTTAAAATACACCAGAGAATTCACACTGGAGAGAAACCCTATGGATGTGATCAGTGTGGACAACACTTCTCTCAATTGTCCAGCCTTAAAAGCCACCAGAGAATTCACACTGGAGAGAAACCCTATGGATGTGATCAGTGTGGACAACACTTCTCTCTAATGTCAAGCCTTAAACGACACCAGAGAATTCACACTGGAGAGAAACCCTATGGATGTGATCAGTGTGGACAACACTTTGCTGTATTGTCCAGCTTTAAAAGCCACCAGAGAATTCACACTGGAGAGAAACCCTATGGATGTGATCAGTGTGGACAACACTTCTCTCTAATGTCAAGCCTTAAACGACACCAGAGAATTCACACTGGAGAGAAACCCTATGGATGTGATCAGTGTGGACAACACTTTGCTGTATTGTCCAGCTTTAAAAGCCACCAGAGAATTCACACTGGAGAGAAACCCTATGGATGTGATCAGTGTGGACAACACTTCTCTCTAATGTCAAGCCTTAAACGACACCAGAGAATTCACACTGGAGAGAAACCCAATGGATGTGATCAGTGTGGACAACACTTCTCTCTAATGGCACACCTTAAAAGCCACCAGATAATTCACACTGGAGAGAAACCCTATGGATGTGATCAGTGTGGACAACACTTCTCTGAATTGTCCACCCTTAAAAGCCACCAGAAAATTCACACTGGAGAGAAACCCTATGGATGTCATCAGTGTGGACAACACTTCTCTCTAATGGCAAGATAGAAGTATATCAAATGGAACACAACCACCCTAAAGATTACTAAACATTGTGTGTATTCTTGCTGTTACAAAACCCTTTTTGGTCTAGGGATGAGTTTGTAACATAAAATTGTTAAAGACTGTTGAGCATAAAGGTGCAATTAAATGCTTTTTACTCTAGACTTTAGCGCCCCTCACTTCACACAGGTGTGATTTGTCTTTAGCATAAGTACATTATAATATTGTAATTTTGTTCATGTCATGTAAAGGGGTTTGTGTACTCTATGAGAAAATGTGCATCAGTGAGGAGTGAGGACCAATCATACAAAGATATGGTTGAAAGTTAAGTATTATTGAAATGACAATCCTCAACAACAACACTACTAACAACAGTACGTATTATACCATGTGTGTTTTATCTAATTTGTAGCATGTTTTAACATGCTTATGACATGCATCTTTAATGAATACAAAAGGACCTCAATGGAAACAAGCCATGGGTTATCTTGGATAAATCCATTTAGCAGAACTTGTACTGTTGCGACCGCATGTCGCATTTACTATGAAATCGTACATTTTTCACTCAAAATCACCATACATGCAAGACTCCCATATATGGTGCCCATTGCCCACACTGCCCAGGTCTCGTGACATCACGTGACATCATCAGGGATGGAGATCCCTGATGTCATAGTAAATGCGATATGCTGTCACAATTAAGCCCATATATGGTGATCCCTGATGTCATCAATATTGGCCAGCAACTCTACATGTGACCTCTCCAACCTCAAACCCTTAGATCTCCATATATGGATATATGTCCATAACCTGATTTGACATTCCATATGTTCCTTCCTCTTCGATGTCTCCCTTTTGACTGATACCTGTCTATTTAAACTCTATGGACGGGCCTGTCCCAAAGTTATTAGTGTGCCCCAAAGTTATTTGTGCAGCCGCGCGTGGCAGCCGGCGAAAACTAGAGTTCTCAACAGGCCTGAAAATTAAGGCCCAGCACTCATCAAACCCTGTACACCCCCGCTACCATGATCTCCATAAATGGAACTTTTTTTTTAAACAAGACAAACTGAAAAACAAAAACAAACAACAGGCAAAACAAACGGCAACAGGAAAAACTAAACTGGAAAAACAGCCCCCCTCTAAAACGAGATGCTGCATCTCAAGAGGATTTCCTTCCTTAAATAAAGATTCTATATAAACTAGTAACTACACAGCAGAACCTACCCCAGATCTTTTCATAAGTAGCAGGTTTTCTGCTTACACTGTACAGTATCTTTTCTGGAGTACAGTATGATGAAAGTTAATTCAGCCAGTGTCTCTGTGAAGGTGAGTTTTCAGATTTCCAGTTAACCAGCATGATTTTCTTTGCAGCGAGTAACACAAAATACTCTTTGTTAAAATATGTGTTGATCAGGTTAACGTCACCCGCAGTAACCACATTCTTGGATCATGTCGTATATCAATCTCTATATCAGAGACAGTAGACATGATGAACTTCCAGTAATCAACCAAAGTGGGCAGCTCCATAACATATGTAATATATATAATATATACATCTGTTATCTTTCATCTTTGCCACGTAGGGGAAATACTCCTATCAATCTTGTGTAACCTGAACGGGGTAAAAGTAAGTTCTATGAACAATATTAAATTGCATGTTTGGTGGGAATCAGAACCTTCTGAGCCCTCTCTAAAATGATTTCCCAGTCCACGGAGCTGTCCTGTTCTGACATTCCAAATATGATCTGACCTCATCAAACCCTGTACACTCAATACATGCTCCTTATATGGCCATTGGCCAGTACAGACTTCATTCCACGTTGATCTGACACCCCCATTCCAAAGCGTCAGTGCGCGCCCAGATACGTGCATGTGACCTCGTCTCCCTTATGACTGATACCTGTCCATTCAAACTCTAGACGGGCCATTAGTGCATCCATGCCGAAAACTAAACATGGCGAAAACTAAAGTTCTCAACAGGCCCGAAAACGAAGGCCCGGCCCCCATCAAACCCTGTACACTCAAGAGAATGTCCCCACTACCACCCTTAGATCTCCATATATGGAGCTGACCTCATCAAACCCTGTGTACACTCAAGAGAATGTTACCGCTATACCACCCTTAGATCTCCATATATGGAGCTGACCTCATCAAACCCTGTGTACACTCAAGAGAATGTCCCCGCTACCACCCTTAGATCTCCATATATGGAGCTGACCTCATCAAACCCTGTGTACACTCAAGATAATGTCCCCGCTACCACCCTTAGATCTCCATATATGGAGCTGACCTCATCAAACCCTGTGTACACTCAAGAGAATGTCCCCGCTGCCACCCTTAGATCATATATGGAGCTGACCTGTTCTGACATTTAATATGTTGATCTGGCCCCATCAAACCCTGTACACTCAAGACATGCTCCTTATATGGCCAGAACATAATTAATTCCATATGTTGATCTGACCCCCCCCCCCCCCCCATGCCAAAGCGCCAGCGCTCGCCCAGCAGTCTGCCGCCAACGAGGCGGCTGCGTGCACTCGTTAGGCGTCTTACTGCTAGTCTATAGAGAAAGGAATATCCGCACTCTCTCGCAGTAGTTTCTTCTTTCAGCGAACACAGCGCTCCATCTACTCTAGCAGTGGTGTGCACAGATAGACACTAGGGGGTGCTAGAGCACCACCTGCCCTTGCCCTCTGGACAGCAATGTGCCCTTTTGAAAAGAAAAAGAAAAAAGAAAAACACTTTTTTTGTACAGTGTACAATATGTGGACCATGGTGACATTGATCAATTCTTGATTTAAAAAAAAGCTTCTAATATATTATTTATGCCCCAAAATCTATAAATCTCACACTATTAAGGCAACCGGCCGGTTCCACGTGCTGCACAAGGTGCCCCTTTTTTCACTTGAGCACCCGCCCCTCTAAATGTCTGCGCACGCCACTGTACTCTAGAGAAACGGACGTGTTTCGGCACATCGGCCTTCCTCAGCGTCTCAAACATTGTACTGTACTTCCCTGTGCTTGTCTTCTAGGCAAACTGTAAATAAAGTATTCAATCAATCAACAATGGCACGCCAGGTTGAAAGTATATATATATATATATATATGAAAACAATTGTGTGACATTTGTCACATTTCACATTACGACACAAGTGAAACCGCAAGGAACCGGAAGTGAAGCTATACTTCCTGTGGAGCTGACAGAGGATGTGCAACAAGCCAGCATGTGGGAGGGGGAGGGGAGGGGAGCCTCTGCACCGCTGTCCCTCAACCCCCACCATGCACCACCCCATGGTGGGGGTGGAGGGGGAGCCTCTGCACCGCTGTCCCTCAACCCCCACCATGCACCACCCCATGGTGGGGGTGGAGGGGGAGCCCTGAACCCCTCCACCCCTGTCCCTCGACCCCCACCCCACGGCCCATGGCAGCACCCACCCATCTCATCTGGTGTAAGACTGTCTCCATGGCTCACAGGCTCAGCGCGTTAAGACTAACGAGACCTAAAGCTGTGCTTTCTCAGACGTTTTCTTTTCAGATCGAGACCCGAAAGATACATTTCTTCCCGCCCAGGACCCAACCTTTTTTTAAATTGCATATACATTTGTTACATTTATGCTAAAACATTTCTCAAATGTCTCAAAGTTTTATATATATTTAAAAATAATCTTTTGAAATAATAGGCTAAGCATAAAAAATAGGGGTATTTTTATTCGCAACGCATACAAATCGAAATCGTTGCCGACCGACTGACCCATTGTTTGGAAACCACTGACCTATAATTGCACACGAGTAAAGGTAGAGCGACTACATACAGTAGGCTACTTATATAGTCATATCTAGACAACAATATCAGTTATTTAAAGAATTGTATACAAATGACTGTGTGTGTGTGTGTGTGTGTGTGTGTGTGTGTGTGTGTGTGTGTGTGTGTGTGTGTGTGTGTGTGTGTGTGTGTGTGTGTGTGTGTGTGTGTGTGTGGGGGGGGGGGGGGGGGGGGTTACAAGATAAACTTACAACATGAGTATAAATGTAGATGACCTTTTTTGGGGAAATGGTGTCACTCATGTTCAGCTTCCTGTTTGGTATAGAGGGCACATGGTACAAAAGGCTGAGGCACAGTTTAACTCTGAGAGTGTACAAATGGACCGACAGGGTCCATTCGTTTAACTCTGAGAGTGTACAAATGGACCGACAGGGTCCATTCGTTTAACTCTGAGAGTGTACAAATGGACCGACAGGGTCCATTCGTTTAACTCTGAGAGTGTACAAATGGACCGACAGGGTCCATTCGTTTAACTCTGAGAGTGTACAAATGGACCGACAGGGTCCATTCGTTTAACTCTGAGAGTGTACAGACGGACCGACAGGGTCCATTCGTTTAACTCTGAGAGTGTACAGACGGACCCGACAGGGTCCATTCGTTTAACTCTGAGAGTGTACAAATGGACCGACAGGGTCCATTCGTTTAACTCTGAGAGTGTACAGACGGACCCGATAGGGTCTGTCTGTACACTTTCAGAGTTAAACTGTGCCTCAGGATTTCACTGTGTAGTATGTGGAGACTTGAGGGCTGTCTGGAAAATGAGAGTCAGGTCAAAACAAACGTCTTTATACTCAAACAGCCCTATCTTTCTTGTCTCACGTCATGCAGTGAGACTTCTATAACAAAGTATATAAAACTATAATATCACAATTACAGTGTCTTGTCTTCCTGTGGATCTGTTGGAGGTGTTGAAAGAGTAAAAACAACAATCAGCTCTCATAACAGCAATAAACCACCATGACCTCAGCAACAATAACACCACAGTGATGTGGAATGCCCTGTATACCAAAACCCAGTGAAGACCTCCACTCACTCTCTGGACAAACTACAAACTACGCCCAGGACCCAACCTTATTTAAAATGCATACGTTTGTTAAATGTATGCGCTGACCAGTATAGGAGCTGGCCAGTACAACCACAGTATGATACTGTTAGGAGCTGGCCAGTACAACCACAGTATGATACTGTTGTAGCCTATTAGGAGTTGGCGCATTAGTCCGACAAGGCGACAACATGGCTTGGCGTCCGGTTATAGGGTTTAGGGACAGGGTTAGTAATGGGGTGTGTTGAACCAACGCCATCACAGGCTATGCGTACACAGAACAGGCCTTTTAGTTTCCTGAAAGCAGGGAGCTCTGGACACACTGTTGACTCTTTGATAGCACTTCCTGTTGAACAGCAATAGCCAAATGGCTACTTCCGGTCTAATCTGAAGTGAAGTGATAATCGTCTCCTGCTTCGGAGGCCTCGTTCTGAACTCTTCACAGATCGACAAATGTACGTAACTGATTCACTGCACACTGCTGCCGTGAATTAATAATGTACGTAACTGATTCACTGCACACTGCTGCCGTGAATTAATAATGTACGTAACTGATTCACTGCACACTGCTGCCGTGAATTAATAATGTACGTAACTGATTCACTGCACACTGCTGCCGTGAATTAATAATGTACGTAACTGATTCACTGCACACTGCTGCCGTGAATTAATAATGTACGTAACTGATTCACTGCACACTGCTGCCGTGAATTAATAATGTACGTAACTGATTCACTGCACACTGCTGCCGTGAATTAATAATGTACGTAACTGATTCACTGCACACTGCTGCCGTGAATTAAATGGTGCATTTTATATAGCGCCTTTAGCCAAGGCGCTTTACGTAGATTGTGTACAGTGTTGTTTTCGTCGACTAAAACGAAGATGAAAAATGATCGTCCACTACGTTTTTCCATCGACTAAAACTGAATGGAAACTACATGAAAACTAAGCTATGATGACTAAAACTAAGACTAAATAATAAGTGACGATTTCGTCAACAAATTATAAAAACTAGACTAAAATGTTAGGAAGGGACTATAGTGGACAAGAGATTTTCAGCAAGTGAAAAAAAAACAGTCATTACGACGGCATCAAGGCCCGCCAAAATATATTTTGTTTGACTAAATCAACCATAGATGTAGTCGACTAAAATCTTATATGTTGTCGACTAAAACTAGACTAACACTAAAACATTCCAGGTGACTAAAATGTGACTAAAACTATTCAAGGGACTATGATGACTGAAACTAAAATAGAAATGTGCTGCCCAAAACAACACTGTGTATTCCATTCACCCATTCATACAGCGATGGCGGAGGAAACCATGCAAGGCACCAACCTGCACATCATCAGGAGCAATAGGGGTTCAGAGTCTTGCTCAAGGACACTTCGACACTAACTCTGAGGGAGCCACTCTACCCCCGCCACTGTCACGGTCACAGACTTTGCCCATCTAGATGTTGTATGCTGCTATGTTCTACTTGTTTTGATTCTATGTCCTGCTTATCTAGATGTTGTATTCCATGTTCTTGTTCTAGTTGTTTTGGTTCAACGTTGTCTTCCCCAGGTGTTTCTCATGTGTAATCAGCCCTCCCTCATGTGTATATTAGTCTTGTTCCCCAGTCAGTCCTTGTCGAGTCATTCTTTGGTGTCAGTTCAGCTTGTTAGTTTGAGTTTGTGTGCTATCTGTCTCTGTTTGCCTTTATTAAAACACCCACCCTGGTTTGATCACCACCTGCCTGGCTGTCCTGCTTTTAGGTCCTCACCTTCACCACAACGTGACGGCCACTTTCGTGCCGTGTGGCGGCGACTGCTGTGAGTCGACTCGTGAGTGCATATAGAGATCAACATGGTGTCTTAAAACAACTACGAGTGACCAGTGGACGGTGGACACAGTACTCAACCCCAGCACTCGAGTCAAAGTTCCTACTGTGCAGTGTGTGCACATAGCCTACAAAAATCTAAAATCACAACTTTCAATTACAACTTTCAAATTATATTTTTATGTGGCCACACCCACCAGTTCACTGAAACCAAAATTGCACAGGGGGTCACCTGGGGTCTGTTAGTAATGTTAACTCCATAGACACATACAAAACAGAAAAAGTACAAAATCACGAATACTTGCTTTTATAAACATGTAGCCTATGTATTAAAATATACATGACATGAGGTACTTAAAAGTAGATTAGCTATATATTTTTGAAACATGGCGGCTTAATTGGTTAATTGACAGTGTAATATTGTACGTTTGGATCCCGGGAAGGCCTTATTATTATTAGTGTAGTGGAGTCAAAATTAAAAGAATATCCTGCAGCAAATAAGACAGATTATGAATATGTTTCCTAGAAAGAAAGAACACACACACACACACACACACACACACACACACACACACACACACACACACACACACACACACACACACACACACACACACACACACACACACACACAGTGATACTGACGGAACAACTTTTCCATCTTGTTGCTACTCTGTCTAGTGCAATACCCTGCTTTGTGTTGTTTTGTGTTTTGTAACTGTTTGTTTTGTGTTTTGTTTTTCTTTTCTTTTCCTTTTTCTTTTCTGTTAATTACCTTGTATTGACTGTATGCTTGTGGACCCTCTCGAAAACGAGATATTGTATCTCAATGGGGAATTCCAAATAAAGAATTTAAATCAAACACACACACACACACACACACACACACACACACACACACACACACACACACACACACACACACACACACACACGCACACACACACACTAAAAGCCTTGGCCTGGGAGGCCGCATATAATATAGTGGAGGTGAAACAGCAGCCAGGGCCGGCAGGGAGGAGGAAATGACTCACTGCTTTAGAGAGGAGCGTTCTGTCACCCCTGGGATCCGTTCCACAATCAGTATTATCCCAGAAAAGAAAGCACTCTCCTTAATGGCTCCATCCACTAGTAATCAGTATTATCCCTGAAAGAAAACACTCTTTCAATGGAGCAGTGCAATCAAAGAGCAGTGCAGCCATGTTAACTGCTTCCTGGATTTGCCAAACCAAACCCTGCATGCGTACATGTGTGTTCTTTGCTGCCTGCTGCTGCTCCCAGCCTCACACGTTCCTCCATTTTTAGACTTCAACCTATTGTTAGTTTTGGCCCTGTTGTGATTCAGGTTCAGTGGCGTGCACAGACATTTAGAGGGGCAGGTGCTCAAGTGAAAAGAAAAGTGCACCTTGTGCAGCACATTTTGGGGCGGGAAGCCATTTTGGTGCTTTAGCTATTGAAAAATAGCAGATCTACAAGCTCATAGCGCGCCACCGAGTGGCGTGCTACGAGCTTGTAGGTCTGCTATTTATTTATTTATCGAAGAACCACTGACATAGAAACATAGCTTTAGATTGTGGGGGGCCTAAATAATATAGTAGAAGCGTTTTTTATCAAGATTTGATCAATGTCACCGCATGGTCCACACACTACACATTAAGAAAAAAAAGAAAACGTTTTTTTTTTTTTTAGAGCACATTGCCAAAAAGGTCAGGGGGTGCTCTAGCACCCCCTAGTGTCTATCTGTGCACGCCACTGTTTAGGTTGACCTTCTATAGAGGGTAGCCTATATATGCGCGTGATCATCATCATCATACCTGGAAGTAATGCGGGAACGCCTTTACTGAGTGGCCAAAAAAAACCTACTTTCTGGCCTTGACAGCCCATATACATCCAAACAAAAAAGTCCTATCTGATTGCATAAACAACATTAAATTAACTTTGTCACTCACTTTGCCACTTCATTTGCCATTCACTTTCTGCATGCGCATACCCTCTAGTCTACAAGTAAGACGCGCAAACGCGTGAAGCGAACGCAGCTCGTGTGTGTGTGGTTGTGTGTGTGTGTGTGTGTGTGTGTGTGTGTGTGTGTGTGCTACAGCTGCGCCCTGTGTGTGTGTGTGTTTGTGTGCTACAGCTGCGCCCTCTGGTGGCGGGCGGGTAGTGTAACAGCGTGACACACACACACACACACACACACACACACACACACACACACACACACACACACACACACACACACAGACATTCAGCCCTTGCTGTCATAGTAAGTGGCTCATTGCGTTCGCAATAAGGTCTCCATCCATAACCAAGGGGTGGTGGGTGAGGATCCGCAGAGAACATACTATATGCCAAACACAACAATGTACCTACATATACTGTACATTCTGATGTCTATTACACACGCAGAGAAATATACAGTAAGAACAGTGGATCTATGACGTCCATAACAGATTATGGAAACAAAGATATAAGAACATAATGAACAGGAATGCATTTCATATCAGTGCACACATACAGTCAGTTCCTCTGATACAGTAGTGCACAATCATGTCATGGTTATCAATATGCTTTAAGGCAGATAAGTGTTTGGCCACTGAGTCAAGCAGCTGAGGTCATATATATCATGACAGACACGACCTTCTTCAATCTTCAGATGCTGATGCACCATTCAAGGTGAAGTTCTATGAAAGTGTTGAAGAATTACATGCAAATTATCAATAGGCTATATTCTTAAATATCTCTAAACTTAAACAAAAGGCATATCTCTTAGTGTGTGTGTGTGTGTGTGTGTGTGTGTGTGTGTGTGTGTCTCACCTGACACTGCAACCTCATCCTTCCTCTCCTCTATCTCATCTGCATTCGACCAACACTGCCCGCTCTCATCCAGGCCAGCTCGCTCATGTCCACCGGCTCCCTGGCTATCTGAAACTCTCAGATCTGAACGAACACCTCTAAGGGCAGCCGAAAGAAAGTGGCACAAGTCAAAGCTACCAGATGACCTTTCACACTTTCACTCACTCCTCTCTGCCTTTGCCCACTCACTAACCACTGCTAAAACCTCCTTCTACCACACCAAAATCCAATCCTGTACTTCTAACCCAAGGAAGCTCTTCTCCACTTTCACCTCCCTCCTTAAACCCCCTCCCCCCACTCAACCCTCATCCCTCACTGCTGATGTTTTTGTCAACTACTTTGAGAAGAAGGTTGATGATATCAGCAGCTCCTTTCCTCCCCTCCCACATAAAGTGGCATCTGACTCAACCAACACCAACCCCAACATACCATTTCAGACTCCATCATGGCCCATAGCACTTACCCTAACCCCTTAGATAGCATTTCTGTTGGCTTAGATAGCATTTGACACAGACTTATAGCATGTTATGTAGACAGCACTATAATTGTATTGTATATAGTCATAGCACACCATAGTACATATGTATAGCATAGTAGTGAATATGTATAGTTTATTATGTATAGTGTATGTATAGTTTCATCATATAGATATTCCACTGTTACCTTCTTATCTTACGCATGTTTCATGATAAATGCTTTTATGTGTTGTATTCCCATGCTTTTGTTCTTGCCTAAATGTAAGTCGCTCTGGATTAAGAGCGTCTGCTAAATGCCTAAATTGTAAATTGTAAATTGTGTGTGTGTGTGTGTGTGTGATGAATTGAACATGGTGGACCCTCTTGTAAACAAGTGTAATGCTTAATTGGGTCGTCCACTCACAGTTAACAGTCTTTGTATTGAGTTTGTGCTTGAAATGTACTGTAATTCTGCAAACTGTTAATACATATTTCAATCAATAAAAAAAAAGTGTGTGTGTGTGTGTGTGTGTGTGTGTGTGTGTGTGTGTGTGTGTGTGTGTGTGTGTGTGTGTGTGTGCACGTGTGGCAGTCTGAGACCTTAGTTTGATAGCACAACGAGAAAACTGAAGCAATGTTTCAAATAATAAAAACAGAGATCACGAGAAACTAATTATTCATTTAAAACTGGGGTTATACAAATGCTGAGCATCCCTGCCTTGTTCATGTCAATATTTTGTATATTACTGCCACCTGCTGTTGGAAATAAGACAGACACCTACTAGTCTAGTTTGAAGGGGCAGTTCTGAGTTCAACCAGATATAACAGTTATAACAGGAAGATGAGCAGCAAAATGAAGCAATGAGTGATAAGATATATAAGACCTTTATTGATCCCCCTAAAAGGTTCTGGCAGAAAACGTGTGTTTAGTCAAATATCTCATATCACAAATGTTTGGGCACTTCAGGTCTAAATGGTTAACAGCTGAGTACAGTACTTTTTTGATTGATTGGAATATTTATTAACAGTTTGCAGAATTACAGTATACATTTCAAGCACAAACTCAATACAAAGACTGTTAACTGTGAGTGGACGACCCAATTAAGCATTACACTTGTTTACAACAGGGTCCACATTGTTCAATTCATCAAAACATTTAGAGACATACAAATAGACATTTCTATGTAGCTAAAGAACAGAACAGGAACAACGAAAGTATAGCCTACACAGGTCCATTTCATTTGACCATATTTTTCAAATGCTGTGCCAGTGTGCCTGTATTGATGAACAAATAAGTAATACATCATTTATTAATAATATCTCCGTTTTTGACATGGGTGCATGGCTGCCCCCCGCCCCCCACAACCTGAACCTCAGATGTGGGTCATTGTTGTTGCGTGTGTCCCAAAAGCATGGCCAAAAGGGACAGATCTGACACGCGGAAATAAATGTAG
The DNA here is from genome assembly GCF_964188405.1 of Protomyctophum parallelum. Classification (NCBI taxonomy): domain Eukaryota; kingdom Metazoa; phylum Chordata; class Actinopteri; order Myctophiformes; family Myctophidae; genus Protomyctophum; species Protomyctophum parallelum. The sequence continues at coordinate 54,995,692 of NC_139700.1, forward strand.
TTCTCTTGTTGCTTGGCAAAGGAATTTTGTTAATCAATGCTAATGATTTTGCAGATTTCGATGCCACGGACTGGACACGATTATGCCGGTTCGCAAAAGAACACATGTAAAAATATGTATTTTGCCCGCTGGGACACGTAAATTCACTAACCCGAATTATGTGTTACGGACCGACACAAATCACGATTATATGTTATAAAAACAATAGTTTAATTTATCATTTAGTTTTTGTTTACACCATTTTTGACCGGCCATATGTGGGGCCAGCTGAAAAAGGGGGCCTTCGCCCGTATAAAGTGTCGCTTCGCCTCTCGAACCGTCTCAGTTGTCGGTGAGGCAGGCCGGCGGGGCGGATCCCACACCAGACTGAACACCACAACCAAAATACAATAAAAAACGCAACAAAATAAAGAAAACCCCTACACAAAAAAACAACAACAACGACAATTCTTCCTCATTTCGATTCATTTCTAGAGCAGTCTCCTCCGCGGATAGGAAACAAAACAAGGTCGGTACGTGTGGGGGCTGTAAAAATGTGCGTTTAATTAGCCAAGCTTGTTTTCGCCCGGCGTTTAGCAAAGGGATGCTAAGTCAAGGATGTAATGCTAACGTGGGTAGCCGCGCTACAGTTAGCGCTGCCCGGGGGCCGTTTGACAAACAACCGCCCCCCCATTCAGTACAATAATGTCTGAATCCTAATAGAAAATCGCTTTATTGTCTATTTAGGATTAACAATTAACATTGTCTTTGGGCTGATGTGGTGCTCGATTGACAGAGGTATGACAAAACAGTCATCATAATGACTACAGACACGTTATTACAATTAAGACATACTGTACGTGTACTGTACTACAGTTCAGGTAACATGCTTCCCGTTTAGATTGAGAAGATCAGAGACTGCAGATGGCATGGAACGCATATTAATCATATTAAAAAGCATTTTTATTCCTTTCCTTTGTTTACATAAGTGTGAAATCTCATGTCTGGGCTGAGCTATCTCTGGATGAATTGCACTCATAAATTAATCACAATAATTGCAACAGTAGTATTTGTGACTCAAAACGGAAAACCATGTTCAGACAAAGTTGTAACCCTCGGCTGGCATTGAAGTCAGACTACCCTCAAACATCTTGAAAATGTGGCCCAGCCCCGACCGAGTCTGTTCCCAGAGATAGACCATCATCATCATCACTACCACCACCTGTCTGTTCTTTAATCCGTAGATGCCTTCGGCGATGAACGGGAACGGGACTGCGCCGCAGACTGCCAGCCCAGATGTGGGGTCCGCTCCTGGGGCCGTGGGCCAGATTCTGCTGGGTGGACAATCGGAGGTGCTGAAGCAGGTGCTGGGCGTCATCGAAAAGAAGCTTCGCAACATGGAGAAGAAAAAGGTCAATACGAAACGCATAATAAGACCCGGCCGAGGCCGAGTCTCAATATTCAAGATTTTTCTAAAATGTTAAAAAATAGCAGATGTACAAGCTTTATGCACTGTGAGCTTGTAGATCTACAGTGTAGCTCAAGAAATTGCAAAAAGCTCGCTGTGAAATGCACGTGACTGCGTGACAGGTTGTGATGTTGTAGATCTGCACATTTTTTGTATTTGCTTATGTCTTAATTGTTTAACTCTAACTAGAGTGGTACCACGGGTACCGTGGGGCATCTACAGTGGTTCCCGTTGGGCACTGGCCTACTGTGAAATGCATGCCCCACCCAGATATTATGACCGTCCCTTTTTATGTCAGAATGTCGTCAAAACAGGCCAGCTCCATATAAGGGCCCTGGGCAGGGGCCTTTTTGGGGCAGTTCCGAACAACCTTGGGGCCGACCGACTCGACACCGGGCACTGCACCCCCTGTGGTGGTGACGTGGAACGCTGGTGTCGAATTTGAAGTCGGTGGGGCGAACGCTTCCCGAGTTATGTGGATTACAGACAGACAGACAGAGACTTGGTGCATTTATAGATGGAAATGTAATGAAAAAATACGCCCGCACAGTCGCAGACTGTAGATCTGCTCGGTACAGGAGAACACATGTATTATAGAGGCAATGTTTCTGTCCGTACAGACTCCAGACCACCTTCAGGCGTGACGTTCTTATAATAAATATGTTCTCCTGTACCGAGCAGATCTACAGTGTGCGGACCGGGGGCGTATTTTTCTATTTCATTATTGATTATGCACTTGCCTACGCACCTGTTCCTAAGCCACTTCTCTAGGTGTGCAAAAGCTTTCCTCTGCCTATGGCATGTCTAAAATACGGATGCCAAAAACCATCTGAGAAATCTAACACAAATCTTAAATGGTAAATAGTGCATTTCTATAGTGCTTGCTTTTATCCAAAGCACTTAGATTACATAGATTGTGCATTCCATTCACACGCACACACCTTCATACGCCGAAGGTTACGGAATCCTCTCTTTCCTGGCACAAAACTTTTCCCGATTTTGGTTCGTGGCCAAATACATGTCAATTTGACATTCCTTGGCACTGATTTAGAAGGTATTTGTAGATTCGGCCTCAGGTCTTCATGGGTTAAAGACGATGTGTTATCCAATGCATGGGCTTCATTAAATTTATTTTGTTTATTTTGTATTTCTCTGTTCCAGGGCAAGCTGGATGATTATCAAGCCAAGAAGAATAAAGGGGAAGGCCTCAACCAGGATCAGCTGGTGGGTTCTCACTCAGACTCTTTCTTAACATTACAAACTGTGTGTTGGACTGAGTCCTCTAACTCAACGTTCCTCTCTCTGGTCCTCTGCAGGAGGCGCTGACCAAATTCCAGGAGATCGCCCACAACCTGGAGTTCGCCCGAGAGCTGCAGAAGAACTTCCATGTGTTGGGACTAGACGTAAGATCTGGACGAAACCTCTTCTGTAGGGCTGCGACTATCCAACATTATGTTGTTGGATTATTATATCGATACCTTTTTGTCCATGATCTTACACCTACAACTAGACTGCCCACGCCGACGGCTTTTTCCCAGCTCACGAGGCGAGCACTCCAGTTGCCTCCAAACTTGCCACAGAGTCAGTCAGTGCTCTGGCTATGATCTAGGCTTATTTCCCCGTAGTCAATGTATTTACATATTGTACAGTTAATATAAAACTCCATTATTTCACCAGAATCATCCCATTTATGTTTTCCTCCTGGTCTCGTTACTCTTTGTGGCGGCAGTGGCTCAGGGGTAGAGTGGCTGGATGGTAAACGCAAGTTTGCCAGTTCGAACCCTGTGGGCTCCCCCAGAGTTGGTGTCGAAGTGTCATTGAGCAAGACACTGAACCCCTGATTGCTCCTGATGTGCTGGTTGGTGCCTTGCATGGTTTGTGTGTGTGTGAATGGGTGAATGTAATGCACACCAATCTATGTAAAGCGCCCTGGATTAAATATAAATGGAACCATTTACCATTTTGTTTCTCGCCACCAGATCCAGAAGACGCAGAAGAAGAGCGCGCGGCGAGACCAGCTGAAGCGGGAGGAGGGCGAACAGAAGAGGCTGAAGTCGGTCCTGGAGCTCCAGTACGTCCTGGACCGCCTGGGAGACGACGGCGTGCGGCAGGAGCTGAGGCAGGGTGCCGGGGGCTCGCCGCTGCTCTCTGACCCCGACCTCACCGCTCTGGACGAATTCTACAAGCTGGTGGGACCCGACCGCGATCAGAACGTCAGGTGGGTCTGAATAAACGTCGGGATTTACTACAATGCAATTCAGAGAAGGGACCACTAGTTAACATTTGGCACCGGTTATTAACCCATTCTGACCTGAGATCAGATTCTAAAAATGTCTTCTACATCCTGACAGTTTTCTGAAAAAGCTATCTTTCTATGTCAGTCGTTCTTCGATTTTTCAAAAATAGCAGACCTACAAGACCTACTGAGCTTGTAGATCTGCTATTTTTCAATGGCTAAAGCATAACATAATGCCAACACCAAAAGGGGTTCTCGCCCAGAATGGGTTAATAGAGATGTACCGATGCAATTTTTCTCCTTACTGATTCAGATACCCTTGTGTTATAGGGTCGATGCCGAGTACCGATCCGATTCCAGTGTGTCATTTAAAAACTATCTAGGTGGGGACCAGGAGGGGGTTCCAAATGGACCCTCACAGGTCCAACAGAGTTGTAAGGCTCCTTGACATTAAAATTAGATTGAGAACCACTGATCTATGAATACATTAAACTTCCATTAATAACTGTTAAAAGTGTGGCCCGGAAACCTAGGTTGGTAATCCTAGCCTGACAGCGTGTCGCAGGTTCCGACGATCCCGACGACCTTTGCTGCGTGTCTGTCACTCCCCCATCTCTCTCCCCTCATTTCCTGTCAACTATCAAAATAAAGGCAGACAAAAATATCTTAAAAAATATATAATAATAATAATAATAATAATTGTTAAAGCGCAGCTGCAAGTTAGTAAAAATAATAATGTAAGTAGTACAGTAAGAGTATAAACTATAACTGAAGCAATCAAAATATACTGTTGTGAAATAACACATAAATGCCATCGGATCCCAGCATTTAGGTGGTAACGGCAGCTTTTCTGATACTGGCGCTTATCACCCCCTTGGTGCCGCTTATCACCCCCTTGGTGCTGCTTATCGCCCACCGGCATTCCTCTCTTCTTGTATCACTCCCGGGCCCCAATGGCTTTGTGTGTGTGATATCTTTTACCCTGCTGTATGTAGACTTTTTCTTGCCCAATGTGTAACTGTACTTTAACTGCTGCGCTTTGAATGATGCTAGTTAAGCCATTTTGGGCGGGATTCGCGGGAACCCCTTGTTTTTAGCATTATGTTATACTTTAGCTATTGAAAAATAGCAGATCTACAAGCTCATAGTGCCGCGCTACGAGCTTGAAACATGGGTTTTTCAGAAAACTGTCGGATTTGTGTCAAAACTGATTTAGAAGACATTCGTAGAATCGTCCTCAGGTCAAAATGGATTAAACTGTCCAGATCGTTATTGGTTCCTTGTTCACATGTTTTCTGTTAATTGGATTTGTTTTGCTTGATCACACAACTGCTAAGAATGTATTTTAGACGGCATGTTGTTTAGACAGACTCTAGGTTTGATGTTTACCTCGTATCCTAGTTACTTTGAATATTATTTCCATTCTACTTACTTGACTCATTCAGGACGGGAACCCCTTTTGGTGTTTTGACCCTTCTGGACGGGAACCCCTTTTGGGGTTCTTGTCGCTATGTACCGTATATAGCACCATAACATTTTTGTAATTTTTGAAAGTCAGGATTTAGAATGGAGTTTTAGAATCGGCCTCAGTCCTAAATAGGTTTTTAATTGACCAGTTACCCTGCTGTTGAGTAGGGTTCAAGTTATTTACTCTGATTTCACACTTGTAAGTCACTCTGGAGAAGAGAATCTTCTGTGCTTAACCCATTCTGACCGGGCACCCATTTTGGTGTTGGCATCATGTTATGCTTTATCTATTGAAAAATAGCAGATCTACAAGCTCATATCGCGCCACCGAGTGGCGCGATACGAGCTTGTAGGTCTGCTATTTTTGAAAAATCTAAAAAAAAAGACTGACATTTTTAGAATCTGATCTCAGGTCAGAATGGGTTCATCAGACCAGTGTGTGTCCGGCGGAAACCTCGTGTGAATCTGATCTCAGGTCAGAATGGGTTAACTAAGTACCTGTCTGCTCTGGACCCTTGCAGGCTTTCCGAGCAGTATGAAGAGGCGTCCGTACATCTGTGGGACCTGCTGGAGGCCAGAGACAAGGCTGTAGTTGGAACGACGTGTAAGTCTAATCCAGCTGGATTTCTTGTTGTTTTTCCATGTGGGCTAAAGTGAACGGGGCATATTTGAGGTATTTTCTTTAGTAGTTGGAGTCGGAGAAATCCGAGTTGGGACGTCGCCTTGTAAGGGGATGCACACACAGATTAGACACACCAACGAACGGACCGACATGCGGAAACAACAGTCGAACGTGCGGTCGAAAATGTGCTGCTCTGTGCTCTGTGCTTTTTTTATATATACTGTAGATTATACTAACAATATGTTGTAGACTTTTCTCCAATGTCTGAGGTACGAGCTGGTTAGGTTTCTGGTTAGGTTAGGGTTTGAGGTAGGTTGTCGGTCAGGGGTGCGCATGCAGATCCGATTAGGGATTGAGTTTTCGGATCAATAGTATGTCGGAAGTTCGGAACTAAAGCATGGTGTAATGACAGTCGGACAAATAGTATGTCTACAACAGATTCTTGATGTTTTGCCTCTTGGGGAATTGGGGGAGGAAACGACAAGTCGATTGCTGTGCAAATGTTCCTAGTCTCCTGAGAGACGCTGTGTTGGATTCCCTACCCATGGTTAAATGTTCCTAGTCTCCTGAGAGACGCTGTGTTGGATTCCCTACCCATGGTTAAATGTTCCTAGTCTCCTGAGAGACGCTGTGTTGGATTCCCTACCCATGGTTAAATGTTCCTAGTCTCCTGAGAGACGCTGTGTTGGATTCCCCACCCATGGTTAAATGTTCCTAGTCTCCTGAGAGACGCTGTGTTGGATTCCCTACCCATGGTTAAATGTTCCTAGTCTCCTGAGAGACGCTGTGTTGGATTCCCCACCCATGGTTAAATGTTCCTAGTCTCCTGAGAGACGCTGTGTTGGATTCCCTACCCATGGTTAAATGTTACTAGTCTCCTGAGAGACGCTGTGTTGGATTCCCTACCCATGGTTAAATGTTCCTAGTCTCCTGAGAGACGCTGTGTTGGATTCCCTAACCATGGTTAAATGTTACTAGTCTCCTGAGAGACGCTGTGTTGGATTCCCTACCCATGGTTAAATGTTACTAGTCTCCTGAGAGACGCTGTGTTGGATTCCTCACCCATGGTTACTTGTCTGTGGCAGCGTTGCCAGTCACGTACAAGATGAAGCACTTTTCCCGTCTTTCTGCTGTCTCACATTCTCCCACCTTGTGAATCAATGGGTTTGTGTAGCATCTGCTGATTTCAATCATGTAAATGAGGGGCCTGTGGGGTTATTGGGAGTGTGGCTGCATTCTCAGCAGCCTTTGGACACACGTACACGCACACACACACGCACACACACACACACCGCACACCCACAGCTGCCTGACTCAGCATTGGAGCCGGGCACGGTGCCAGTGGCCGTGCTTCCTACTGGCCAGAGGACTGGAGCCACGTAAGGATCAAATCAATCAAATCAAATGTATTTCTAGAGCACATTTACAAAGACCAGAATGTCAACCAAAGTGCTGTACACGATCATGAGGCAAACATACAATCAACACAAGTAGCATAAATAGTAAAACAAAATCAAAGCAACACAAATATTACTTAGGTAAAACATGGAAAGCAAGGGAGAAGAGATGGGTTTTAAGTAAAGTCTTAAAGGCCTCTAAGGAGCGGGGAGACTTGATATGTAGGATAGGATATTGGTGGCGACCCGGCTAGTAGACACCAATCGGTCACAACGCCCACACAGTCCCACACCTAGGGTGACCAGATCCAAACTGTTCATTTGAGGGGCAGAAGTATCGCTTGTGTGGGACAAGTTGTCCCACACAAGCGATACTGGAGTACCGGGTTAGCAACTTACTACTTGAGTTGCTATTAAATGCCTTGATGTCATATTAGACCATAGGCCTATTCGGCTATCATTTATAAACTCCTCTGGTGTCTCACATTTTGTTTTAAAAATCATGCTTTATTTTTATTTTTATGCTATCTTAACAGGCTTAAAAACATGTACATCTTGCAGGAAGAGACAATGAGAGAGCTTTACAACAGAAGACCAACTATTAGGGGACTAACTATGAGGGAATTTGAACACTGATGCAATTGCCTGCCAGTCACAATGTGGGACAGACAGGGTCTCAATGTGAACACTGATGTCTGTCAGTCACAATGTGGGACAGGGTCTCAATGTGAACACTGATGCCTGTCAGTCACAATGTGGGACAGGGTCTCAATGTGAACACTGATGCCTGTCAGTCACAATGTGGGACAGGGTCTCAATGTGAACACTGATGCCTGTCAGTCACAATGTGGGACAGGGTCTCAGTTTGAACACTGATGCCTGCCAGTCACAATGTGGGAGGGTCTCAATGTGAACACTGATGCCTGTCAGTCACAATGTGGGACAGGGTCTCAGTTTGAACACTGATGCCTGTCAGTCACAATGTGGGACCAGGGTCTCCGTTTGAACACTGATGCCTGTCAGTCACAATGTGGGACCAGGGTCTCAGTTTGAACACTGATGCCTGTCAGTCACAATGTGGGACCAGGGTCTCCGTTTGAACACTGATGCCTGTCAGTCACAATGTGGGACCAGGGTCTCAGTTTGAACACTGATGCCTGTCAGTCACAATGTGGGACAGGGTCTCCGTTTGAACACTGATGCCTGTCAGTCACAATGTGGGACAGGGTCTCCGTTTGAACACTGATGCCTGTCAGTCACAATGTGGGACCAGGGTCTCAATTTGTGAAACCCCCGGTAACCTCCTCTCGGCCAGGAGATCCCAGTTGGTCACTGCCTGGGGGAATACTTTCTTCATGCAGCTGCGGTGCTTTGGGTTTTGACCGACGCTTTGACCCGACCACATTTATCTAGCCTGAGTTTCTAATCTCCTACTACTTACTGTACATGTCTTGCAATACAAAGAGATTAAAGTCGAGGTTTATTTGTGCTGCCTGTCTGTCTTTTTACCGGGGGGGGGTTTATAAACGTCGTGCTATAGCTCCTGAACCGACAGTATCTTTTTACCGGGGGGGGGGGTTATAAACGTCGTGCTATAGCTCCTGAACCGACAGTATCTTTTTACCGGGGGGGGGGGGTTATAAACGTCGTGCTATAGCTCCTGAACCGACAGTATCTTATAATACATGGCATGAGAAGCCAGAGCACAGTGTGGTTGATGTAAGTTGATCTGTATCGTTGTTGTTCAGGTCAGGGAGGGTGCATTAACTGCATTTTGATCTAGTAGAAATTTTGTTCAGCAGCCTCAGCCCTTTAACCCATTCTGGGCGGTAACCCCTTTTGGTGTTTTAAACATTATGTTAGAATTTAGCTATTGGAAAAATAGCAGATCTACAACGCCACAGAGTGGCGTGCTACGAGCTTGTAGGTCTGCTATTTTATTTTTTTATCGTGGAAATGTGGCGCAAACCTTGGAATATTCTTTCAGAGCGACCGATTTTTAACTCAAATCTTTGCTTCTGGGGTTGCCCCTGGAACAACATATTTTGAGATGGGGGTCGGCGGCCAATTACATAAAATATCCTTGACATGAAATATTGGCCTAGAAACATGAGGTATTTCAGAAAACTGTCAGGATTTAGAAGACATTTTTTTAATTTCGACGTCCGGTCTAAATGGGTTAAAGTCTTTGTCAAACTAAATAAATGGGTATAATCACCTCTCCCAATGGGATTTGTCTGAATCAGAGCCCACATTGATTGTGCTTTTGAATGAAGACATGCCCCCGTTTGCCTTGTAGATTCTTAGGTTTCTAATGTTCTATATTTGTAGTGTGACGGTGTCTATATTCGCAGTGTCACCGTGTCTGATATTTGTAGTCTAATCATGGTGTCTATATTTGTAGTCCTAATGGCTATTGAGAGATCACTAGCTGTAACCAAAGCGCTGTTGAGAAATGCGTCGATGTCGTGTATGCCTTACTTCACTCATTGGGAACTTAGCGATGCATACAACATACATATGTCGTTCAATATTTGTACAGTACACTGGCAAATACATCACACAGTACAACAGGAACAACAGGAATTGTTTGAAGTATTTAACAGTTTGCAGAATTACAGTACATTTCAAGCACAACTCAACTAAAAAAACTGTTAACTGTGAGTGGACGACCCAATAAAGCACTACACTTGTTTACAAGAGGGTCCACCTTGTTCAATTCATCATAACATTTAAAGACGTACCAATATACACTTCTATATAACCAAAAAACTGGAAATCATCATCATAAAGGAGTTAAAAGAAAATGTATACAGTGAGGAGGAAAAAGGGCTGGGTGGGGGATTACGGGGGGCAGTTTCAAATTGCAGCCGTCCGTTGGTGCCCTTTGAGAGCGGGGTGGGAAACTCGGCAAGCAGAACCTGGGATGCACACGAAGATCTGACACACTGAAGGTCCGATGCGCGGAAACATGCGATGCGAAAATGCGATGGTCCAACATGCGCTGCTCCGTGCTTGCGGTTATGGTTAGGTTTGAGGTTTCGGATCAATAGTATGTCGGAACTAAATCCTGTACCCTCAGAACCTGCCTTGTTTTTCTACAAATGTACTATTCTGCTACGTTTACGATGTGAATTTGAGTCTGGTCCAAGGTTATTATTATATAGTTTGGACACATTTCTATTTCCCTTTGACTTAACTTTGCTGGACCTCCAAAAGGCTTTAGACACAGTAAACCACTCCATACTGATTAATAAGCTAAAAGCAATTGGTTTTGATAGCACCTCAGTGAGCTGAATGGAATCCTACCTGGAGAGGAGAGAACAGTTGGTGGAGGTGAATGGATCACTCTCCCCTCTCCCAGTGAGCTTTGGCGTTCCACAAGGAAGCATACTAGGGCCTTTAGTGTTCCTAATATATGTAAAAAACGACATGACATCAGTTTGTGACTGTAACTTGTTCCTGTTTGTGCACTGGCAGACAGGAACAAACTACAGGTTGAAAAGGCCCTCAGCTCTGAACTCGGTAGAATCTGCACCTGGCTCGCTAACAGACTATTGGGTCAAATAGTAATCTCAGCAAGGCAGACGGCTTCTCAGTTACAGTACGTTTCTTCTGCTTAACTCTGTATTCAACAGCTTGGCCTCTCTAACACAGCTGATTATGAATTGAAGGACTCCTTTAAATACCACAGTCCATTGACCTCTAAATGTGTTCCTGTCCTCGTAGACAAAGCACTCAAAGAGAGTCTGGAGCAGGTGGTGCAGAGTGGCTACTTCGACAAGGCACCTCCTCGTCACCACAACGGCCTGTGTGAGGAGGAGGAGGAGGAGGAGGAGGAGGAAGAGGAAGAGGAGGAGGACGAAGATGACGAAGAGGAGGAGGAGGAAGAGGAGTTGGCGGCCGTGGCCGTCAAGACGGAGCCGGTCGCAGTGGAGTCTTCGGAGGCCGAGGACCAGACAGTGGATGCAGGTCATTATCTTATTCTTTTCAATCCGTCTCACACCAAACCAACCACACTTCTATTTTTACTTATTTCAAGGAATAATACGCTGAATTGTTGTTGTTTTTGGGGGTTTCTTTTACCCACAGAAGTGGAGATCATAGAGGACTACACAGAACCCATTGAGGTGGAAGCCACAGAGGTGAGCAGCTCTCTTCTCTTGTCTCATTGCCTCTCTATATGAGGGGCTGTGACGCCATCGTCGTAGCAGTCAACATCGTTAAGCAAACAGCCGCCGGCGACAGGTTCCCATCGCCTTTTGGTTCCCATGGTGACGACGCGTCTGTGTCAAACATGAACGCAGACCTGTCCTTGAAATGGAACGGGTTGAGATTGTGTCAAGGTGATGTGTGCCGGGTGCAGTACTTAGTTTAGACAGTACTTGGTTTAGACTAGTCATTGGTTAGACCAGTCATTAGTCCTACAACTACAACCTATCTCCCTAAACCTAACCTCCCATGGGGCAGCACACCTAAACCTAACCTTAACCCCATGTCTAACAAATGACTAGTCTAAACTAAGTATGCACCCCATGTGTGACCTGTCTGTCTGTCTGTCTGTCCAGTTTGTAAACCGACAGTTCATTCCAGACGCGTTCAGCAGTAGTGACAAGGAGCAGGGAGACGAGTGGACCACGTCAGAAACGGAGGTACGCTACACTAGTAACACTGCACAGCACTGTCTTGTCCGTGTTTAATGGCCGCCCCAATGCATTTCCATGTGACTAGCATTGGAAATGCATTTGGGGGTGGCCATTAAAACACGGACAAGACACGGACAAGACCGCCGTCTCAATAGTGCGATTGAGGCCTCAGAAAAAGTGCTTGGGGTGCAACGTCCGTCAGATGTCTTTACCCTGACGTCTGTCTGTCTGTGTGTCTCAGATCTCCATTCCCTCTCAGGCGGTCTGCGCCATGCAGCCACGCCTTGTCCAGACCACCCCTCCTCCTCCCCCCGCCCCCCTGGAGACCGCCGCCCACCCGCTGACATCATCACCCGCTGCTGCTGTGGCGCCCCCTGCTGACCCCGTGGTGCGCAAGCAGGTGGTCCAGGACCTGATGGAGCAGATGCAGGGGACGTACAACTTCATGCAGGTGAGGCGGGCGGCGCACCACCGGCATGCCGTCATCTTATGACAAAACATTTTTAAATTCCTTTGAACAAATGTGAACAATCTGCGCCCGATAGGTGCTCCCGGGGGAAGTGGTTTAACACCTTTATTGCCGTAGTTAACATTATAAAGCGTTATTCATAGTCTTAATATTTTCGGTGGTGAGGTGACAACCGAAACTACAACATGACGTCACTGAGCCGCGGTGAAGAGCAAACCACTGCTCTCCCCAGCCCTTCTCTCTGTTTTTACTCACTCTGTGGTCACCTCACCACCGGAGCGGTGGTCACCTCACCACCGGAGCGGTGGTCACCTCACCACCGGAGCGGTGGTCACCCTCACCACCGGAGCGGTGGTCACCTTCACCACCGGAGCGGTGGTCACCTTCACCACCGGAGTGGTGGTCACCCTCACCACCGGAGCGGTGGTCACCTCACCACAGACAATCCAGAGTATTAATAGGCCTCAAGAAGTTACGGTCGCTGCCGATGTTTACAGTTACCTTTTGGAGAGTCAATGCCTCGTAATTCTAGCTCCGTATCATGATAATCCGGCTGAAAATAGTCTGTATTGTAGCTGTGCGGCTAAGTGTGTGTGTGTGTGTGTGTGTGTGTTTCTCTCAGGACTCCATGTTGGAGTTGTTTGACGGACAGCCCATGGATCCGGCCATCGTGTCCGCTCAGCCCATGAAACCAGGCCAGAACATGGACCTGCCACAGATGGTGTGTCCTCCTGGTATGTTGACCACAACAACTGCACCAAATACTACTGATTGCACAGTAGTCCAGCTGTGCTGGTCCTTCTCAAACCCATTTAGACCTGAGTAAGATTCTACAAATGCCTTCTAAATCCTGACAGTTTTCTGATAAACCCATGTTTCTATGTCTGTCGTTCTCAAACATTTTCATGCCAAGGACCCCCAAAAATGTTGTTCCAGGGACCGCAACCCCAAGAAGCAAAGATTTGAGTTAAAAACTACCAGATCTTTACGAGGTTTTTGGCTGGGGACCCCCAGAAATGCTTTGGCCATGTCTGGGGATCCCCAGAGATGCTTTGGCCATCATGTCTCGCGGTGTGTGTTTAATGCACTCGTTGCCTTTCCATTTCAGTTCACCCAGAATCTCGACTCTCGCAACCCAACCCTGTTTCTGTCCCACCTGAGCCAACGCAAGTGAGTACACTCACAAACGGGCTCTGTAGAGCTCCACGATATATTACAATATGGGAAATGTGATTTATTAATTGTATTGGGGAAATAATTCACCCAAATCATCTGTCTCATATCTTACTTTCTCTTTAACAAGTAATGTCCACTTTCTCTTTAGCAAGTAATGTCCAGCCATGTAATTAAAGCTACATGGCTCAATTGGATCTTTTAATAAGACACGGGTAAATCATTTTAATAATAAGTTGTTCAATAATAGGCCAACATGTATATTTAACATTCAGCAACTTCATTCATTCAGAAGTCGTTCAGCAGCTCTGTTAATACAGTTCTGTTAAGAATGTATTGTCGTTCATTAAAATTAAATTGTTCTACAAGTTTGAGTAACCGTAAGGGCACGGGGCCTGATGGAGGGGAAAGGAACTGGTCGGAATAACGTGTCCCTTCCACACGCTACGTCTGGCCGGGGAAATTCCCCTCTGTCAGGTGAAAAGAAGCAGCTTGGACTCCTCATGCATAGAAGGAGGCATGAGGTCAGTCCGCTGCCCCCCCAGGTTGGCAGAGGAAGTGTAGCGCCCAGGATTACATTAGATAATTGGCACTGGGTGAAAAGAAAAGTGGGTTACAAAATCGTGGGATACAAATAATTAAAAAAAAAAGTTTGAGTAACCGTTGCTACTTGCTCCCTATGGCTGTCAGGTTGCCATCATCTCCACTCCTCCTCCCATGTTCCAGACCTCTCACACACCAGACTCTAGAGCAGCGACAGAACCCATCGATCCAATCGAGGTAATTTATGTGAACAAACCACTGAGGCACTTTCACCTTTCTGTGAATGGATTATCAGTGAACTTTCAAGGCCTGAAAGTTTCACATTCCTGTAAGAACAGAACAGCCCCAGGTCTGGTGGAATGGACCGTTCTGTAAGAACAGAATACCCCCAGGTCTGGTGGAATGGACCGTTTTGTAAGAACAGAATACCCCCAGGTCTGGTGGACTGGACCGTTCTGTAAGAACAGAATACCCCCAGGTCTGGTGGAATGGACCGTTCTGTAAGAACAGAATAGCCCCAGGTCTGGTGGAATGGACCGTTCTGTAAGAACAGAATAGCCCCAGGTCTGGTGGAATGGACCGTTCTGTAAGAACAGAATACCCCCAGGTCTGGTGGAATGGACCGTTCTGTAAGAACAGAATAGCCCCAGGTCTGGTGGAATGGACCGTTCTGTAAGAACAGAATAGCCCCAGGTCTGGTGGAATGGACCGTTCTGTAAGAACAGAATAGCCCCAGGTCTGGTGGAATGGACCGTTCTGTAAGAACAGAATACCCCCAGGTCTGGTGGAATGGACCGTTCTGTAAGAACAGAATAGCCCCAGGTCTGGTGGAATGGACCGTTCTGTAAGAACAGAATAGCCCCAGGTCTGGTGGAATGGACCGTTCTGTAAGAACAGAATAGCCCCAGGTCTGGTGGACTGGATGGACATGTAGTATAGCGGCCCTGTTCCGGCCGGGCATGGCATAAACGGAGGGAAATGGTCAAGACTTGTGAAAATAGAAAGTCGCAATGTGATAGAATTGTGAGCTCGAGAGTAGCAGATCTACAGTAGATTGGCTACTTTCGGGCAAAGACATTTGGTGTAGAGGGAGAAAAGGGTGTGGGCCAACTTGGGATTAAATCCTTGATACGAATTTAACCCATTTAGGCCTGACCTCAAAATTTAAATCGTCCAGTTTTCTGAAATACATTTTAGCTATTTTCCAATAGCTAAATTATAACATAATGTTTAAAACACCAAAAGGGGTTCCCGCCCCAAAATGTATTTGTAGATCCACTATCATTTACAGTACATGGCTGTGAAGAAAACCTGTTGAGCAGTGGAGTGGCTCAGTTGACAGTGATGTTACAACACCAAGCTCAACTGCAAATAAGGGAAGTTAATGGTTAAACGGCCTGTGTGTCATTTTGAAAGTGTTAAGCCCAGTCCACATGTCCACGTTTTGCGTTGTAGTACAGTGTTGTTTTTTGTCAACTAAAACTAACTGTTCGTCCACTACCTTTTTTCACTGACAAACTCTAAATGGAAACTAGATGAAAACTAAGCTATGATATCTAAGACTAAATATACTGACAATTGTGTCAACAAATAAAAACTAGACTAAAATGTTAGGAAGGGACTATAGTGGACAAGAGTATAAGTCATTTTAAACTTGTTTGCATGCTGAAAATAGCAGATCTACAAGCTCACAACGTGTCGATCGGCTATTTTCAGCAAGTGTAAAATCAGTCATTACGAGTTCCGCAACATCAAGTTCCGCCAAAATACATTTTAGTCGACTAAATCACCCAAAACTAGACTTAACACTAAGAAATTCCAGGTGACTAAAATGTGACGACAAACTAAAGGAAAACTATTCAAAAGACTCATTACTAAAACTAAAACAACAACACTGGTGCATTAGTATGTACTGTATGTGACACGTGTGTCTCTGCCCTCTTCAGCCCTCCATGTCGTTGGGCTCAGAGCAGCCCCCTCCCCCCACATCGCTCCCCCCCGCCGCCTCGCAGACGCCGCCAGCGTTCTCCAAAGCTCCTCCCCCCGCCGCCGTGGGCAGCGGCATCAACGTCAACGCAGCGCCATTCCAGTCCATGCAGACGGTAAGACCAAACTATCAGGTTTCTGAGAAAGGAAAGAGGGAGATCCCACACACCGGTTTTTAAAAAAGATTATGAGGTTTCTGAGAAAGGAAAGAGGGAGATCCCACACACCGGTTTTTAAAAAGCTTATGAGGTTTCTGAGAAAGGAAAGAGGGAGATCCCACACACCGGTTTTTAAAAAGATTATGAGGTTTCTGAGAAAGGAAAGAGGGAGATCCCACACACCGGTTTTTAAAAAGATTATGAGGTTTCTGAGAAAGGAAAGAGGGAGATCCCACACACCGGTTTTTAAAAAGATTATGAGGTTTCTGAGAAAGGAAAGAGGGAGATCCCACACACCGGTTTTTAAAAAGATTATCAGGTTTCTGAGAGAGGAAAGAGGGAGATCCCACACACCGGTTTTTAAAAAGATTATGAGGTTTCTGAGAAAGGAAAGAGGGAGATCCCACACACCGGTTTTTAAAAAGATTATGAGGTTTCTGAGAAAGGAAAGAGGGAGATCCCACACACCGGTTTTTAAAAAGATTATGAGGTTTCTGAGAAAGGAAAGAGGGAGATCCCACACACCGGTTTTTAAAAAGATTATGAGGTTTCTGAGAAAGGAAAGAGGGAGATCCCACACACCGGTTTTTAAAAAGATTATCAGGTTTCTGAGAGAGGAAAGAGGGAGATCCCACACACCGGTTTTTAAAAAGATTATGAGGTTTCTGAGAAAGGAAAGGGGGAGATCCCACACACCGGTTTTTAAAAAGATTATGAGGTTTCTGAGAAAGGAAAGAGGGAGATCCCACACACCGGTTTTTAAAAAGATTATGAGGTTTCTGAGAAAGGAAAGAGGGAGATCCCACACACCGGTTTTTAAAAAGATTATCAGGTTTCTGAGAGAGGAAAGAGGGAGATCCCACACACCGGTTTTTAAAAAGATTATGAGGTTTCTGAGAAAGGAAAGAGGGAGATCCCACACACCGGTTTTTAAAAAGATTATGAGGTTTCTGAGAAAGGAAAGAGGGAGATCCCACACACCGGTTTTTAAAAAGATTATGAGGTTTCTGAGAAAGGAAAGGGGGAGATCCCACACACCGGTTTTTAAAAAGGCTCCCACAACGATTTCAGCCTCAGGGCAACAACGTTTGGGCCTCAGGAGCTTTCGTCAGGTCATACCTGACGAAAGCTCTCCTTTCTCAGTTATTGTCTCCACCAGGCCGAAGGCATGTGGGGAGAGTATGTTTTGCACTCCGTCCGTCCGCGTGTGTGTGTCCGTGTGTCCGTGAACAGCTAATCTCGGCCACCGTTAACCCGGTCGATGCCATATTTTGCACACACACTCCCTGGATGCCAACCATGAACCTCTGTCCCAAACTTTCCAGAACGGCCTGTTATAGCGCCACCAGGAGGCCGCTTTGTGCAAAACAAGTTTTTCGATGCCATATTTTGCACACACACTCCCTGGATGCCAACCATGAACCTCTGCCCCAAACTTTCCAGAACGGCCTGTTATAGCGCCACCAGGAGGCCGCTTTGTGCAAAACAAGTTTTTGCACAGTACACCTACAGATTTTGTCCAAACATCACGCAAATTGGTACACAGTCTCTATATGCACTTCCAGCTTTGACTAGTAGGCTCGGCGGCTTTTCAACGCCGATCTACAAGTTCACAACGAGCTTGTAGATCGGCTATTTTCACAATATTTATCTGTGGAACCATTCTGTTGCTTGTCTGGGTGGGGGGGGTCCCGACTCCCCAGTTCAAATATGATTACTTTGTGGGGTCACAAGCCTGAAAAGGTTGAGAACCACTGATGTAGACTACCTGAATATTCCTAAAATTGTTAGCCTACCACCTTGATATAAAATAGAAATGTAACTTGTAGTGCGTAAACTTATGTAACTATTCACTGATTCACTCGTATACCATTTGGAAAAAAGAGATCACACCTGTGTGAAGTGAGGGGCGCTCACTTCGCATTATCTAACGTTTGGATAGTTGGTGTCAAGGTGACGTAATGTTTGCTCAGTAGTTGCTGATGTCTGCTCAGGAGGTTTGAGTGTTTGCTCAGACCGAAAAAGATAGCCTTATGAAGGCTGCATAGATACTAAAAGTTGGTTCACTGCATTTGAAGACAGTGTGCGGGTGTTTGTTCCTTTTTCATTGTTGGGCCCCGTGCCCTCTCCTTATACGCACCTGTCTCCTGTAGGTGTGCAAAAGCCTTGCTTTTTATTGCTCAGACCCAAACTAAATTGGTGTCTTCCTGTATAATAATTAAGCTGTTATTAAAGTGGGTCATGGTGCTTATGTTGCGTTCTGAGAGAGGTGTCTGTTTGCGTGTTGCCATATAGCTGAATTCAATAGAACAATAACAAGCACTGCTGCTACTTTTATGGACAATAGAAAGCCATCATCCATTGTAGGTGACTTTAGACTTCACCCTGTTTTTCCTTTTTTTTTTTTTTTAAGATTTATTTATTGAAAATGCAGATATTAACAACAAGTTACAGAATCATGATTTTTTTTTTTTTTTTTTTTAACAAGACAAGACAAACTCAAAAAGAAAAGACAAAAAACAGTAAAAACAAACCCCCCCCACCCACCCCAGAAAGGAAAACTACACAGCTCTCATTATTCTGTATGTACACAACACCTCTTGACAGCAACAACTCGGATAAATACATGAAAATAACAATATAAATAAAAGAAAACTCAAACTAAATCAACCCAGAGGAGATATTGAAGGTAGAACCTCAAAGAACCTGCCCCATATCTTTTCAAAAGTGGCAGGCCTTCTTCTTACATTGTACAGTATCTTTTCAGGGGTACAGTATGATGAAAGCTCATTCAGCCAGTGTCTCTGTGAAGGTGATTTTTCAGATTTCCAATTAACCAAAATTATTTTCTTCGCAGCTGTACTGGCGAGTAACACAAAGTATGCTTTGTTGAAATTTGTGTTGATCAATGTAACGTCACCCAGTAACCAAATTCTTGGATCATGTGGTATTTCAACCTCCCTGTTTTTCCTTTTTGACATGAATTCTGAAATGACATCTTACTGACATTGCGTGGTGTGGCTCTATAGTGCCGAGAATGTAAAGGACCCCCCCCCCCCCCCTCCACATTTCTTTTTATGTATTTGGCTGTAGACTTTTTTTGTTTAAAATGTAAAAAAAAAAAATCAAAGGTTTTAATTTAATTTAAAAATGTAGTATTTCTAAATAGCTGAGCTATGAAACGGGGTAAAAGTGTTAAAATGGATTTTGATGCTATATTACTAATAACTAATTATTCTGGGGAACCCCTTCCTTAACTTTGAGAGCCCCAGGGGTCCTTGAGGGAGTTCCAGGGGGTCCCCAGCTAAATGGACTAGACTAATGCATGTAAAACTGGGGGTTCCTTGAAATTAAACTGGTTGAGAATCACTGCTAAAGCCATAAGAATCTTCTCTTATTATGGGGGTCCCTGGCATGTCTTTTCAAATGGGGGTCCGCGGGATAATTGTGTCAATTTGGGGGTCCCTGGCATGTATTTTAAGTGGGGGTCCGTGGGATACTTGGTGTCAATTTGGGGGTCCTGGACATGAAAAGGTTTGGGAAGCACTGCTCTAGTCTGTATCCATGGTCTTGGTTTGCAATGAGCCGACCATGACCCCCAGCTCTGCCTTTCCCGTGGGATTCCGTTTTTGACACAATCCTGCTCTTTGTTCGTTTCGTCCCACTCAAGGTCTTCAACCTCAACGCCCCGGTCCCTCCAGCCAATGAGACGGAGGCCTTGAACCCGGCCAGCCAATACCAGAACAGTTACAGCCAGGGCTTCAACGGCCAATCCCAGGCTCTCCCTGTGGAGCAGGTGGACATGCCGTCGGAGCAGCTGCAGTCTGGTGAGCAGCCGTGCAACCGTTTAACCGTTCCCCCTACAAAAAACGCTGCTTCTCAACCTGTGGGCTAGTGGGCCCCAAGAGAATGGAGCCAAAACACTGTCCTTTTGTGTGGAGTTTGCATGTTCTCCCCGTGTCCCCTAGGGTAGGTACCCTCACAAAAGACATGCAGTAATCCTGGTCTCTAAACTGCCTCCCCCTGGCCAGCCGGGGCGCCTGATGGAGGGGAAAGGATCTGGTCGGAACAACGTGTTCCTTCCTCCACGCGCTACGACGTCCAACCAGGGAAACTCCCCCCTGTCAGGTGTAAAGGAGCAACTTGGACACTCAGGCATGAAGGAAGCATGAGTTCAAGTCCGTTGCTCTCCCCTTGTCCCCCATATATGGGGACTAGGTTGGTGGAGGGTGTGTAGAGCCCAGGATCACATTAGATAATTAATTAATAATTAGATAAAGACAAAATCGTGGGATTAAAAATAGCAGAGGAAAAAGTTAAATGCCGAATAGATAATGCGTTTAAAATAAAAAACCACTGCTGTAATGTTTCCACTAGTCGGTGCCTTCCATTCCCAAGACGCTGCGGCGGCGGGCCAGCAGAACGCAGCCTTCGGCGGCAGGCCTCAGTCCTTCTACAACAGCCGGGGGGGGATGTCCCGCGGTGGACCGCGCAACGCCCGGGGGATGATCAACGGATACCGAGGCTCTGCCAACGGATTCAGAGGTAACACTGGACTGGACTGGACAAAACGTATGAGCGTTGTTTTTAAAAATGTCGAAATAAAAGAAAAAGTTTTCTGAAAGAATATATATTCAAAGATTTGTGCCACATTTTCATGATTTTTCAAAAATAGCAGACCCACAAGCTCGTAGCGCGCTATGAGCTTGTAGATCTGCTATTTTTCAATAGCTAAAGTATAACATAATGCTTAGTTAAAACACCAAAAGGGGTTCCCGCTCAAAATGGGTTAACCCATTTTGGTGTTATTTTGACCTGACACCATATTCTACAAATGTCTTCCAAATCCTAAGGCCCTCATTTATCAATCGAGTGTAAAATCTGCCACAAATTCGAGTGCAGGTTTCGTAGTACACCCACGTCTCCACGGCATTTATAAAGTGATCGCAAACAGCTGATCCTTCCTTAATTTCGTTCTCACGTTAATAAATGTCACGGCTGAATTTGATCTGGCACGCCCTAAGAAATCAAGCCTCGCCCTCGTTTTTGCGACCTGAACCACTGCTATACGATCTGGAAACCATGGTTACCGTGCCTTTCTGCCCGCCTCACCCCCCTCTCTCATACACACACACACACACACACACACACACACACACAGACGCACACAAGCTGCACGCACACGCAACTTGCAAGCCCAACTAACTGGTGTGTTGTTAAATAAATAAACAACGAACACCTGCATGAATTAAATAAAGTTGTAGGCCTACCCGTCTGTTCCCTCTCACCTCGCTTGCCTTGCTGTCATGTCCACGCACGCACGCACCTACATGACACATTAAATAAAGCTGTCTGTTTCTCCTCTCGCTTCGTTTCCCTTGCTGCCCGCCTCACCCCCCGCACACATATCGCAATTTTTCACTGTGTGTTGTTAGTTGTATATTAAATCATTAAAGTATTTTTTATTTAATATACAACAAGATATATTAGTGAACGAAAACCTGAACCTGTGAACCATAATTAAATAACAAATAGGCACACCACACACACGCTGCTGTTTTGCAGGTGCTCCTCCTGTCCAGTGTGTCTGTCTGTCTGTCTGTCTGTCTGTCTGTCTCTCTCTATCACAGTGGTCCGTCCGTGACCAACTGACCATGCACGTTCCGACGTTCGACAGTCTATTTAGATTGCCTCGCAGACGTTAGTCACTGCAGTGGCCGCCGGCCGGGCTGTCAACTGTCATATGAATGTGCAGCAAAAACCGTATATAGCCTCATGTGGCTGGTGGTTGCTTGGCTGGGTAATATACCTATATATCTCCGATGCAGTTCCCACTTGCGCTGGGAGCCTGGCACGGTACATTTGGCATTGAGCGACGCGTCGGGTTTATTATATTGCACATACCGTAAGAAAGACATCGGCCTTCATGCTGTAGATTAGGCTACAGTAGGCTATACCACGTTGGGACTGCTGCACTATACTCTCCAACGTCCCGTCATGGAAATATTTCAGCACAGACAGCCCAAATCCTCGCATGTATGCGCTCATGCAAAACACTGTTTAAATGGCTTAAGCATCTCTTGCAACATTGTTTTTAATTGCGCGATTTTATCTCCTACTAATTTCATATGACACATGTATTCCTTAACATTTTTATTTATTTATTTTTTACATGTAGCCCATATACATTATACATACCTTTTATATAAACATTTTAGGAGTGAATACATATGTTTAGATGCCTGTGACAGCCTCTCAGCAGTTCAGACAAGGCTGCTCCGCTTGTGTAAAACAGAAAAACAGCGTACGCCAGCTGAAGAGTAGACGTGACTATTTGTCCTACTCAAGTTCAATTTCAAGCTTTGCCGGAAATGTTAAATGCCGAAAATGTCGGTAATTTCGGCGTGCGCCCATATTTTGGCGTACGCACGGTTGATAAATGAGGGCCTAAGAGTTTTCTGAAAAGCCCTATGTTTCTGTGTCAGTGGTGCTCAACCTTTTTCATGTCAAGGACCCCCAGAATTATATGCATTTGGCCACCGACCCCCCCATCTGAAAATATGTTGTTCCAGGAACCCCCCCAGAAGCAAAGATTTGAGTTAAAAAACGTTTTCTCTGAAAGCATATATTCAAAGATTTGTGCCACATTTTCACGATTTTTCTAAATGAACAGACCTACAAGCTCGTACTCGGTGCCGCGCTATGAGCTTGTAGATCTGCTATTTTTCAATAGCTAAAGTATAACGTAATGCTTGAAACACCAAAAGGGGTTCCCGCCCCAAAATAGGTTAAGCATGTGTTATACTTTTAAAAAAAATAGCAGATCTCATAAAGCTCATAGCGTGGCACCGAGTGCCGCGCTACGAGGTCTGCTATTAGGTCTGCGCTGTAGGTCTGATGGCGAACGTTTTTAACTCAACCTTGCTTCTGGGGGGTCCCTGGAACAACATATTTTCAGATGGGCGTCGGCAATTTCATACTTTTTCTGGGGTTCCTTGACATGAAATAATTTGAGAACCACTAATATAGAAACATGAGGTTTTTCAGAAAACTGTCCTGATGATTTAGAAGACATTTGTAGAATCGTCCTCGGGTCTAAATGGCTTAATACAATGGTTTGAACAAATTAATTATAATGTAAAAATTTCTAATTATTTTGTATTGCAGGCGGTTACGATTACCGGCCTCCCTTCGCCAACACTCCAAACTCTGGATATGGACAGACTCAGTTCAGCGCACCACGAGAATACCCAAACGGAAACTACCAGCGGGTAAGTTCCGTATAGGCATTATTCTTCTTCTATTGTAACCTTTATATTAGGGTTTTTTTCCCCTCCTACATTGTTATACAAGAGTGGCACACAAAAGTAATGAAAATGGACGCATCGTGATCTTGTAGATCAGCTACTTTCACACGTTTTTTTTTAAATGTATGATAAAAACAAGTTTTGGACAGTCTGAGATAAATTGCATAATATTTCCCCAGTCCGAACAGGCCGGCTTTCTGTCTTAGCTCTGCAGCAGTAGAGCTTTGTGCAGAAGACCTGGGTATAGAGAGGCCATCCATTCCACACCGAGTGGAACTATAAAGATGCATATAAAAGAATAACTACCGTAATTTCCGGACTATAAGCCGCACCTGAATATAAGCCGCACCAGCCAAATTTAGGGAAAATCCCATATACAAGCCGCACCGGACTATAAGCCGCACCGGACTATAAGCCGCAGCTACGTTAGCTCAGAGCCTGAGATGGCTCTGCGTTAGCTGTAAAAATCCATAGATTAGCCGCACCGTTGTATAAGCCGCAGGGTTCAAATCATGGGTAAAAAGCCGCGGCTTATAGTCCGGAAATTACGGTAGTAATAAGTTACTGAAGTGGCTGGCAGAGTCCACAACTATAACATGGACAATGGTTATACTGTAGTTATGGTGCTTGGTGACGTAATGTACAGATTGCATCGTCCTTGGTCTCAAATCACAGTAGATCCTCAACGCACTGGTTCTCAAACATCTATCATGTCAAGGACACCTCAAAAAGTTATGTATAGCCGTGGACCAAAATAAAATCCGTATAAAAAATAATAATTGCAGATTGCAAATGGTAGTTTGTAGATCTATTCCCCAAGGAGGCGTGGTTATGAATCCCACCTTAACTCTAGGATAGACCCGTCTGATTGGCTCCTGGGCTGCCGTAGTTTTACTGAGGTTAGGGTAGGGCTTTCACTTCTAGTGATTTTTACTAGTTGACTAGTTTTCATAGTAGTTTACAGTTTATAGTAGTTACATTTAAAAACTGTACATTGGTGAGTATAACTATAATCTATCTGATCTTGAGGCCTACAAAAACGGGGAACCCCCCCCCCCATCAACTACGTAGTCAACTAGTACCAACAAGGTCGACTAGTGGAATAGTCGACGAGTTGCTTAAAGCCCTAGCTTAGGGGTAAGCTTAAGTTTACGTATACTTTGACTGAAATTAGTTTTAGGCATAGTCTTACTGAGGTTAGGTTTACGACGCATAGTTGCAAAAACGAGAACTGTATATAATGTAATTCACAGCTGCTACTGGCCAATCACAGCAGGGTTTGCCTAGAGCTGCGGTGGGATCCATAATGACGCCACCAAGGACCCCACTTTGAAAACCAATGTCATAATGTTCGTGTGTGTGTGCCTGCCTGCCTCCCTCCCTCCCTCCAGGACGGTTACCAGCAGAGCAACTACAAGCGAGGAGCCAGCCAGGGCCCCAGAGGAGCCTCTCGAGGCACCGGCCAGGCCATGCGCTCCTGAACGACCACTGATCCTAATGACTTTGACTAACCCACTAACTCTACAACGGACACAAGAAGAAGTCATGGCCGCTAAGGAAGAGTGGGCACCTCGATTTAAAACTGGCCATTTTGTCCAAAAAATGTAAAGAAATTAAATATTTGGTAAAAAGGGGTCTTAAATAAGTAATGTAAGTATACATGACGTGAACTGTCATGCACGGTACAACATACCAAAAATGTATCCTTCAACTTCTTGTTCATGCCCCCAAAAGGATTGGATAAACGGGTTTGGTAGCAATTTGTTGCAATTGTAGAAATATTAGGCCTAAATTGGCATCCAAGTCCTCAACTGGGGAGAGTCATTTTCAGAGTCGATGGTCTTTGGATTATGGAAACGACTGCATCCAGCTCTTCAGCTTTATTCAATGGAAAACAGATTCTTTTTTTTTCTTTTTTTACTTACAGGAACTGTGAAAAAAAGTATACATCAGAGGACTAATCTATCACAATGATGGAGTACTTTATTCTTGAAGTGAGTTCTGTCAGAGTGGCAGACTGGAGGAATTATGACTTGCCTTTCAAATATTGTAGTTGTAACATTTTTGGAAAAAGATTGCCAATTTTACATCGATGTGCCCACTTTCCCTTTAGTGCCCACTCTTCCTGTTGCCTTCACGACACCCCCACTGAGGCCCTGTACACACACATCAGACCCACATGCTCTGTGCTGTCCGTGTTTCATGGCCACCTCAATGCTTTTCCAATGGAAAACCACGTGACTTCCACTGGAAAAGCATTGAGGCGGCCATCAAACACAGGCAGAAGCCTAAGAATTCACACATCCAGAATGCATCTGCCCCAGATAACTCAATGTTCAGTTTTTTTCCCTTTTCATCACTGGTCTCTTATTTTTTGTATAGGCTCCATTGATCAAAGTATTCCTGCTTTGATAATGTTCGCCTAAACACAAGCCAAGCTGTAAAAGTCCTATCGTTCTTTTTTTCGTTTCTTTTTTTTTCTCGTTTTTTTTTTTTGTCTTTTCTTACCGAGCCTGTGTTCGCATATTCCTGTAAACTTGAAAGACTTCTAAGTTATTTTTTTTGTACGGAAAACTCAACAGTCATCTGCAAAACCGCTGGTCCAATCGCTGGGACTCCTGTCTGCAGGCCTCCCCCCCCCCCCCCCTTTTTTTGTTTGTCATTTTGGGTTCGGGAAAAAAAAACATTTTATTATTTTTAAGAAGCTTGTTTCCTTGGTTTGTAAATTGGTGTGGCTTCAGTTTCAATAAAGATGTGTTGCATACCCAGGGCTTGGATAATTTTATTTTTTATTTTATACCAATGTCACAATCACACATTTACAACCAATTCATTTTATTAAAAAGGTTTGTTAAGTGGTTATTTTCTATTGTAACTAGACATGGTGTTTCTTCACCAGCAGTTTCTTACCATTTAGAGGTGCTTTTATTTTTCTCTTGGGTATTTACTTTCTCTACACTTCATCTCAGAGGCAGATATTGTATTTTTTATACTACTACTACAGTCATATTATATATATTATATAATTTTGTATTGACTATTATTATTGACTTAGGGGTAAGCCCAGCAGCACATGAAGTATTAAACTCAACCCCCACCCCAACCAGCTGCATTTAATGCATTATTAGTGTGGTTGCCCGAATGGGCAACCAGACTCTTGTAACTGTGACACTTTATTATTTCACTGGAGTAGTCTTTATTTTGACGCTTTATACCTCCCACACTGTACGCTGTACGCACTTGAGCCATATGTCAAATTGACCGGAAAAATCGGGAATCGTGTGCTTGTATTTTGTTAAGAGAAATGTTGTATAGTTTAATTGATATGAATTTATTAGTGAATTAAATTTCCCCATTGACATGAATGGGAAAAGGCAAAAATTCACATTCAAGTATTTGTTCCTCGGAGACTGTAATCACTATAGTTACAAAACTTTTAGGGATAATTCCACATTATCCCTAAAATTATTTAACCTTAAAATTTTATCGGTCGGCCTCATGGTGGCGCTATAACAGCCCACTTTACCTTTTGGCTTATAACTCTTGAACCATAGGTCGTAAAATAAAAAATATGTTTTCCCTGGATTCCTTGGGTCATGACGCATCTCCCCATATAGGCCACGCCCATTTCCGCCATGATAGATTTTCCGCCATTTTGAATTTTGTCCAAAACACACTTTTTGCTTTTCCTCCTACAGATTTTGTCCAAATCTCACAGAAATCGGCACACGTGATCTCTGGACCCATCCAATTAAAACTGAACTGCAGAATTTTGAAAGTGCGTATCGTTCGGCCGTAATCGTCTTCCGAAGTTAGTAGGAGGGGCCTATATCACAAAAAATGCCATAAATCACGAACGGAATGTCCAATCCATCCCACATTTCAATCACATGTCAAAGCAATTCCATTTTCATCCATAGGGGGCGCCGCAAATGCGAGAAATGTAACCGTTTGTCGCAAAAACATGAATTTCGGGGGTTAAATCCCCTCCGAATTACTTACGCATGATCTAAGGCGTGACTTGAAATTGTAATTGGCTGGCAATACTAGTGGGAGGGGCATATGTAAGCCACTGCGGCAACCACACTCTGCAATTTTTTTTAATTTGTGATGCCTTTGACAGATGTTTGTAGAAGTCGTTCAGTTATTGTTACATCATTTTGTAATTAACCTCTTAAGTCCTACATAATATATACACTTAGTCGCACAACAATGTTCAATTGTAAAAATGGCTGATCTACAAACTCACAACACAGCATTGTGAGGCTGTTTTTGAACATTTGTAAAGGATAATTTCACATGTTTCAAGTGATTAAAGGATGGATGGCTTTGCTGGCATTTAATGTGAATCACCACCAGCCCAGGTGAAATGTATGCATAGTTCTTGTGAGGCTGGAATCTATTTTACAGTATGGCTCTAGATGCGGAACATAGAAATGTTATGTCAGATTTTCACATTCAGAACCGTGTTAATCAGACCAGTGTGTGTCCATGTGGAAACCTCGTATGAATCTGATCTCAGGTCAGAATGGGTTAATCAGACCAGTGTGTGTCCATGTGGAAACCTCGTATGAATCTGATCTCAGGTCAGAATGGGTTAAATACTACTGAAGTTTCACTTGTAAGTTTGGGTAAGAAACTGTTTTTTTTTTTGCAGAGACTTTTTGTCTAATCACGTGGTCTGGTTCTTTATTTTCTTTACTTTATACGATAAAGCGTCCAGTACAGGAGTTATGTACAATTTGTCAATTTGCAGGTATTTAGAACAAAATTATAGACTCAAAATCTATACATGCTGCAAGTGCTCCGTCTTCCAATAAATAAGGTTTATCAAGTAGAAATACATGTTTGGTTATGGTGACATACATTTTGTGCGTTATACATTTACATGACATAGCCAAATTTGTTTGATACATATCAAGTAGTGTCTAATGGGGGTCTAATGGGGGCTCAACAAATGTGGATTTGGGAACAACTGCAGACTGCAGTACAGTATTACGTTATTAACAGATCCCTGATTGATCTAAAACGAATCCACAAATCACCAACAACACAGCAATAAGGCATTAAAACGTTTCCTTTGGAAAGTCAGAAAGTGACGTGCAAAATAAAAAATAAAATCTGCCAATTTATACACACTATGTTACACGTATACGTATACCGACGGTAGGATACCGTGTCTTTTAGGGGCGTTTCTGTGGTCAAGATAGGGCTTTTTTTTTGTACTGTAGCCTACCTGTCAGTTCTGCTGCTGGAGTCGGGTCTTCATGTAGGCTATAGCCTATGTGGTCTTCAATGTATAGCCTATGTGGCGTGAACACTAAATCCAGGCTAAAATCGCGAGATAGTCAGCAAGTCATTAATTACAGAAGTATTTCACACACCTTTGATTCGCTGTAATAAAGGAACTAAAAGGTGATCATGAAGCAGAGGGAAACACAAAAGTCAGTTGGCAGCGCCACAGCCCAGCGACACCCACGTTGTGGCCAGAAATGTCACTCCGTTTGTAAGCTAAAGGATCCCACATAATGTACGTTTGTAATAATGTTGTTTTTTGATGAATTGAACAATGTGGACTTTTGATGAATTGAACAATGTGGACCCTCTAAAACAAGTGTAATGCTTAATTGGGTCGTCCACTCACAGTTAACAGTCTTTGTATTGAGTTTGTGCTTGAAATGTACTGTAATTCTACAAACTATTAATAAAATATTTAAATCAATCAATCAAACCAGAGCTAGACTACACCATGATATATTATTAGGAGTACAATAACTTTGCATTGTGAATAAAAAGGTATAGCACCTGGCTCGCTGATAACAAACTATCCTTACACCTGGGAAAAACTGAATCCATCCTCTTCGGATCAAATAGTAAACTCAGCAAGGCAGATGGCTTCTTGGTTAGAGTGGGTGACAATATTATCACAAGAAAAGATCAAATTACCTACCTAGGTTCCATCCTGGAGGCTAATCTTTCCGGTGATAAAATGGCCACCAACGTAATCAAAAAAGTCAATCAAAGAACAAGATTCCTTTACAGGATCTCCTCACTGGTCAGCAAAAACACCTTGAAGACCTTAACAGGAGCCCTCGTACAAGGTTTCTTTGACTATGCATCCACCTCTTGGTACCACAGCACCTCAAAGGCCCTTAAAACAAGGCTCCAGACCTCCCAAAACAAACTGGTCAGGCTCCTACTTGGCCTCACCCCCCGAACCCACCTCACCCCTGCCCACTTTGACAGGCTGGGATGGCTTAGGGTCGTCGACAGAGTACAGCATCTTGCAATGGGTCTGGTCCACAAGATTCGATACACCACCAAGATACCCATGTACCTGTCTAAATACTTCCTTAATGTAAACGAAGTCCACACCCACAACACCAGAGGGAGTGCAACAAACCATGTACAACCCAGATTCGGCACAAACAAGGGACTAAATTCTTTTCGCTCCTATGCCACCAAAATGTGGAACGCCCTACCAACAGTCATTAAGACATGTGAATCCCTTGACTCCTTCAAAACCGCTCTCAAAGGGCACCTACGGATGGCTGCAATTCGAAACTGGCCTCTGTAAAATCTGAATCCCCCCCACCCCATTTCCCTCACTGTATATTGTATATTTTCCCAGTGCTTGTATATTTTCCCTTTTTTGCTTCCCATATGATGAATTCCTGTTCTGTTCTTTAGCTACATAGAAATGTCTATTTGTATGTCTCTAAATGGTTGTATGTCTTTAAATGTTTTGATGAATTGAACAATGTGGACCCTGTTGTAAACAAGTGTAATGCTTAATTGGGTCGTCCACTCACAGTTGACAGTCTTTGTATTGAGTTTGTGCTTAAAATGTACTGTAAATTCTACAAACTGTTAATAAATATTTCAATCAATCAATCAATCAATTTCAATAGCCACAGTGGGGTTGCAGTGTAATGTAATGCTGAAGGTTTAATCACAGGGCTGTCTGCTTTATGTACTATGATTAAACGTGCATTCTGGTATTGTGAATCAATGATTGAGAAAAACATCAGAGGGGTTTGAACCCGTGAAGTTATATAAAGTTTAATTCAAAGTCGGGTGTCTAAACCGCTAGACCACTGAGGACGCTGCCAGGAAGGGGACTCATGTCTGTATTGACTATTTATAAGCCGTGACGTAACCCGCTTCCGGGTCTTACTCAAGAAAGCTCCACGTCCTCGCGGGCGTGGCCTCACGTCATACCCGGAAGGAAGTGCCGCCCCCCCTCAAATCAAGAAAGCTCCACGTCCTCGCGGGCGTGGCCTCACGTCATACCCGGAAGGAAGTGCCGCCCCCCTTCAAATCAAGAAAGCTCCACGTCCTCGCGGGCGTGGCCTCACGTCATACCCGGAAGGAAGTGCCGCCCCCCCTCAAATACGGAAGAGACGCGTGGAGGGGGTTTTGCTCAGTGTTGTTTTGCCACGTCACCATGTCGGTCGTCGTCGTGTCCGCAGCAAGCAGGTACGTTCAATGTTATTTAATACTTAACGTTGTTGTTGTTCAAACATCTGTGATCACTTTATATGTTAACTTGTTGTGATGTTTATATATTATGTTCGTGCCACTCTGTAAAACCGTGTTCCAGTAGCCCAATGGTTATTCTCGGCGCCTAGTAGACAACAGGGCCCGGGTTCGAGTCCCCATCGAGGACTGAGAGTTAGCTTCATTCTTACCAAACTAGCACAATTGTTTTAGCTTTTCTCGTCGAGGTCCATTATTCATTCAGTATTTGAGCCTAAAAATGGTGGTCCCGTGGCTCAGATACGGAATGAATAAAGGACCTCGACTTGATGCAAACAAACAGTGTTGTGTTTGTTAAGAAGAAAATAAACTCGGTCATCGACTGGGAAGTGAACCCGGGCCCGGATGTTCACATACCATCGGCTTAACCATTCGGCTACTGGATCATGGTTTTATAAATTAGTAGTAGTAACATATATGAACACAACACAGTAGGAACAGCATTCTGGGATGCACGCTAGTTCGTTAGCTAGCTAGCGTGCTGCCGTCGTGAACGTGCACAATGATAGTCAACGGACCAGCGCGTTCATGTGTTTGGGGCCAGGCTGCAATACCTTCATTCGGCCACTATGTCCATTTCGCCTCAGGGTTTCCTCTGGGTGCCTTCTCTATTCATAATATACTCTATGCTCACAATGGTGGTCCGTGGCTGAATAAATAATCGACTAGAGGTGAACAGAGTAGTGTTTAGATGGTTCTGTTATGACTGCATGCTGTAGTGTTTAGATGGTTCTGTTATGACTGAATGTTGTAGTATTTAGATGGTTCTGTTATGACTTCCCCTCTGCATGTTGTAGTGTTTAGATGGTTCTGTTATGACTTCTCCTCTGCATGCTGTAGTGTTTAGATGGTTCTGTTATGACTGCATGTCGTAGTATTACTATTTAGATGGTTCTGTTATGACTTCCCCTCTGCATGTTGTAGTATTTAGATGGTTCTGTTATGACTTCTCCTCTGCATGCTGTAGTATTTAGATGGTTCTGTTATGACTTCTCCTCTGCATGCTGTAGTATTTAGATGGTTCTGTTATGACTGCATGCTGTAGTGTTTAGATGGTTCTGTTATGACTGAATGTTGTAGTATTTAGATGGTTCTGTTATGACTTCCCCTCTGCATGTTGTAGTGTTTAGATGGTTCTGTTATGACTTCTCCTCTGCATGCTGTAGTGTTTAGATGGTTCTGTTATGACTGCATGTCGTAGTATTTAGATGGTTCTGTTATGACTTCCCCTCTGCATGTTGTAGTGTTTAGATGGTTCTGTTATGACTTCTCCTCTGCATGCTGTAGTATTTAGATGGTTCTGTTATGACTTCTCCTCTGCATGCTGTAGTATTTAGATGGTTCTGTTATGACTTCCCCTCTGCATGCTGTAGTGTTTAGATGGTTCTGTTATGACTTCTCCTCTGCATGCTGTAGTATTTAGATGGTTCTGTTATGACTTCTCTGCATGTTGTAGTATTTAGATGGTTCTGTTATGACTTCTCCTCTGCATGCTGTAGTGTTTAGATGGTTCTGTTATGACTTCTCCTCTGCATGCTGTAGTGTTTAGATGGTTCTGCTATGACTTCTCCTCTGCATGTTGTAGTGTTTAGATGGTTCTGTTATGACTTCTCCTCTGCATGCTGTAGTGTTTAGATGGTTCTGTTATGACTTCTCCTCTGCATGCTGTAGTGTTTAGATGGTTCTGTTATGACTTCTCCTCTGCATGTTGTAGTGTTTAGATGGTTCTGTTATGACTTCTCCTCTGCATGTTGTAGTGTTTAGATGGTTCTGTTATGACTTCTCCTCTGCATGCTGTAGTGTTTAGATGGTTCTGTTATGACTTCTCCTCTGCATGTTGTAGTGTTTAGAATGGGGGTGGGCAACTTTGACGATAGAGACTATATTTCCACAGTCCACTATATTTCCACTCTCACTCCAGAGGGCCACGTTGCATATTACTGTTGTAGCAAAAATAGCCGATGTACAAGCTCAAAACGCGTCGCAGTGCAACGCGTTTGGGGCTTATTGATCAGCTATTTTTTCCCCAAGACGGTGGATTGTGGCCCATGCCTTCCTGCTGTTATTTGTCATGTTGGTGTTCTCTATATCTTTTCGTCCTGGGCATGACGTTAAACTGTTCCGTTCGAGAGGACCGGCGACCCTCGAATGTAAACAGCCACGAAAGGAAACTATGTGTGTGTGAGGTGTTCTCTATCATTTCATTCCAGTACTACTACTTTGGGTAGTGGCTGGACGTTTGTGTAGATATTGAAAAGGAGGGGGCGAGCAGGCTACCTTGTGGTAGGCCGTTCTTTTGGGCTTTCCATTTACTCCTCTGGTCATTTAACTGGACATAGAAGCGCCTGTTGTTGAGGAGGCTTTTCCTGACCATTGTGCGGTGTTGGACAGTGTCGTAGGCAGCAGAGAGATCTCTGAATGCTGCTCCAGTTATTTGTTTTCCCTCAAACCCATCCTCAATGTGTTGGTTGAGGTTGAGCTCTGTCCAGCACAGGAGCGGCCAGGACGGAAACCACCTTGGTCTTTAGTCAGCTTGGTGTCTATGAGTGGCAAGAGGCGTTGGAGTAGCAGCCTCTCTTCTAGGTGATGCAGAGGAGGGAAATGGGTCGGTAGCTCTTTGTGGATAATGGGTCTTTGCCAGGTTTAAGGATTGCAACCACTTTGGCCTTTTCCCAGACAGAAGGGATGGTTTTCTGTGCTATGCATGTGTTCAGCATCCCCACAAGCCAGGTCTTTGTGTTGGGTCCCAGGTGCTGTAACATTTCTGCCAGTAGGTCATCAATCTCTGCTGCTTTTCCGGGTTTCAACTTTCCCATTGCAGTTTCAAGTTCTTCTAGGTCGAAGGGTTTGGTTTGAGGGCTGGCTGATTGTGCTTGGTCTGATACCACTGTGCAATGGTATTCTCCTGTGGGTCGGTGGCGGTCTTGGTCACAACTGGTGGCCAACAGTTGTAACCAACACCGCCACCGACTCACATAGAATACCATCGCACAGTGGTATCAGACCAACCACAATCAGCCAGCCCTCAAACCAAACCCTTCGACTTAGAAGAACGTGAAACTGCAATGGGAAAGTTGAAACCCGGAAAAGCAGCAGGGATTGATGGCATACTGGCAGAAATGATACAGCACCTGGGACCTAACGCAAGGACCTGGCTTGTGGGGATGCTGAACACATGCATAGCACAGAAAACCATCCCTTCTGTTTGGAAAAAGGCCGAAGTGGTTGCAATCCCTAAACCTGGCAAAGACCCATTATCCCCGAAGAGCTACCGACCCATTTCCCTCCTGCATCACCTACAAGCTCTATGAGAGGCACTAACATTTCTGAACAGACTATATTTACATCAATATGTCTGGGTCCCCACCTACTCACTCAGGGTTGACGTGTCACACCTGCAGTGATGGGAGGGGTACCAAAATGTGGTGTTTTGATTGGTTGATGGGGGCACTCCCTTAGTATAAAAGTGTATGTTTTGTGTACACATGACCTGATGAAGATCAAATAGATCGAAACGTTGTCAGTATTTCAATACAGAACGTTTTTTTTATACCTGTGAAGTGCGGGCTCCATCCAATACCTACACCAGTTGTGATGCAACAGAGTTTGCTGTGACCGTTGTGAATTATGGGTGGTGTGGTTTTTGCCAAGACGGTGGATTGTGGCTCATGCCTTCCTGCTGTTATTTGTCATGTTGGTGTTCTCTATATCTTTTCGTCCTGGGCATGACGTTAAACTGTTCCGTTCGAGAGTACCAGCGACCCTCGAATGTAAACGGCCACGAAAGGAAATTATGTGTGTGTGAGGTGTTCTCTATGGGTTGGGTTTCAGGTGGTTGTATTGTAGTAGCTTGACATTTCTTGGAGGGCACTTTCAAGGACAGACTCAATCTTCTGGAAGTCTGCTTGTTGGGTCGTAATGCAGAGGTTGTCGGCGTAGATGAAATGCTGGCATTAGGCATTGGGTAGTGGCTGGTCGTTTGTGTAGATATTGAAAAGGAGGGGGGCGAGCACACTACCTTGTGGGAGGCCGTTCTTTTGGGCTTTCCATTTACTCCTCTGGTCATTTAACTGGACATAGAAGCGCCTGTTGTTGAGGAGGCTTTTCCTGACCATTGTGCGGTGTTGGACAGTGTCGTAGGCAGCAGAGAGATCTCTGAATGCTGCTCCAGTTATTTGTTTCCCCTCAAACCCATCCTCAATGTGTTGGGTGAGGTTGAGCTCTGTCCAGCACAGGAGCGGCTGGGACGGAAACCAGCTTGGTCTTTAGTCAGCTTGGTATCTATGAGTGGCAACGAGGCGTTGGAGTAGCAGCTTCTCATATAGCCTTGTAGGTGATGCAGAGGGAAATGGGTCGGTAGCTCTTTGTGGATAATGGGTCTTTGCCAGGTTTAAGGGTTGCAACCACTTTGGCCTTTTCCCAGACAGAAGGGATGGTTTTCTGTGCTATGCATGTGTTCAGCATCCCCACAAGCCAGGTCTTTGTGTTGGGTCCCAGGTGCTGTAACATTTCTGCCAGTAGGTCATCAATCTCTGCTGCTTTTCCGGGTTTCAACTTTCCCATTGCAGTTTCAAGTTCTTCTAGGTCGAAGGGTTTGGTTTGAGGGCTGGCTGATTGTGCTTGGTCTGATACCACTGTGCAATGGTATTCTCCTGTGGGTCGGTGGCGGTCTTGGTCACAACTGGTGGCCAACAGTTGTAACCAACACCGCCACCGACTCACATAGAATACCATCGCACAGTGGTATCAGACCAACCACAATCAGCCAGCCCTCAAACCAAACCCTTCGACTTAGAAGAACGTGAAACTGCAATGGGAAAGTTGAAACCCGGAAAAGCAGCAGGGATTGATGGCATACTGGCAGAAATGATACAGCACCTGGGACCTAACGCAAGGACCTGGCTTGTGGGGATGCTGAACACATGCATAGCACAGAAAACCATCCCTTCTGTTTGGAAAAAGGCCGAAGTGGTTGCAATCCCTAAACCTGGCAAAGACCCATTATCCCCGAAGAGCTACCGACCCATTTCCCTCCTGCATCACCTACAAGCTCTATGAGAGGCACTAACATTTCTGAACAGACTATATTTACATCAATATGTCTGGGTCCCCACCTACTCACTCAGGGTTGACGTGTCACACCTGCAGTGATGGGAGGGGCACCAAAATGTGGTGTTTTGATTGGTTGATGGGGGCACTCCCTTAGTATAAAAGTGTATGTTTTGTGTACACATGACCTGATGAAGATCAAATAGATCGAAACGTTGTCAGTATTTCAATACAGAACGTTTTTTTTATACCTGTGATGTGCGGGCTCCATCCAATACCTACACCAGTTGTGATGCAACAGAGTTTGCTGTGACCGTTGTGAATTATGGGTGGTGTGGTCTTTGCCAAGACGGTGGATTGTGGCTCATGCCTTCCTGCTGTTA
The DNA here is from genome assembly GCF_964188405.1 of Protomyctophum parallelum. Taxonomy (NCBI): domain Eukaryota; kingdom Metazoa; phylum Chordata; class Actinopteri; order Myctophiformes; family Myctophidae; genus Protomyctophum; species Protomyctophum parallelum. Next base: position 55,032,114 of record NC_139700.1, read on the forward strand.
TTTGTCATGTTGGTGTTCTCTATATCTTTTCGTCCTGGACATGACGTTAAACTGTTCCGTTCGAGAGGACCGGCGACCCTCGAATGTAAACAGGAGTAGCAGCCTCTCTTGTAGGTGATGCAGAGGAGGGAAATGGGTCAGTAGCTCTTTGAGGATGATGGGTCTTTGCCAGGTTTGGGGATTGCAACCACTTTGGCCTTTCTCCAGACAGAAGGGATGGTTTTCTGTGCCATGCATGTATTCAGCATCCTCACGAGCCAGGTCTTTGCGTTAGGTTCCAGGTGCTGTATAATTTCTGCCAGTATGTCATCAATCTCTGCTGCTTTTCCGGGTTTCAACTTTCCCATTGCAGTTTCGAGTTCTTCTAGGTCGAAGGGTTTGGTTTGAGGGCTGGCTGATTGTGGTTGGTCTGATACCACTGTGCGATGGTATTCTCCTGTGGGTCGGCGGCGGTGTTGGTTACGACTGTTGGCCACCAGTTGTGATGCAACAGAGTTCGCTGTGACCGTTGTGAATTATGGGTGGCTCCCTGAGGTCCTTGATCGCCATTGGGTCCAACAGTGGTCATTGAAGCGTGCGCACACATGCACCTACACACGCACAGGCGCACATGCGTATGCACACCTGGACCTTTAAATGAACAACAACACAAAAACTAAGGCACTGGTGTCGGACTTCTGGTTTACCGGAACGGGGTTCAACTCCCTGCAGTGCCCTGCTCAATGTGTTGTATTTCATTCATTGGTCCATGGTCTCAGAGGTCATTGAGCGGCGCGCTATAGTGCGCGATTCTTCATCATTGTTGAGGATTAAAAAAAAAGGTGAAAATCAAGGAAAAGCAAAAGGCTATAGTCCATGGTCACGGACCACATACTGGTCAAGGTCATTTATACTGGTGAAGATCATTTACTAGTCTTATGAAGGTCATTTATACTGGTCAAGGTCATTTACTAGTCTCATGAAGGTAATTTATAATGCCTTCCTGCTGTTATTTGTCATGTTGGTGTTCTCTATATCTTTTCGTCCTGGGCATGACGTTAAACTGTTCCGTTCGAGAGGACCGGCGACCCTCGAATGTAAACAGCCACGAAAGGAAACTATGTGTGTGTGAGGTGTTCTCTATCATTTCATTCCAGTACTACTACTTTGGGTAGTGGCTGGACGTTTGTGTAGATATTGAAAAGGAGGGGGCGAGCAGGCTACCTTGTGGTAGGCCGTTCTTTTGGGCTTTCCATTTACTCCTCTGGTCATTTAACTGGACATAGAAGCGCCTGTTGTTGAGGAGGCTTTTCCTGACCATTGTGCGGTGTTGGACAGTGTCGTAGGCAGCAGAGAGATCTCTGAATGCTGCTCCAGTTATTTGTTTTCCCTCAAACCCATCCTCAATGTGTTGGGTGAGGTTGAGCTCTGTCCAGCACAGGAGCGGCCAGGACGGAAACCAGCTTGGTCTTTAGTCAGCTTGGTGTCTATGAGTGGCAACGAGGCGTTGGAGTAGCAGCTTCTCATATAGCCTTGTAGGTGATGCAGAGGGAAATGGGTTGGTAGCTCTTTGTGGATAATGGGTCTTTGCCAGGTTTAAGGATTGCAACCACTTTGGCCTTTTCCCAGACAGAAGGGATGGTTTTCTGTGCTATGCATGTGTTCAGCATCCCCACAAGCCAGGTCTTTGCGTTGGGTCCCAGGTGCTGTAACATTTCTGCCAGTAGGTCATCAATCCCTGCTGCTTTTCCGGGTTTCAACTTTCCCATTGCAGTTTCAAGTTCTTCTAGGTCGAAGGGTTTGGTTTGAGGGCTGGCTGATTGTGGTTGGTCTGATACCACTGTGCGATGGTATTCTCCTGTGGGTCGGTGGCGGTCTTGGTCACAACTGGTGGCCAACAGTTGTAACCAACACCGCCACCGACTCACATAGAATACCATCGCACAGTGGTATCAGACCAACCACAATCAGCCAGCCCTCAAACCAAACCCTTCGACTTAGAAGAACGTGAAACTGCAATGGGAAAGTTGAAACCCGGAAAAGCAGCAGGGATTGATGGCATACTGGCAGAAATGATACAGCACCTGGGACCTAACGCAAGGACCTGGCTTGTGGGGATGCTGAACACATGCATAGCACAGAAAACCATCCCTTCTGTTTGGAAAAAGGCCGAAGTGGTTGCAATCCCTAAACCTGGCAAAGACCCATTATCCCCGAAGAGCTACCGACCCATTTCCCTCCTGCATCACCTACAAGCTCTATGAGAGGCACTAACATTTCTGAACAGACTATATTTACATCAATATGTCTGGGTCCCCACCTACTCACTCAGGGTTGACGTGTCACACCTGCAGTGATGGGAGGGGCACCAAAATGTGGTGTTTTGATTGGTTGATGGGGGCACTCCCTTAGTATAAAAGTGTATGTTTTGTGTACACATGACCTGATGAAGATCAAATAGATCGAAACGTTGTCAGTATTTCAATACAGAACGTTTTTTTTTTTATACCTGTGATGTGCGGGCTCCATCCAATACCTACACCAGTTGTGATGCAACAGAGTTTGCTGTGACTGTTGTGAATTATGGGTGGTGTGGTCTTTGCCAAGACGGTGGATTGTGGCTCATGCCTTCCTGCTGTTATTTGTCATGTTGGTGTTCTCTATATCTTTTCGTCCTGGGCATGACGTTAAACTGTTCCGTTCGAGAGGACCGGCGACCCTCGAATGTAAACAGCCACGAAAGGAAACTATGTGTGTGTGTGAGGTGTTCTCTATCATTTCATTCCAGTACTACTACTTTGGGTAGTGGCTGGACATTTGTGTAGATATTGAAAAGGAGGGGGCGAGCAGGCTACCTTGTGGTAGGCCGTTCTTTTGGGCTTTCCATTTACTCCTCTGGTCATTTAACTGGACATAGAAGCGCCTGTTGTTGAGGAGGCTTTTCCTGACCATTGTGCGGTGTTGGACAGTGTCGTAGGCAGCAGAGAGATCTCTGAATGCTGCTCCAGTTATTTGTTTTCCCTCAAACCCATCCTCAATGTGTTGGGTGAGGTTGAGCTCTGTCCAGCACAGGAGCGGCCAGGACGGAAACCAGCTTGGTCTTTAGTCAGCTTGGTGTCTATGAGTGGCAACGAGGCGTTGGAGTAGCAGCTTCTCATATAGCCTTGTAGGTGATGCAGAGGGAAATGGGTTGGTAGCTCTTTGTGGATAATGGGTCTTTGCCAGGTTTAAGGATTGCAACCACTTTGGCCTTTTCCCAGACAGAAGGGATGGTTTTCTGTGCTATGCATGTGTTCAGCATCCCCACAAGCCAGGTCTTTGCGTTGGGTCCCAGGTGCTGTAACATTTCTGCCAGTAGGTCATCAATCCCTGCTGCTTTTCCGGGTTTCAACTTTCCCATTGCAGTTTCAAGTTCTTCTAGGTCGAAGGGTTTGGTTTGAGGGCTGGCTGATTGTGGTTGGTCTGATACCACTGTGCGATGGTATTCTCCTGTGGGTCGGTGGCGGTCTTGGTCACAACTGGTGGCCAACAGTTGTAACCAACACCGCCACCGACTCACATAGAATACCATCGCACAGTGGTATCAGACCAACCACAATCAGCCAGCCCTCAAACCAAACCCTTCGACTTAGAAGAACGTGAAACTGCAATGGGAAAGTTGAAACCCGGAAAAGCAGCAGGGATTGATGGCATACTGGCAGAAATGATACAGCACCTGGGACCTAACGCAAGGACCTGGCTTGTGGGGATGCTGAACACATGCATAGCACAGAAAACCATCCCTTCTGTTTGGAAAAAGGCCGAAGTGGTTGCAATCCCTAAACCTGGCAAAGACCCATTATCCCCGAAGAGCTACCGACCCATTTCCCTCCTGCATCACCTACAAGCTCTATGAGAGGCACTAACATTTCTGAACAGACTATATTTACATCAATATGTCTGGGTCCCCACCTACTCACTCAGGGTTGACGTGTCACACCTGCAGTGATGGGAGGGGCACCAAAATGTGGTGTTTTGATTGGTTGATGGGGGCACTCCCTTAGTATAAAAGTGTATGTTTTGTGTACACATGACCTGATGAAGATCAAATAGATCGAAACGTTGTCAGTATTTCAATACAGAACGTTTTTTTTTTTATACCTGTGATGTGCGGGCTCCATCCAATACCTACACCAGTTGTGATGCAACAGAGTTTGCTGTGACTGTTGTGAATTATGGGTGGTGTGGTCTTTGCCAAGACGGTGGATTGTGGCTCATGCCTTCCTGCTGTTATTTGTCATGTTGGTGTTCTCTATATCTTTTCGTCCTGGGCATGACGTTAAACTGTTCCGTTCGAGAGGACCGGCGACCCTCGAATGTAAACAGCCACGAAAGGAAACTATGTGTGTGTGTGAGGTGTTCTCTATCATTTCATTCCAGTACTACTACTTTGGGTAGTGGCTGGACATTTGTGTAGATATTGAAAAGGAGGGGGCGAGCAGGCTACCTTGTGGTAGGCCGTTCTTTTGGGCTTTCCATTTACTCCTCTGGTCATTTAACTGGACATAGAAGCGCCTGTTGTTGAGGAGGCTTTTCCTGACCATTGTGCGGTGTTGGACAGTGTCGTAGGCAGCAGAGAGATCTCTGAATGCTGCTCCAGTTATTTGTTTTCCCTCAAACCCATCCTCAATGTGTTGGGTGAGGTTGAGCTCTGTCCAGCACAGGAGCGGCCTGGACGGAAACCAGCTTGGTCTTTAGTCAGCTTGGTGTCTATGAGTGGTATGAGGCGTTGGAGTAGCAGCCTCTCTTGTAGGTGATGCAGAGGAGGGAAATGTGTCGGTAGCTCTTTGAGGATGATGGGTCTTTGCCAGGTTTGGGGATTGCAACCACTTTGGCCTTTCTCCAGACAGAAGGGATGGTTTTCTGTGCCATGCATTTATTCAGTATCCCCACGAGCCAGGTCTTTGTGCTAGGTCCCAGGTGCTGTATCATTTCTGCCAGTATGTCATCAATCCCTGCTGCTTTTCCGGGTTTCAACTTTCCCATTGCAGTTTCGAGTTCTTCTAGGTCGAAGGGTTTGGTTTGAGGGCTGGCTGATTGTGGTTGGTCTGATGCCACTGTGCAATGGTAATCTCCTGTGTGTCGGCGGCGGTGTTGGTTACGACTGTTGGCCACCAGTTGTGATGCAACAGAGTTCGCTGTGACCGTTGTGAATTATGGGTGGCTCCCTGAGGTCCTTGATCCCCATGGGGTCCAACAGTGGCCATTGAAGCGTGCACACACACATGCACACATGGGCCTTTAAATGAACAACAACACAAAAACTAAGGCGCTGGTGTCGGACTTCTGGTTTACCGGAACGGGGTTCAACTCCCTGCAGTGCCCTGCTCAATGTGTTGTATTTCATTCATTGGTCCATGGTCTCAGGTCATTGAGCGGCGCGCTATAGTGCGCGATTCTTCATCTCCATCCAATAACTACACCAGTTGTGACGCAATAGAGTTTGCTGTGACCGTTGTGAATTATGGGTGGTGTGGTCTTTGCCAAGACGGTGGATTGTGGCCCATGCCTTCCTGCTGTTATTTGTCATGTTGGTGTTCTCTATATCTTTTCGTCCTGGGCATGACGTTAAACTGTTCCGTTCGAGAGGACCGGCGACCCTCGAATGTAAACAGCCACAAAAGGAAACTATGTGTGTGTGAGGTGTTCTCTATCATTTAATTCCAGACTTTCCTTCGTTCATTCCCAACTTCACTGTCTATCTCCTGTGTTCTCCATTCATCTTGAGCGATACACAGTCGTCTGATGTGCGGGGGGAGGTGCCGGCTAGCGCATAAAGGCACGGGACAGGTGTTGTCTTGACGCATCCCGTGTTGATGCGACAGGTGTCATTTAGGGCTGTGTCGACCAATTTGGTGTGACGTGATCGGCTCCAGCTTGAGCAGGCATACTCTGCTGTAGAGAAAGACAGGGCCATGGCAGTTGCACAGATTGTTTGTGGGTCTGCGCCCCTCTTGGATTTCACTAGTTTTCACAGGATGTTATTGTGGGTGTTGACCGTGGCTTTTGTGTTCTCCAGGTGTTTTTTGAAGAAGAGTGTCCTGTCCAGTGTAACTCCAAGATACATGGGGTGGGTATGGTTGGAGAGTTTGTGACCATCCCAAGTGACGCTCAGTTCTTTTTTCGCGTCTCGGTTCCTCAGGTGGAAGCTGCATAGTTGGGTTTGTGTGTCTTTCTTTTTCTGTCTTTCTTTCTTAGGACGGAGATCAAGGTAGACGCCGTTGGAAGGCTCAACACAAGCCGGTGCCCCTAGAGATCCATCCCAAAGCTTCCCTCAGGGAGCCCAGCATGCCAGCTAGCCAGCAAGCCTGCCCAGTCAGCGAACGCAGCCAGTCAGCTCCGCCAGTCAGCCAGTGTAGATAGTCAGGCTGCCAAGCCAGAGCATATCAGCCCTTGCAGTCAGCCACTGCAGCCATGCCAGCCTTGCTCAGTCAGCTCAGCCAGGCCTCTCTCGAGGCCTGGCTCTCTGTCTGCCTGGCCCGGTCTGCCCCGCCCTGCCTTGCAGCAACAGAACCAGCCTTTCTGGCAAGCCAGCCAGCTCAGAATGCGAGCTGAGCAAGCCAGTGCAGCAACAAGCCCAGACTAGGTTACTGCAGCCTTACTGTGCAGCCACAGCCACTCAGCGGAGATCAGCAGGAGCTGGCCAGGCTCCAACCCTTGCAGCGCAGCCTTAGGCCGGATAGTCCCCCTGCCTGCACTTTGTTGCCTTCCTGGCCTGTCTGCCTGCCTAGGCGCCTCGGTCTTCCTGTCTGTCTGCCTTGGCCTGCCTGTCTGAAACTGGTTAAGACTAACTGCGTGCTTGCCAGCTGCGCTGGCTTGCTGAGCTCGTATTCTGAGCTGGCTGGCTTGCTAGCAAGGCTGGTTCTGTTGCTGCAAGGCAGGGCAGGGCAGACCGGGCCAGGCAGACAGAGAGCCAGGCCTCGAGAGAGGCCTGGCTGAGCTGACTGAGCAAGGCTGGTATGGCTGCATTGGTGGACTGCAAGGGCTGATATGCTCTGGCTTGTCAGCCTGACTTTCTACACTGGCTGACTGGCGGAGCTGGCTGGCTGCGTTGGCTGACTGGGCGGGCTTGCTGGCTAGCTGGCTTGCTGGACTCCCTGAGGGAAGCTTTGGGATGGATCTCTAGGGGCATCGGCTTGTGTTGAGCCTTCCAACGGCGTCTACCTTGATCTTCATCCTAAGAAAGACAGACAGAAAAAGAAAGACACACACAAAGTCAACTATGCAGCTTCCACATGAGGAAGGCAGGCAGGAAGGCAGGCACGCAGGCACAAGCTGCCTGCGTGCTTGCTTCGCCCTCCAGTTGCTGCTCCAGTTATTTGTTTTCTCTCAAACCCATCCTCAATGTGTTGGGTGAGGTTGAGCTCTGTCCAGCACAGGACGGGACGGAAACCACCTTGGTCTTTAGTCAGCTTGGTGTCTATGAGTGGTATGAGGCGTTGGAGTAGCAGCCTCTCTTGTAGGTGATGCAGAGGAGGGAAATGGGTCGGTAGCTCTTTGAGGATGATGGGTCTTTGCCAGGTTTGGGGATTGCAACCACTTTGGCCTTTCTCCAGACAGAAGGGATGGTTTTCTGTGCCATGCATGTGTTCAGCATCCCCACGAGCCAGGTCTTTGCGTTAGGTTCCAGGTGCTGTATCATTTCTGCCAGTATGTCATCAATCCCTGCTGCTTTTCCGGGTTTCAACTTTCCCATTGCAGTTTCGAGTTCTTCTAGGTCGAAGGGTTTGGTTTGAGAGCTGGCTGATTGTGGTTGGTCTGATACCACTGTGCGATTGTATTCTCCTTTGGGTCGGCGGCGGTGTTGGTTACGACTGTTGGCCACCAGTTGTGATGCAACAGAGTTCGCTGTGACCGTTGTGAATTATGGGTGGCTCCCTGAGGTCCTTGATCCCCATGGGGTCCAACAGTGGTGAAGCATGCACACATGCACCTACACACGCACAGGCGCACATGCGTATGCACACCTGGACCTTTAAATGAACAACAACACAAAAACTAAGGCACTGGTGTCGGACTTCTGGTTTACCGGAACGGGGTTCAACTCCCTGCAGTGCCCTGCTCAAATGTGTTGTATTTCATTCATTGGTCCATGGTCTCAGGTCATTGAGCAGCGCGCTATTGTGCGCGATTCTTCATCATTGTTGAGGATTTTTTAAAGGTGAAAATCAAGGAAAAGCAAAAGGCTATAGTCCATGGTCACGGACCGCATACTGGTCAAGGTCATTTATACTGGGGAAGATCATTTACTAGTCTTGTAAAGGTCATTTACACTGGTCAAGGTCATTTACTAGTCTCATGAAGGTAATTTATACTGGTCACAGTCATATACTGGTCACGGTCATTTCTACTGGTGAAGGTCATTTATACTGGTCAAGGTCATTTGTACTTGTCAAGGTCATTTATACTGGTCAAGGTCATTTACTAGCCTTATTGAAGGTAATTTATACTGCTCAAGGTCATTGATATTGGTCAAGGTCATTAAGTGGCGCGCTATAGTGCGCGATTCTTCATCATTGTTGAGGATTTGAAAAAAGGTTAAATCGCAGAAAAGCGAAAGGCTAAAGTCCATGGTCACGGAGGGCATACTATAGTATGTTGTTTTTCATTTTTTGGTGGTGTGCGGGCTCCATCCAATAACTACACCAGTTGTGATGCAATAGAGTTTGCTGTGACCGTTGTGAATTATGGGTGGTGTGGTCTTTGCCAAGACGGTGGATTGTGGCCCATGCCTTCCTGCTGTTATTTGTCATGTTGGTGTTCTCTATATCTTTTCGTCCTGGGCATGACGTTAAACTGTTCCGTTCGAGAGGACCGGCGACCCTCGAATGTAAACAGCCACAAAAGGAAACTATGTGTGTGTGAGGTGTTCTCTATCATTTAATTCCAGACTTTCCTTCGTTCATTCCCAACTTCACTGTCTATCTCCTGTGTTCTCCATTCATCTTGAGCGATACACAGTCGTCTGATGTGCGGGGGGAGGTGCCGGCTAGCGCATAAAGGCACGGGACAGGTGTTGTCTTGACGCATCCCGTGTTGATGCGACAGGTGTCATTTAGGGCTGTGTCGACCAATTTGGTGTGACGTGATCGGCTCCAGCTTGAGCAGGCATACTCTGCTGTAGAGAAAGACAGGGCCATGGCAGTTGCACAGATTGTTTGTGGGTCTGCGCCCCTCTTGGATTTCACTAGTTTTCACAGGATGTTATTGTGGGTGTTGACCGTGGCTTTTGTGTTCTCCAGGTGTTTTTTGAAGAAGAGTGTCCTGTCCAGTGTAACTCCAAGATACATGGGGTGGGTATGGTTGGAGAGTTTGTGACCATCCCAAGTGACGCTCAGTTCTTTTTTCGCGTCTCGGTTCCTCAGGTGGAAGCTGCATAGTTGGGTTTGTGTGTCTTTCTTTTTCTGTCTTTCTTTCTTAGGACGGAGATCAAGGTAGACGCCGTTGGAAGGCTCAACACAAGCCGGTGCCCCTAGAGATCCATCCCAAAGCTTCCCTCAGGGAGCCCAGCATGCCAGCTAGCCAGCAAGCCTGCCCAGTCAGCGAACGCAGCCAGTCAGCTCCGCCAGTCAGCCAGTGTAGATAGTCAGGCTGCCAAGCCAGAGCATATCAGCCCTTGCAGTCAGCCACTGCAGCCATGCCAGCCTTGCTCAGTCAGCTCAGCCAGGCCTCTCTCGAGGCCTGGCTCTCTGTCTGCCTGGCCCGGTCTGCCCCGCCCTGCCTTGCAGCAACAGAACCAGCCTTTCTGGCAAGCCAGCCAGCTCAGAATGCGAGCTGAGCAAGCCAGTGCAGCAACAAGCCCAGACTAGGTTACTGCAGCCTTACTGTGCAGCCACAGCCACTCAGCGGAGATCAGCAGGAGCTGGCCAGGCTCCAACCCTTGCAGCGCAGCCTTAGGCCGGATAGTCCCCCTGCCTGCACTTTGTTGCCTTCCTGGCCTGTCTGCCTGCCTAGGCGCCTCGGTCTTCCTGTCTGTCTGCCTTGGCCTGCCTGTCTGAAACTGGTTAAGACTAACTGCGTGCTTGCCAGCTGCGCTGGCTTGCTGAGCTCGTATTCTGAGCTGGCTGGCTTGCTAGCAAGGCTGGTTCTGTTGCTGCAAGGCAGGGCAGGGCAGACCGGGCCAGGCAGACAGAGAGCCAGGCCTCGAGAGAGGCCTGGCTGAGCTGACTGAGCAAGGCTGGTATGGCTGCAATGGTGGACTGCAAGGGCTGATATGCTCTGGCTTGTCAGCCTGACTTTCTACACTGGCTGACTGGCGGAGCTGGCTGGCTGCGTTGGCTGACTGGGCGGGCTTGCTGGCTAGCTGGCTTGCTGGACTCCCTGAGGGAAGCTTTGGGATGGATCTCTAGGGGCATCGGCTTGTGTTGAGCCTTCCAACGGCGTCTACCTTGATCTTCATCCTAAGAAAGACAGACAGAAAAAGAAAGACACACACAAAGTCAACTATGCAGCTTCCACATGAGGAAGGCAGGCAGGAAGGCAGGCACGCAGGCACAAGCTGCCTGCGTGCTTGCTTCGCCCTCCAGTTGCTGCTCCAGTTATTTGTTTTCTCTCAAACCCATCCTCAATGTGTTGGGTGAGGTTGAGCTCTGTCCAGCACAGGACGGGACGGAAACCACCTTGGTCTTTAGTCAGCTTGGTGTCTATGAGTGGTATGAGGCGTTGGAGTAGCAGCCTCTCTTGTAGGTGATGCAGAGGAGGGAAATGGGTCGGTAGCTCTTTGAGGATGATGGGTCTTTGCCAGGTTTGGGGATTGCAACCACTTTGGCCTTTCTCCAGACAGAAGGGATGGTTTTCTGTGCCATGCATGTGTTCAGCATCCCCACGAGCCAGGTCTTTGCGTTAGGTTCCAGGTGCTGTATCATTTCTGCCAGTATGTCATCAATCCCTGCTGCTTTTCCGGGTTTCAACTTTCCCATTGCAGTTTCGAGTTCTTCTAGGTCGAAGGGTTTGGTTTGAGAGCTGGCTGATTGTGGTTGGTCTGATACCACTGTGCGATTGTATTCTCCTGTGGGTCGGCGGCGGTGTTGGTTACGACTGTTGGCCACCAGTTGTGATGCAACAGAGTTCGCTGTGACCGTTGTGAATTATGGGTGGCTCCCTGAGGTCCTTGATCCCCATGGGGTCCAACAGTGGTGAAGCGTGCACACACACATGCACACATGCACCTACACACGCACAGGCGCACATGCGTATGCACACCTGGACCTTTAAATGAACAACAACACAAAAACTAAGGCACTGGTGTCGGACTTCTGGTTTACCGGAACGGGGTTCAACTCCCTGCAGTGCCCTGCTCAAATGTGTTGTATTTCATTCATTGGTCCATGGTCTCAGGTCATTGAGCGGCGCGCTATTGTGCGCGATTCTTCATCATTGTTGAGGATTTTTTAAAGGTGAAAATCAAGGAAAAGCAAAAGGCTATAGTCCATGGTCACGGACCGCATACTGGTCAAGGTAATTTATACTGGGGAAGATCATTTACTAGTCTTGTAAAGGTCATTTACACTGGTCAAGGTCATTTACTAGTCTCATGAAGGTAATTTATACTGGTCACAGTCATATACTGGTCACGGTCATTTCTACTGGTGAAGGTCATTTATACTGGTCAAGGTCATTTGTACTTGTCAAGGTCATTTATACTGGTCAAGGTCATTTACTAGCCTTATTGAAGGTAATTTATACTGCTCAAGGTCATTGATATTGGTCAAGGTCATTAAGTGGCACGCTATAGTGCGCGATTCTTCATCATTGTTGAGGATTTGAAAAAAGGTTAAATCGCAGAAAAGCGAAAGGCTAAAGTCCATGGTCACGGAGGGCATACTATAGTATGTTGTTTTTCATTTTTTGGTGGTGTGCGGGCTCCATCCAATAACTACACCAGTTGTGATGCAATAGAGTTTGCTGTGACCGTTGTGAATTATGGGTGGTGTGGTCTTTGCCAAGACGGTGGATTGTGGCCCATGCCTTCCTGCTGTTATTTGTCATGTTGGTGTTCTCTATATCTTTTCGTCCTGGGCATGACGTTAAACTGTTCCGTTCGAGAGGACCGGCGACCCTCGAATGTAAACAGCCACAAAAGGAAACTATGTGTGTGTGAGGTGTTCTCTATCATTTCATTCCAGACTTTCCTTCGTTCATTCCCAACTTCACTGTCTATCTCCTGTGTTCTCCATTCATCTTGAGCGATACACAGTCGTCTGATGTGCGGGGGGAGGTGCCGGCTAGCGCATAAAGGCACGGGACAGGTGTTGTCTTGACGCATCCCGTGTTGATGCGACAGGTGTCATTTAGGGCTGTGTCGACCAATTTGGTGTGACGTGATCGGCTCCAGCTTGAGCAGGCATACTCTGCTGTAGAGAAAGACAGGGCCATGGCAGTTGCACAGATTGTTTGTGGGTCTGCGCCCCTCTTGGATTTCACTAGTTTTCACAGGATGTTATTGTGGGTGTTGACCGTGGCTTTTGTGTTCTCCAGGTGTTTTTTGAAGAAGAGTGTCCTGTCCAGTGTAACTCCAAGATACATGGGGTGGGTATGGTTGGAGAGTTTGTGACCATCCCAAGTGACGCTCAGTTCTTTTTTCGCGTCTCGGTTCCTCAGGTGGAAGCTGCATAGTTGGGTTTGTGTGTCTTTCTTTTTCTGTCTTTCTTTCTTAGGACGGAGATCAAGGTAGACGTCGTTGGAAGGCTCAACACAAGCCGGTGCCCCTAGAGATCCATCCCAAAGCTTCCCTCAGGGAGCCCAGCATGCCAGCTAGCCAGCAAGCCTGCCCAGTCAGCGAACGCAGCCAGTCAGCTCCGCCAGTCAGCCAGTGTAGATAGTCAGGCTGCCAAGCCAGAGCATATCAGCCCTTGCAGTCAGCCACTGCAGCCATGCCAGCCTTGCTCAGTCAGCTCAGCCAGGCCTCTCTCGAGGCCTGGCTCTCTGTCTGCCTGGCCCGGTCTGCCCCGCCCTGCCTTGCAGCAACAGAACCAGCCTTTCTGGCAAGCCAGCCAGCTCAGAATGCGAGCTGAGCAAGCCAGTGCAGCAACAAGCCCAGACTAGGTTACTGCAGCCTTACTGTGCAGCCACAGCCACTCAGCGGAGATCAGCAGGAGCTGGCCAGGCTCCAACCCTTGCAGCGCAGCCTTAGGCCGGATAGTCCCCCTGCCTGCACTTTGTTGCCTTCCTGGCCTGTCTGCCTGCCTAGGCGCCTCGGTCTTCCTGTCTGTCTGCCTTGGCCTGCCTGTCTGAAACTGGTTAAGACTAACTGCGTGCTTGCCAGCTGCGCTGGCTTGCTGAGCTCGTATTCTGAGCTGGCTGGCTTGCTAGCAAGGCTGGTTCTGTTGCTGCAAGGCAGGGCAGGGCAGACCGGGCCAGGCAGACAGAGAGCCAGGCCTCGAGAGAGGCCTGGCTGAGCTGACTGAGCAAGGCTGGTATGGCTGCAATGGCGGACTGCAAGGGCTGATATGCTCTGGCTTGTCAGCCTGACTTTCTACACTGGCTGACTGGCGGAGCTGGCTGGCTGCGTTGGCTGACTGGGCGGGCTTGCTGGCTAGCTGGCTTGCTGGACTCCCTGAGGGAAGCTTTGGGATGGATCTCTAGGGGCATCGGCTTGTGTTGAGCCTTCCAACGGCGTCTACCTTGATCTTCATCCTAAGAAAGACAGACAGAAAAAGAAAGACACACACAAAGTCAACTATGCAGCTTCCACATGAGGAAGGCAGGCAGGAAGGCAGGCAGGCACGCAGGCAGGCACAAGCTGCCTGCGTGCTTGCTTCGCCCTCCAGTTGCTGCTCCAGTTATTTGTTTTCCCTCAAACCCATCCTCAATGTGTTGGGTGAGGTTGAGCTCTGTCCAGCACAGGACGGGACGGAAACCACCTTGGTCTTTAGTCAGCTTGGTGTCTATGAGTGGTATGAGGCGTTGGAGTAGCAGCCTCTCTTGTAGGTGATGCAGAGGAGGGAAATGGGTCGGTAGCTCTTTGAGGATGATGGGTCTTTGCCAGGTTTGGGGATTGCAACCACTTTGACCTTTCTCCAGACAGAAGGGATGGTTTTCTGTGCCATGCATGTGTTCAGCATCCCCACGAGCCAGGTCTTTGCGTTAGGTTCCAGGTGCTGTATAATTTTTGCCAGTATGTCATCAATCCCTGCTGCTTTTCCGGGTTTCGAGTTCTTCTAGGTCGAATGGTTTGGTTTGAGGGCTGGCTGATTGTGGTTGGTCTGATACCACTGTGCGATGGTATTCTCCTGTGGGTCGGCGGCGGTGTTGGTTACGACTGTTGGCCACCAGTTGTGATGCAACAGAGTTTGCTGTGACCGTTGTGAATTATGGGTGGCTCCCTGAGGTCCTTGATCGCCATTGGGTCCAACAGTGGTCATTGAAGCGTGCACACACACATGCACACATGCACCTACACACGCACAGGCGCACATGCGTATGCACACCTGGACCTTTAAATGAACAACAACACAAAAACTAAGGCACTGGTGTCGGACTTCTGGTTTACCGGAACGGGGTTCAACTCCCTGCAGTGCCCTGCTCAATGTGTTGTATTTCATTCATTGGTCCATGGTCTCAGGTCATTGAGCGGCGCGCTATAGTGCGCGATTCTTCATCATTGTTGAGGATTTTTTAAAGGTGAAAATCAAGGAAAAGCAAAAGGCTATAGTCCATGGTCACGGACCGCATACTGGTCAAGGTCATTTATACTGGTGAAGATCATTTACTAGTCTTATAAAGGTCATTTATACTGGTCAAGGTAATTTACTAGTCTCATGAAGGTCATGTATACTGGTCACAGTCATATACTGGTCACGGTCATTTCTACTGGTGAAGGTCATTTATACTGGTCAAGGTCATTTGTACTTGTCAAGGTCATTTATACTGGTCAAGGTCATTTACTAGTCTTATTGAAGGTAATTTATACTGCTCAAGGTCATTGATATTGGTCAAGGTCATTAAGTGGCACGCTATAGTGCACGATTCTTCATCATTGTTGAGGATTTGAAAAAAGGTTAAATCGCAGAAAAGCGAAAGGCTAAAGTCCATGGTCACGGAGGGCATACTATAGTATGTTGTTTTTCTTTTTTTGGTGGTGTGCGGGCTCCATCCAATAACTACACCAGTTGTGATGCAATAGAGTTTGCTGTGACCGTTGTGAATTATGGGTGGTGTGGTCTTTGCCAAGACGGTGGATTGTGGCCCATGCCTTCCTGCTGTTATTAGTGTGGTTGCCCGAATGGGCAACCAGACTCTAGTAATTGTAACACTTTATTATTAGTGTGGTTGCCTGAAGGCAACCATACTATTGTTTTTGTGACCTTTTATTATTTTTGTTTTTATTATAGATAAACTTTATTTTGTCGCGTTATACCTCCCACAGTTTTGTCGCACGCACTCGAGCCATATGTCAAAACGGCGGGCTACATCGGGAATCGTGTGCTCGTATTTTGCTAAGACATTTGTTGAATAGTTTAATTGATATGAATTAATTAGTGCATTAAATTTCCCCATAGACATGAATGGGAAAATGCAAAAACTCACTTTCAAGTATTTTTTCCTCTGAGACCATAAGGGCTATACTTACAAGACTTGGAGGAGAGATTCATAATAATTACTCAAATTAATTACCTTAGAAGTATATCGGTCGGCCTCATGGTGGCGCTATAACAGCCAACTTTACCTTTTGGGGTATAACTCTTGAACCGTAGGTCGTAAAATCAAAAATATTTTTTCCCTGGATTCCTTGGGTCATGACGCATCTCCCCATATAGGCCCCGCCCATTTGCGTCTAGATAGATTTCCCGCCATTTTGAATTTTGTTCAAAACACACTTTTTGCTCCTCCTCCTACAGATTTTGTCCAAATTTCACAAAAATCGGTACACATGATCTCCGGACCTATCCGATTAAAACAGCACAGTCAGAATTTAGATATTCTGTATCGTTCGGCCGTAATCGTCTTCCGAAGTTAGTGGGAGGGGCCTACTTTACAAAACACGCCACAATTCACGCACGGAATGTCCGATCCATCCCAAATCTGAATCACATGTCGAGGGTGGCTTAATCAACGCAGAGCCAAAAGCGATTCCATTTTCGACGGGTGTGATGTGGGCAACCACACTTTGCAATTTCCCGGAATTGCCTCTTTCTAGTTAATCATGTGTTACAAATACTGGGATTGTGAAACCAACCATTCTGCACAATGTTTATATTTGGTACGGTATAATTAATTCTACATTGTGGTATTGCTACTTAGTTAAACATTTCATTAAAAAGTGAAGACAAATAATAATTCCACTTCCTCCAATAGGTGATGCACGTCGATATTCAGCCACTAGTCACACTTAAACCTGTTTTGCGAAAAGCAATACTTTTGGTGTGCCAACGTTAGAGTGCCAACACATTTTAAGTGCCCTATCAATTCATGAATGTGTTATTAATTTTTTATTATGTTATCCATCAAAAGTTGTTGTGGAAACCTGGGCCTATACTGATGAACGTTGCTAAACAAAAGCTAAATGAATCACAGTGAATCATAATAAGCATAATTAATTATAATATAAATGAATACATAAAGTCATATCTTGAGTTGACCTATGGTTTTGACCAGAGTAATATAGTAAGAGTGGCGACCATAGCGTTGAGGGTTGACTCCCATTGTAATAATGGAATGCGAAAGTGCTCATTCTATCTCTATGGGACAGTGTTGTTTTTGGCAGCAAATTTCTATTTTAGTTTTAGTCATTAGTCTCTTGAATAGTTTTCACTTAGTTTTAGTCACATTTTAGTCAACTGGAATGTTCTAGTGTTTAGTCTAGTTTTAGTCGACTAAATGTCATATGATTTTAGTCGACTAAATCTACAGTTGATTTAGTCGACTGTGTGTGTGTGTTTTGACAGGCCTTGATGTCGTTGTAATGACATATTTTACACTTTGGTTGCATGCTGAAAATAGCAGATAGGCCTATACAATATATATAGATTGTATATCTGCTATTTTCAGCATGCAACCCAGCATAAAACTGGATCTCTTGTCCACTAGTCCCTTCCTAACATTTTAGTCTAGTTTTTATTTGTTGACGAAATTGTCAGTATATTTAGTCTTAGTTTTAGTCATCATAGATTCGTTTTAATTTAGTTTTAGTCAGTGGAAAAAGGTAGTCGACGAACATTTTTCGTCTTAGTTTTAGTCGACGAAAACAACACTGCTATGGGATAGTTCCAATGTTTGGAACTATAGCCCATTGTGGCGAGACCAAAGCGTGTCGCTACTCTCCTACTTCACACTCTGGTTTTGACCCAAGTGTCGCGCAGTGATGACGTCATCCTCGGGGTCCTCCATGAAGCCGTGTCGCGCCCACGTGAGGCAGTTTGTCAGAAGCATCATGGCAGCGGTTTAGTTTTTACTGCAAGCCTTCTACAGTTGGATTTATATCTATAAATACAATATTACAGTGTTCATAACTGCAACGAGGTAAGCGTTTACGTGTTGTTTACATGTTGAGATTATTTGACTTTTCTCTGATGAATTGAAAATGGAGGACTCTTCATGTAAACAAGTCTTTATTTGTGCCTTTTCTGGTTCTATATATCCGACCTCAAGTAATAGTTTTTGAACTTTCGTTTGAAATGTATACCCATTCTGCATTCTTTCAATCAATTGTATTGTCTGTTCCAGACATGTTTTAATTATTTTTTTGTCAGATTTGTGTTTGATAAGCAGTCCGTGGATTTATTAACAGCCTCATTGATTGATTGATTGATTGAAATATTTATTAACAGTTTGTAGAATTTACAGTACATTTTAAGCACAAACTCAATACAAAGACTGTCAACTGTGAGTGGACGACCCAATTAAGCATTACACTTGTTTACAACAGGGTCCACATTGTTCAATTCATCAAAACATTTAAAGACATACAAACATTTAGAGACATACAAATAGACATTTCTATGTAGCTAAATTCATCATATGGGAAGCAAAAAAGGGAAAAGATACAATATACAGTGAGGGAAAATGGGGTGGGGGGGGTGGGGGGGATTCAGATTTTACAGAGGCCAGTTTCGAATTGCAGCCATCCGTAGGTGCCCTTTGAGAGCGGTTTTGAAGGAGTCAAGAGATTCACATGTCTTAATGACTGTTGGTAGGGCGTTCCACATTTTGGTGGCATAGGAGCGAAAATAATTTAGTCCCTTGTTTGTGCCGAATCTGGGTTGTACATGGTTTGTTGCACTCCCTCTGGTGTTGTGGGTGTGGACTTCGTTTACATTAAGGAAGTATGTCTGTATGTCTCATACAGACAGTGCTGTCCCCTCACTGTATATGTTTCTTTTCCCTTTTTACCTCCTTTATGATGAATTCCTGTTCTGTTCTTTAACCATATAGAAGTGTCTATTTGTACGTCTCTAAATGTTTTGATGAATTGAACATGGTGGACCCTCTTGTAAACAAGTGTAATGCTTTATTGGGTCGTCCACTCACAGTTAACAGTCTTTTTATTGAGTTTGTGCTTGAAATGTATAAAATTGTATACTGTAATTCTGCAAACTGTTAATACATATTTCAATCTATCAATCAATCAATGCTTCTAAACCTAGCCTTAAGGACTTCTCCTTAATCCTATGGGCCAGAGCTAAGGACCCCCCGATTAAATGAGATGTGTATTTGTGGGACCCCCAATCTAATAGCATTATTGTTAAGACATGATTTGGTCTGATATGGTCTGTCATTTAATGTGCATAGAGTCTGAGATATTAGATAACAGTAGTGAAAATCTGATCAAAATACAGATCCTTGTACATGTAAGAAATAACCCCCCCCCCCCCCCCTCTAATTTCAGCATTAGAGCTATGGACCAGAGCTAGGGACCCCCTAGCCTAGAACTATAGTTGATGCATTGCTGATTCTATAGCCTTGGATCAAGAAAGACTGTCTATCATAGATGTATTTTGCTTGATGTTTACATTGCCATAGAAAGTAAAAGTAAGGTTTGATTAAAATACATCTATGACTGTCATAGTCTGCAACATACACATATATAAGTACATTGCATATTCACGTACAAGTGCCTGTTATCAGTACACAGCCTGTTGGATATGTTATTACAACAGTCTTCTTGAACCAAGGCTACATTGATTCCATCACAGGGCTGTCAGTCACGGATTAAAGTTAAGTTGAAGATCAAGTGTCTGTAACGACGACTCTCACTTCCATTCATATTAGCGGATCTGGGAGAGTGTTCGTTGGATATTCAGTCCCCGTATATGGGGATATCCGACATATCTGACTAGCACGTTGGGCGATATGACATGTCTAGTATGACAATCCCTATATTTGGCCTGAGCTGACCTAGTGCTGATATCAGATCGATGTGGTAGAACCATATATGGATAGATCTGACTGGGGTAGAAGTCGAAGCATCCTGGTTTAAGTTCTAATTGGACACCACTGCGAAGGGTTCTAACCTAAGTAACCAGCAATAGAGCTTTGAGCTATTTTATAGTGTCATTACAGATATCTGTGTTTTAGGATTTAATTGTTTTGCAAAAACTGTTTTAACAGTGAGTGGACGACACCATAAAGCATTACACTTGTTTACAATAGGGCCCACCATTTTCAATTCATCAAAACATTTAGAGACGTAAGCATATACACAACTATATAGTCAAAAATAAATCATCATAGGAGGTAAAAGGGGAAAAGATACATAAACAGTGAGGGAAAACAGGGGTGGGTAAGGGGGATTTAGATTTTACGGGGCCGGTTTCGAATTGCAGCCGTCCGTAGGTGCCCTTTGAGAGCAGTTTTGAAGGAGTCAAGGGATTTGCATGTCTTAATGACTGTTGGTAGGGCGTTCCACATTTTGGTGGCATAGGAGCTAAATTAATTTAATCCCTTGTTTGTGCCGAATCTTGCACATGGTTTGTTGAACTCCCTCTGGTGTTGTGGGTGTGGACTGTGACATTATCTAATTCCATCGACTCCTCAGCAGTTGACCTAATCAACGTTTGCATTTAGTGCGGCACGATTCTTGCTCACATGTGAACCTCGATTCTCCTCCACAAGAATTGAGATCACGACTCAAACACGATTCTTATTTTTTTCTATGAAAATATTTTGTCTTTAGTCTGTAGTTGCTGAACATTATTACGTTCAAAATGTGGCAGCTGGAGCCAACTACTGTGGCGTGTGGCAAAGTCTCCCTTTTTAGCAAAAAACAAGCCAACTAGTGCAGCATGTTTCTTGCTCAAATTTCAAAATGAGAATGATCCGGTGATGTAAATAGGTTTTCAATGTAATGAGTCCCAGGATGCAGCGATGGTCTTTTAGATGAGTCACAGGGACATTTTATGAGTTCCACTTCAACGACGTTAGGAGTCATATTTTGCCATTTTTTACAAATTGCAGCATTTAACTCCCATTTCATTGTATATCATGGTTATAATGTGGTTATAGTCATGTAGAAAACAGAAGAATAAATTATTATTATAACTAAAGCTATCAAAAATAAACTAGAATAAAAAACAGTACAGTAGTACAGTAGTGCATCCTGTGGATGCAGAGATCGTTGTTTTATTGCATCTGTTAACTATAAAGTATAAACTGTGTTTTGGGATGCAAAATGCACCCTATTTTAATCCCTGAGTGTTGTTCTTCCAGCGGCACTAGAAGACACCATGGCTACGGTTCGTAAGAAGATAGACAACAGGATCCGCGTGCAGATCGAGAACGGCGTGGCTCTGCACCAGCGCAGCCTGTTCGTTGTGGTGGGAGACCGCGGTAAAGACCAGGTCAGTGCTCGTCCTTATATCGACACATCACGGTCGTAAACACTTCCTCTCAATGTTTCACTTTTACTTTAATTGATTCAGATTCCTTGACGGTCCCCCCCCCCCCCCCCCCCATAGGGGTTGCAAATGGAACACTCTCTCTCTATTTGTACACTTGTACACTGTTTTAAACATTGTTATACTTTTAGCTATTGAAAAATAGCAGATCTACAAGCTCATAGTGCGGCACTCTTTGTAGGTCTGCTATTTTTGTCAGAGTGAACGTTTCTAACTCAAATCTTTGCTTCTGGGAGGGGGTCCCTGGAACAACATATATTCAGATGGGGGTCGGCGGCCAATTGCATATTTTTTTGGGGGTCCTTGACATGAAAATGTTTGAGATAAACATAGGGTTTTTTCATAAAACTGTCAGGATTTCGAAGACATTTGTAGAATCGTCCACAGGTCTAAATGGCTTAAGATGGTCATTGAGATGTAAAAGCTTGAGAAGACCCAGCTGTCCTGTATTGTAATTGTATAGCAGATGTGTAGCCCCACATAACCAGCTCTGTACAATTAGCCTGGGTAATAACCCACATACAATGTGATAACATTGTCTGTCGATGTTGGATCGATTCCTCCGTCTCAACCCTAATAGTGGACAGATCATTGCAACGCCGTAGCTTGCATTGAGTAGCTGTTCACAAAACATATCTATGTTAATGACGTTTAGAACACTTTCATTTATGTGTGTTAATATGTGGTTTTACATATTTTTGATTTTAGCAGCGTGATGTCATGGACACTGGGCTCACTTCCTTCCTGAACTACAATTCCCATAATGCTTTGGTGCACTGCTCCTCCTTTATGGATAGGGGATAGGGTTTGTCTTACTGAGACAACATGTAGTCCAAGGACTGTATAAAGAGGACAGGAAGCGAAGACCGTACGGGCGCCGCCATGTTGCTACATGGTGCTCCATGGAAGGAAAGAAACATGCGCAGTTGAGACCAGGAAGTTGGACATGCATATGGCACAAATGGCCCAGCAGATGGCGTGAGGTGACTAAAGACCTTGCTGAATGTAGGGACGCTTGTAAAGTTCACTCTTCTGCCAGCCTATATGCTGAAGCCAGCTTGGCTCAGTGCTCACCATGAACGGACTGACTGAGACAGCCGTGTCATGATCAGTGGATTCAGTGCAACTATAATATCTATATAATAGAATAATCAATTAAGGGGACAAGAGTGAATCAAAACGTATGTTTAGGAATATAATATGTTCAGTAGGCCAGTCCCGGACACACTATTCAAACCGAACTGTATGCCCGATGAATAAATCAACATGTAAAATTGATTTTGCCCGTTGTATTGTACAAAATAATTGAAGCCTCCTGTAGCATGTGCCTGGATTCCCCGGAGGGTACCACGGTGTGATCATTCATTGCAGGCTTGGCATGGTATCATTTGCATGACATTCGTAGAAAATACAAGAAGCCCTATAGGTCTACGCCTACCATCACATTGTAAGGAATAGAGTTGAAGCCTATAATAGTTTGAGAGCACATAACCCTAATAATTGCCTTTATAATATCATTCGGCTAGCCTACCTCTCTAACCTTTAGAGTTTAGAGTAGACCATACAACATGTAGGCCTATATTGTAGTAGTATTGTAGTAGTACAAAAAAGGGACTTGTGGCATATCCAGTCATTTATTTGATAAATGCAGACACATTTCCAAACAGATAAATAAAAGTAGGCTGACGTGAGCATGCAATAAATAACATTCTTCTTTCTTTTCTTTTCAAAATCTTTTATTAAAGTTTTTGTGACAAACCCAGGTATTAAACAGAGTAGACATATCAAATATGAAAATTAAAATTAAAATCAATCCCCTATCCCACCCACCCAACCACCCACAATCCCAAGGATGGTCGGAAAGACAGTCAAAATAAATAACATTCTTTTAAACGAAAATCATGCTGGCCATAATAGGAAATAGTGCCATAACGGGAGACACTTGGAAAGGTAGCCTACCATTGACAAATGGTAAAATAAATGTATGTGTATATAAATAAATAAATAAATAACACTTTAGTGCTGGCCATAGTTGATCAAAATAACAATTATTCTACATTCTCTTGTGTAGACTTATTATACAGATCTTTAACAATAATTGAACTCTTGAGAGTTTAAAATGAAACCAAATGGACGGGTTACGCTCTCAAGAGTTAAAGATCTATAAGAGTCTATTTGGTTACCAAGCTGGGGACTACCTAGCTGAAACCCCCTCAAGGGTGCTGGTGGTCCCCAGACCAGGTTGAAAACCACTGTATTACATAAAATTATATAGATATTATAGTTGCACTGATCATGACACGGCTGTCTCAGTCAGTCCGTTCATGGTGAGCACTGAGCCAAGCTGGCTTCAGCATATAGGCTGGCAGAAGAGTGAACTTTACAAGCGTCCCTACATTCAGCAAGGTCTTTAGTCACCTCACGCCATCTGCTGGGCCATTTGTGCCATATGCATGTCCAACTTCCTGGTCTCAACTGCCATGTTTCTTTCCTTCCATGGAGCACCATGTAGCAACATGGCGGCGCCCCGTACGGTCTTCGCTTCCTGTCCTCTTTATACAGTCCTTGATGTAGTCCAGGAAGTAAGTGAGCCCAGTAGTAATAATAATAATAATAAAACTTTATTTGTATAGAACCTTTCATGACATGAAATGCAGCTCAAAGTGCTTTACAGAACAATGGAGAATAAAAGAAAAGCAAGGCAACGACATTAAAAAACAAGCAGTAATGCAGTACAGTGAGGACATGAAAAATAAAAAATAAAAGATCAATTAAAGGCAATGTTGTAGAAGTGGGTCTTGAGCTGAGCTTTAATGTCTACAGAGGCTGCCTGACGAAGGTACAGTGGGAGCTTGTTCCATGCCGACGGCCCGTAGAAGCAAAAAGCTGCTTCCCCGTATTTTTTTAGTTGCCATTTTTTTGGGCAAAGCGAGCAGGCCGGCGGTGGAAGACCTTAGGGGGCGGTTTGGGACATATTTAGGCAGGCAGTGTCCAGCATGACTGCTAAAATCTAAAATATCTAAAACCATATACTGTATTAGTTACACACATAAAGACCCCAGGAAAGTATTCTAAATCCTCTAAACGTCTCTCTCTCTCTCTCCCCCCCCCCCCCCCCCCCTCCCCTCCCAGGTGGTCATTCTGCATCACATGTTGTCTAAAGCCACAGTCAGGGCACGGCCATCCGTCCTCTGGTGCTACAAGAAGGAGCTTGGATTCAGCAGGTAAACGACGTCCTCTTACTCTGTGCTGTTCACGTCATCAGTCAGTGGGTGTCCAATGCGACCGCGGGCGGAGCAGTGTTGTCTTTGGCAGCACATTTAGATTTTAGTTTTAGTCATAGTCTCTTCAATAGTTTTCATTTAGTTTCAGTCACATTTTAGTCACCTGGAATGTTTTGGTGTCTAAATATCATAAGATTTTAGTCGACTAAATCTACAGTTGATTTAGTCGACTAAAATATATTTTGGTGGGCCTTGATGCCGTCGTAATGAGTGCTTTTAAACTGGCTGAAAATAGCCGATCCAAGCTCCAAGCTTGCGCTGCGACGCTTTGTGAGCTTGTAGATTGGCTTTCATACAACCAAGTGTAAAATGACTCATACTGGATCTCTTGTCCACTATAGTCCCTTCCTAACATTTTAGTCTAGTTTTTAATTTTGTTGACGAAATTGTCAATAGATTTAGTTTTAGTCACCATAGCTTAGTTTTAGTCGACGAACATTTTTCGTGCCGCGTAGGAGCGGTGACGACGTGTGTCTCTCTCTCTCGTGTCATCAACACTGCCGGGGGGCTAAACGGTGATGCTGTGTCTCTCTCTCGTGTCTCTCTCTTTCTCGTCTCTCTCTCTCTCTCTCTCTCTCTGTCTCTCTCTCTCTCTCTCTCTTTCTCGTCTCTCTCTCTCTCTCTCTCTCTCTCTCTCTCTCTCTCTCTCTCTCTCTCTCTCGTCTCTCTCTCTCTCTCTCTCTCTCTCTCTCTCTCTCCTCTCTCTCGTCTCTCTCTCTCTCTCTCTCTCTCTCTCTCTCTCTCTCTCTCTCTCTCTCTCTCTCTCTCTCTCTCTCTCTCTCTCTCTCTCTCTCTCTCTCTCTCTCTCTCTCTCTCTCTCTCTCTCAACAGTAACCGTAAGAAGCGCATGAAGCATCTGCAGAAGAAGATCAAGACGGGGATGCTGAGCCTGAACCAGGACGACCCGTTTGAGCTGTTCGTGGCCGCCACCAACATCCGCTACTGCTACTACAACGAGACGCACAAGATCCTGGGGAACACATACGGCATGTGTGTCCTACAGGTGTGTGTGTGTGTGTGTGTAGTGTGTACTGTCAAAGTCTTACTATTTGTCACACACGTTACCGCAGTGAAATTTGTTCTCCGTATTTGACCCATCTCTTGGAGTGGTGAGCTGCAGCCGTGCCGCGCTCAGGAATCATTTGATTAGTTGATTCAAATCTACTAATCAAATGATTAGCCCCGATCCAACCCATTGATGCTGAGTGCCTCCCAGTTTCAGGGCGGACACACAAACAACAAGGCGTGTGTGTGTTTGTGTTCTGCCTCTGTAAACGGCTTATGAAAACGGGTTCAGCATTTGTCTGTCTGTTGTGATGTGTTCACATCATGTGTCCGTATTTCAGCTCCTCTTCTTCGTTTCGTTTGCAGGACTTTGAAGCGCTCACCCCCAACCTCCTGGCCAGGACGGTGGAGACCGTGGAAGGAGGAGGCATCGTGGTCATCCTGCTCAGGACAATGAACTCCCTGAAGCAGCTGTACACCATGACTATGGTAAGATGAACTCCCTGAAGCAGCTGTACACCATGACTATGGTAAGATGAACTCCCTGAAGCAGCTGTACACCATGACTATGGTAAGAACTGACTATGGTAAGATGAACTCCCTGAAGCAGCTGTACACCATGACTATGGTAAGGACAATGAACTCCCTGAAGCAGCTGTACACCATGACTATGGTAAGCAATGAACTCCCTGAAGCAGCTGTACACCATGACTATGGTAAGAACTGACTATGGTAAGATGAACTCCCTGAAGCAGCTGTACACCATGACTATGGTAAGCAATGAACTCCCTGAAGCAGCTGTACACCATGACTATGGTAAGATGAACTCCCTGAAGCAGCTGTACACCATGACTATGGTAAGATGAACTCCCTGAAGCAGCTGTACACCATGACTATGGTAAGCAACGACATGGACAATGAACTCCCTGAAGCAGCTGTACACCATGACTATGGTAAGATGAACTCCCTGAAGCAGCTGTACACCATGACTATGGTAAGATGAACTCCCTGAAGCAGCTGTACACCATGACTATGGTAAGATGAACTCCCTGAAGCAGCTGTACACCATGACTATGGTAAGATGAACTCCCTGAAGCAGCTGTACACCATGACTATGGTAAGATGAACTCCCTGAAGCAGCTGTACACCATGACTATGGTAAGGACAATGAACTCCCTGAAGCAGCTGTACACCATGACTATGGTAAGGACAATGAACTCCCTGAAGCAGCTGTACACCATGACTATGGTCAGCAACAACATGGCCCCGCATCATGATGTGTTGAGCTTGTTGCTACGATATCTCTGCTGTCGGGAGGAAACCTCATAACTCCAAAATGTAAATTTTTCAGGAAATGAAAAATATGCATTTTTCAGGAAATTAAGAAAGCCATATATATATTTTTTTAAACAAAGCAATACAGCCTCATCAAAGTTGGTGCTGTGACTTTATATATTGTCAATTACTTCCATGAGAGGGGTAGAGGTGGTGGAGTTAGTTGTTTTAGCAGACATTTTGAGGGTCCAATGGAGTTAAGAGGTTTTGTCCAAAACACTTTTTACTACTTTCCATTGGTTCAATATTCTCGAAACAACACACAGACGTAAAGGGTGTTCAATAGCACTGATTTATGCAAAAATAATAATCAAAAACCTAATTTTTTTACTTATGAGGTTTCCTCCTGACAGCAACGATATGTTTTTGCTATGTTGGGGATAATTTAGCCACCATAGGGATTCTACGTTGAAAGGGGATACAATTCTTCACATTACAAGAGTAAACAGGAATGCAGGAAATCAGCAGTGAGGTGAGAATGTTGTGTTGAAAGTGTTGACATGAAAGCGTGTTTTGTCGTTCTTTTAGGACGTCCATTCTCGCTACAGGACCGAAGCTCATCAGGACGTCGTGGGGAGATTCAACGAGAGGTACAGTAGACCTCCGTTGTTGTTTCATACGGTCTATTGAACTGTTTATTATGATATGGTTAAAGGGATATTTCACTATCAAAACAAACTTTTGGTTATTTTATTGTCTACTCGGGCTCATGTGAACATCCCAGACAGTTTATAAGTGGCTTGATTTATAGTATTTAGATATTTGATATTCACTTTAGCTTCCTATACAAAACCATTGTCACTTCAAACTCCATTTTAACCACGATAAATTCATCGAGAACACCCTTCCTTTTTTCTGGTGACTGATATTGTCCTTCTAAAAAGAACAACTTGAAAAAAAACGTTCTGGGGTGTTCTCATAAGCCTGAGTAAACGATAAAATGAGCAAACGTTAAATTTTTTACACTGAAATATCCGTTTAAAGGGAACTATAACATTGATCTGTTTTGGTTGTGTGGTGTCCAGGTTCATCCTGTCTCTGGCATCTTGTAAGACCTGTGTTGTGATCGACGACCAGCTCAACATCCTGCCCATCTCCAGCCACATGGCGCAAATCAAACCGGTCCCTCCGAAGACCCAGGTACTGTAGCTTCTGCCTTCTGGCAACAACCCACATCACAGTAACCCAATTTGGACCTGAGACCAGATTCTACAAAATGTCTTCCATTTTCTGAAAGAACGTATCGGTGGTGCCCAAACATTTTCACGTCAAGAACCCCACAGAATTATCTGTATTTGGCCGCGGACCCCCCCCCCCCCCATCTGAAAATATGTTGTTCCAGGGACACCCCCCAGAAGCAAACTTTTGAGTTAAAAGCATTCACTGTGAAACAATATATATAATATTCAAAGATCTGCGCCACATTTTCACGATTTTTCAACGGCTAAAGTTTAAAATAATGGTATAAGTGGTTGAAAGAAAGCTATACAGTGACACAGATGCGTCCTCAGGTCTAAATGGGTTGAGGCATATTCGGTGATGAGGTGACCGAAACGGTGGTCATCTTATGAGGTGACCACCTTTTTGGTGGTCCCCTCATCACCGAAAACTGAAACATGAATAGGCCTTTAGTGACCCGAGCTAGAGGGCTTTTTCATTGGCTCGTTGGTCAAGCCCTATACTAATCCCAAACCAATCTTCCTCTAACGGTGAATTCTGTTTGGGTTGTGCTGCCGTACACTGAGAATACTACTAAGGAACTTGTGTGGAAACATATTTAATACAGGGGGTGGGGGTGGCTCAGGGGTAGAGTGCCTGGATGGTAACCGTAAGGTTGCCAGTTCGAACCCGGGCTCCCCCAGAGTTACGGTCGAAGTGTCCTTGAGCAAGACACTGAACCCCTAATTGGTCCCGATGTGCTAGTTGGTGCCTTGCATGGTTTCCGCTGCCATCGGTGTATGAATGTGTGTGTGAATGGGTGAATGTAATGCACAATCTCTGTAAAGCGCCTTGGATAAAGGCGCTATATAAATGCACCATTTACCATTTACCATTTACAGACATACTTCAAATGGCAAAGATAGACTACAAGATGTTTAAACTGTATTACCTTTTTATCAATAATAAAAAAACGTAGTATTGGATCATGGACATTATTTAGCAAAGTGAAAGTGTGTGAAGAGTTTTACCACATAGGTTGAATGTTTATGTACATGATGACATCATGTCTCATATGCTATTAAGTTCTGGTTGTATGTATGCGATGTCTTTCAGGATGAGGGTCTGTCTCCACTGGACCAGGAGCTGAAGGACCTAAAGGAGTCTCTTCAGGACACGCAGCCTGTGGGCGTGTTGGTGGACGGATGCAAAACAATGGACCAGGTTAGGACCACCCATCTGCTTCTGTTCTGCCGTTGTATCGCTCCTATCCTACTATAAACTATGGACCAGGTTAGGACCACCCATCTGCTTCTGTTCTGTCGTTGTATCTCTCCTATCCTACTATAAACTATGGACCAGGTTAGGATCACCCATCTGCTTCTGTTCTGTCGTTGTATCGCTCCTATCCTACTATAAACTATGGACCAGGTTAGGACCACCCATCTGCTTCTGTTCTGTCGTTGTATCTCTCCTATCCTACTATAAACTATGGACCAGGTTAGGACCACCCATCTGCTTCTGTTCTGTCGTTGTATCTCTCCTATCCTACTATAAACTATGGACCAGGTTAGGACCACCCATCTGCTTCTGTTCTGTTGTTGTATCGCTCCTATCCTACTATAAACTATGGACCAGGTTAGGACCACCCATCTGCTTCTGTTCTGTTGTTGTATCGCTCCTATCCTACTATAAACTATGGACCAGGTTAGGACCACCCATCTGCTTCTGTTCTGTCGTTGTATCGCTCCTATCCTACTATAAACTATGGACCAGGTTAGGACCACCCATCTGCTTCTGTTCTGTCGTTGTATCGCTCCTATCCTACTATAAACTATGGACCAGGTTAGGACCACCCATCTGCTTCTGTTCTGTCGTTGTATCGCTCCTATCCTACTATAAACTATGGACCAGGTTAGGACCACCCATCTGCTTCTGTTCTGTCGTTGTATTGCTCCTATCCTACTATAAACTATGGACCAGGTTAGGACCACCCATCTGCTTCTGTTCTGTCATTGTATTGCTCCTATCCTACTATAAACTATGGACCAGGTTAGGACCACCCATCTGCTTCTGTTCTGTCGTTGTATCGCTCCTATCCTACTATAAACTATCGACCAGGTTAGGACCACCCATCTGCTTCTGTTCTGTCGTTGTATCGCTCCTATCCTACTATAAACTATGGACCAGGTTAGGACCACCCATCTGCTTATGTTCTGTCGTTGTATCTCTCCTATCCTACTATAAACTATGGACCAGGTTAGGACCACCCATCTGCTTCTGTTCTGTCGTTGTATCTCTCCTATCCTACTATAAACTATGGACCAGGTTAGGACCACCCATCTGCTTCTGTTCTGTTGTTGTATCGCTCCTATCCTACTATAAACTATGGACCAGGTTAGGACCACCCATCTGCTTCTGTTCTGTTGTTGTATCGCTCCTATCCTACTATAAACTATGGACCAGGTTAGGACCACCCATCTGCTTCTGTTCTGTCGTTGTATCGCTCCTATCCTACTATAAACTATGGACCAGGTTAGGACCACCCATCTGCTTCTGTTCTGTCGTTGTATCTCTCCTATCCTACTATAAACTATGGACCAGGTTAGGACCACCCATCTGCTTCTGTTCTGTCGTTGTATCTCTCCTATCCTACTATAAACTAGAAAAAGTGCCCCTCTGGGCACAGGTCTCTACCAGGGCAGGTCAGGTTGTGGCCTCCTTCTGGCGCTATAATAGGCCAATGTGAAAAGGGTGCCATTTGTTCTTATGCCTTAAATGGCAATTTAAGGCAAAAAGCCACCTGTTGGTGGCGCTATAACAGGCCAATGGGATATATTCCTCAGCCTAGTAGGAAAGTGCGTGAAATATTTCACGTAAATTGCCCAAGGCGCTTCACATAGATTGTGCATTACATTCACCCATTCACTCACACACCGATGCCGGAGGAAACCCTGCAAGGCACATCAGGAGCAATTAGGGGTTCAGTGTCTTGCTCAAGGACACTTCGACACTAACTCTGGGGGAGCCCGGGTTCGAACTGGCCAACCTTGCGGTTCCAATCTGGCCACTGTACCCCTGAGCCACCGCCGCTCCTTGTGTACACTGGTCCAAAACCAAAGATGTCTGTCTGTCTTCCAGGCCAAAGCGGTGCTGAAGTTCATCGAGGCCATCTCGGAGAAGACGCTGAGGAGCACCGTGGCGCTGACCGCCGCACGCGGACGGGGAAAGTCTGCGGCCCTGGGCCTGGCGGTGGCCGGAGCGGTGGCCTTTGGGTACGAAAGCACCTTCTTAACCCATTTTAGGAAACGCGTCTGTGTTGCTTTATTTTAGACTTTAGCTGTTGGAAGCGCTACGAGCTTGTAGAGCTGCTATTTTTATGAATATACAGTATGCTTTCACAGCGAATGTTAACTTTTTAAATCTTTGCTTCCTGGGGGGTCCCTGAAACAACATATTTTCAGACGGGGGTCGGCGGCCAATATATACATATAATATTTGCGGTCCTTGATCTCTGACCACTGATAATAGAAACATAGGTTTGTCAGAATACCGTCATGATTTAGAAGACATTTTGTAGAATCTGGTCTTAATGGGTTAATAACGCCTCCAGATATTCCCACATAGGACTGTAAAACGTGCGTCTTGCCGTTTCATAACGGATCCATTTGTTTTTCTAGGTACTCCAACATCTTTGTGACGTCGCCCAGTCCCGACAACCTCCACACAATGTTTGAGTTCCTCTTCAAAGGTTTTGATGGCCTGCAGTATCAGGTTAGGACACATAAACTATATTATACACCAGGTATAAACCAAATAGAAACTGTGTGATATACTGTATGAGGATGAATAGAAGTGACTGTTAATGGCATTATGGATGTTCCTCTCAGACACCACGTTGTTGGTAAATGGTTACATTCACCCATTCTCTCACACACACACACACACACACACACACACGCATCGGTGTGAGCTTGTAGCTCTACGACTTAAAAATGTGATTTAAAATGTATGGAATTTCTTTGGTTTTCCGTTTATTTCGTCCCAAAATTACTATCGAAGAGAAGACTTCCGCGCATGACCCAAAAGAGACATTGTGTGTCTGCCCAGGAGTCAAGCTAGTGAAAATAGCAGATCTGCAAGCTCACACTGCATCGCTTTGCACCACTGCAGTAGTAGAGCTACAAGCTCACACCGTGGTGCAAACCCCCTAGATAGCATTTCTGTTGGCTTAGATAGCATTTGACACAGACTTATAGCATGTTATGTAGACAGCACTATAATTGTATTGTATATAGTCATAGCACACCATAGTACATATGTATAGCATAGTAGTGAATATGTATAGTTTATTATGTATAGTGTATGTATAGTTTCATCATATAGATATTCCACTGTTACCTTCTTATCTTACGCATGTTTCATGATAAATGCTTTTATGTGTTGTATTCCCATGCTTTTGTTCTTGCCTAAATGTAAGTCGCTCTGGATTAAGAGCGTCTGCTAAATGCCTAAATTGTAAATTGTAATTGTAGTGTGAGCTTGCAGATCTGCTATTTTCACTAGCTTGGATCCTGGGCAGACATAAAATGTCTCTTTTGGGTCACGGGCTGAAAAGTGTGGGAACCACTGCTGTATGTTGTTGATCGTGTCCCTCCATGCGTGTCATGAGTGCACATCAACTTGGTTTCCGTTGTGTTTGTAGGAGCATCTGGACTATGAAATCATCCAGTCTTTGAATCCAGAGTTCAACAAGGCGGTGGTACGGGTCAACATCTTCAAAGAGCATCGTCAGACCATTCAGGTAAAAACTCCTTTTTAAATGGCTAGTTGGCACATTTTACTCAGCATAATAATGTGACCGCGACTCATCATCTGAGAGTTACATATTCTCTGTGTTCTCTTTTGTCTCTATAGTGAGCAAATTAGATTTATTTCCACTGCTTGTTCAAGATGGAAGGAAAACTACAAAAATACCCAATAATAGAAGACTTTTTTTTTGTTGCGAATATCACACATTTAATGAAAGATTTCAGTTCAATCCCAGCCTCTATACAGTAGCTGATATTTCTCGGCTTTAGGCTTACAGTTAAACATGTAAAAATGCTATTCATAACATTACCATCCTAAAATGTTGACATCCTCACGAGTATAGTAATACAAAGCCGGGACAACGCTCCACACGTCCCACACTCTTCTCCCTTCTGGCTCCAAAACTATGGAATGAACTTCCTATCGCAATCAGAACTGCAGCATCACTCCCAATCTTCCGCCGTAGTCTGGAAACCCACCTCTCCATCTTAGCACTTGGTGTAGCATTGCACTTAGCCTCGAGGAGCTTACAGACGTTGCAAAGGCTAAACTTATGTAATTTAGATAGCATGTTATGTAGACATGATGACACATTTAACAAAGTACATTGAAAACAACTGACACATTACAGTCCTTCCTGTTCGTATTCCATAATGCATTATTAAATACATGAATACATATTTGTACAGTATTTGAACAAAAATGTAAACGAATAAAACATGGCCCTCCTCCTCATTGACCAGGCCTTTTCAAGGAATGAGGCAAATGAAAAGGTGTACTTTTGAAATAGGCGTTTCAGTTTCTCGAAGTCCTCCAAACATTAGATTAACCCATTCTGACCGGGCACCCATTTTGGTGTCAGCATCATGTTATGCTTTAGCTATTTAAAAATAGCAGATCTACAAAAATAGCAGACCTACAAGCTCGTATCGCGCCACTCGGTGGCGCGATATGAGCTTGTAGGTCTGCTATTTTTGAAAAATCGAAGAGCGACTGACATTTTTAGAATCTGATCTCAGGTCAGAATGGCTCCATCAGACCAGTGTGTGTCCGGCGGAAACCTCGTATGAATCTGATCTCAGGTCAGAATGGGTTAAGTGTGTCTGCTAAATAAATGCCTAAATTGTACAAACGTGTGTGTGTGCAGTACATCCACCCCACCGATGCGGTGAAACTGGGCCAGGCAGAGCTGCTGGTGATTGACGAGGCTGCAGCCATCCCTCTGCCGCTGGTCAAGGCTCTGCTGGGACCCTACCTGGTCTTCATGGCCTCCACCATCAACGGGTCAGCACCACCTCCATGTTCCCCCATAGTTCTGAGAGCGGGTCAGCACCGCCAGGTTCCTCCATGACTCCGAGAGGACTCAGTGGGGTCCAGGGAGTCCCCAGCTAAATTCGGGAACAGTTAACATTGGTGGTTCAGAGTCTTCCTCAAGGACACTTTGACACTAACTCTGGGGAAGCCCAGCCGGCATCAAACCGTTCGACCAGCCACTCTACAACTGAGCCACTGCAGGCCCACGTTGATGTAGATTAATTTCACTATAGTTTTACCATACAATGGAAGAATGTATGAGAATGACTGTAATCCCCACCTACAGTACAGTGCAGACAGCTGAAGACCTCGTTTCTCTACTCTATCTAATCTAACAACAAACATCTCATTTTATATGGGTTTCCCTGGCACCGCAACTTTTCAATGGGGGATTTACTAGTCGACTAGTAAATCCACTAGTTGACCTTGCTGGTACTAGTTGACTAGTTGATAAGAGAGAAAAAAGGGGGGGGTGGGGAGTTTCCCCCGCTTTTGTAGGCCTCAAGATCAGCTAGATTACAGTCACCAATGTACACAGTTTTTAAATGTTTTAATCATTTTTTTATATAATTAATTATTATTATCATTTTTTACATAATAGGTAGTTAAACATCTAGTAAACTAGTCAACTAGTAAAGTGAAAGCCCTAGTGTGGGTCCACTGCTTCATAAAACTGTTTTAGAATTAGAACCACTGGTCTATGCTAGCTGTTAGAATGGTGTGCTAGCTGTTAGAATGGTGTGCATGCTGTTAGCATGGTGTGCTAGCTGTTAGCATGGTGTGCGTGCGTTGTGGTGCCTGAACCGTGCTGTCTAATGGTTCCGTCCAGGTATGAAGGAACGGGACGCTCTCTCTCCCTCAAGCTGATCCAGCAGCTGAGACAGCAGAGTGCCGACAGCCAACAGAACCTCTCTGCAGAGAACAGGAACACCAACACAGCCAGGCTCTGCGCCGGTAGGTCACCGTTTAGACCCAGTCCCAAAAAATGCCTTCTAGATTTACATTTACATCTACAAATTTCCGTTTTGCCGTTTTCTCGATTGTGCCGTTTTGCCGTTTTCTCGATTGTGCCGTTTTGCCGTTTTCTCGATTGTGCTGTTTTTTTGTTGGTGTTAGCATTATGTTATGCTTTAGCTATTGAAAAATAGCAGATCTACAAGCTCATAGCGCGCCACCGCTAGGAGCTTGTAGGTCTGCTATTTTTGAAAAATCGAAGAACGACTGACATAGAAACATAGCTTTTTCAGAAAACTGTCAGGATGTAGAAGACATATGTACCCATCAATCGTTAGATTGTGTGTATTAGGCAGACATGACGCATGACCATGTCTTTTATTCACTTCCCAGCTCGTTCTCTCCACGAGGTGACGCTGCACGAGTCCATCCGTTACGCCATGGGAGACCCCGTGGAGAAGTGGCTCAACGAGCTGCTCTGTCTGGACTGTATGAACATCCCCAGGCTCATCTCAGGATGTCCGCTGCCTCAGACCTGTGAGCTGTATCCTTCACTACCTACCTGATGCACTAGTTACTTATCCTTCACTACCTACCTGATGCACTAGTTACTTATCCTTCACTACCTACCTGATGCACTAGTTAGTTATCCTTCACTACCTACCTGATGCACTAGTTACTTATCCTTCACTACCTACCTGATGCACTAGTTAGTTATCCTTCACTACCTACCTGATGCACTAGTTACTTATCCTTCACTACCTACCTGATGCACTAGTTAGTTATCCTTCACTACCTACCTGATGCACTAGTTACTTATCCTTCACTACCTACCTGATGCACTAGTTAGTTATCCTTCACTACCTACCTGATGCACTAGTTAGTTATCTACCGGTAGTTAGTTATCCTTCACTACCTACCTGCTGCACTGGTTTGAAAACCTTATGCCCATACCTAACACCATGTAGTAAGTAGTACAGCAGCTTAGCTCCATTATATGAATGAATCGTTCAGTTTGTGATAAAAGCATGAAAGTTGGTACACTTATAGCCAAAGGCATTCTAAAAAGATTTGGATGTGGACCCATCTTGAATTTACAACATGGCGCCCATAGCAGCCATTTTTCAAAATGGCCACCAGCATCAACTGTTTTCTTATGAGTGATGGATGTAATATTCTAAGAGTAGTTACGAAGTGCATAATTATTATGATTATTTTACACAAATCCCAGTTTATAGGCATTTTAGCTCATTTTAGTCACCGTGGATGCCATCTTGAAAACGATGCCTTTCTGGTTGTTCGTTCGTTCGTTCCTAAAATCTTAGCACACCCAATAGTAACAGAATCCATTGAAAAATCTCTTTTATCAATTATTTTGGTTTTCAACCATTCCTATACGTATCCAATATTTTAGTCTGTGCAAACACAAACAGTTTGCACAGCTTTTTGAAAACCTAGGCTAATACCCATACCTAACACCACGCCAAAAATCAGAAACTAGTCACCAAAAGCCAAATCTTGCTGATTTCTTACACGTCCACTAAGGAACTTATGCTGTCAGGTTTCATGTATTTATCATTATCAACTTTGACCCCTCTGTGACGTGGAACTATTTATTTGTGCTGCTGGTGCTGCTGGCGTAGTGATACTGGACAGAACAAATAGATCCATAACCAGACCAGAACTTCCACCACGGGACAATTTATACCCTTTGCAACCACTATATTAGTTATTTGGTGTGCAGATCTTTATCCTCCAATATGTTTGTTTTGCAATTTGCACCCGTTGTATTGGGCATTAGGTGTGTGTGTGTGTGTGTGTGTCTAGTTGTGGTGTTTGTCGGCCTTAACAGCAGCTCCACAGATACTACGTGAACAGAGACACACTCTTCTGTTATCACAAAGCATCCGAGGCCTTCCTGCAGAGGCTGATGGCTCTCTACGTAGCTTCACACTACAAGGTGAGATCACGTCACACACATCAGTGAAATGAAATGACCACATTATATGTGTGTTATTTATAAATGATACGGTCTGGAAAGCTGCAACAAATTTATATGATGTCCAACTACACCTTGAAGGTAATGGTTGTCTGTCTGCCTGTCTGTCTGCCTGTCTGTCTGCCTGTCTGTCTGCCTGTCTGTCTGACCGCATAATGTGCTCTCTCTGCTTCCAGAATTCCCCCAACGACCTCCAGATGCTGTCGGACGCCCCGGCCCACCACCTGTTCTGTCTGCTGCCCCCCGTGCCCCCCACACAGAACTCCCTGCCAGAGGTGCTGGCGGTGGTGCAGGTAATATGCTCTGTCTGTGTGTGTGTGTGTGTGTGTGTGTGTGTGTTTTACATAATAGGTAGTTAAACAACTAGTCGACTAGTAAACTAGTCAACTAGTAAAAATGACTAGAAGTGTTATTATAAGTGAACATTTTTATTTGTTTTTTCAATAATATACAAGGCAAGCTCACAATGTGTCACATTTTGTAGGGGTAGGCAAAGCATTCAATTCACTTAAATATCGCAATTTTTAATGGCATGATTTAAAAATCGAATCCTGAAGTTTGAATCGTGATTTATTTTATTTTATTTTAGGTTAGTTATTTTTTATTTTGAAGTGTATGATTCAACTTCTAGTATAAAAAAAGTAAAGTAACCTGAGGGCAAAATCACAATAAATCTCAGAATCTAACCGTAATACAATTAAGAATCGCAATATAAATGGAATCGGCACCCTGGGTATCGAGATCGTATCGAATCGGGAGGTAGTGAATTGTTCCTTTCTTTTTTTTTGTTCTTGTCAGGTTTGTCTTGAGGGTGAAATCTCTCGTCAGTCCATCCTCAACAGTCTGTCTAGAGGAAAGAAGGCTTCTGGTGACCTCATCCCCTGGACCATATCAGAACAGGTACTCGCCTTCTGTGTGGAGTTTGCATGTTCTCCCCGTGTCCCCTAGGGTAGGTACGCTCGCAACAAACATGCAGTAATCCTGGTCTCTAAACTGCCTCCCCCTGGCCAGCCGGGGCGCCTGATGGAGGGGAAAGGAACTGGTTGGAATAACGTGTTCCTTCCACACACTACGACCAACCGCGGACACTCCCCCCTGTCAGGTGAAAAGAAGCAACTTGGACTCCTCATGCCGTGAAGGAAGCATGAGGTCAGTCCGTTGCTCTCCCCAGGTTGGCAGAGGGAGTGTAGCGCCCAGGATTACTTTAGATAACCGACACTGTGTTGAGTCTCCATGTCACTCCTCACATTGTAACCCCCACCCCTCTCTCTCTGTCTGCAGTTCCAAGACCCCGAGTTTGCTGGTCTGTCTGGAGCGAGAGTGGTCCGAATCGCTGTCAACCCTGACTACCAGGGGGTAAGCTGTGTGTGTGTGTGTGTGGTGTATGTGGTGTGTGTGTGTGGTGTATGTTGTGGGTGTGTGTTGTGTTTGTGTGTGTGTCCTCAGTGCTTATGGCAGAATTTCATGTATGTTAACGGTGTGGAACCTGGACCAACAGATGGGTTACGGCTCCAGAGCTCTCCAGGCGCTGCAGATGTACTATGAGGGCAGGTTCCCCACGGAGGACGAGAACGCTCACGCCAACAGTGGGATCACCACCGTGAGCAGTGAGGTAACCACCATGTTTATGTGCATTTTCTTTCCAGTTGCTTCATTCGCTTCACTCTGTGTCGCGCAGGTAAAAACAAAGGGTCTGGGTAGTACGGGTAGTGCTGCTTGCCAGACGTTAAGTGATGCATGGTACGTGTTTCCTCCCCCGTCAGGCGGTCAGTCTCCTGGAAGAGGTGGTGGCTCCCAGGAAAGAACTGCCCCCTCTGCTGCTGAAGCTGAGCGAGAGACGAGCAGAGAGACTGGACTACCTGGGAGTGTCCTACGGCCTCACCTCGCAGCTGCTCAAGTGAGTGTCTTCCCCTGTGGAGGAAAGCAGTGGTTCCCCCCAGGGGTACCTGAGGGAGTTCCAGGGGGTCTTCACTCCCCAGCTAAATGATAGTTTGGAACCAAATGGACCCTTATGGGCCTGTAAAGCGTTGTTCATAGTCTGGATTTCCGGTGGTTAGGTGACCACCGAACTACAACATGGCGTCACGAGCCACGGTGAAGAGCAAACCACCGCCCCAGGCCTTCTCTCTGTTTTTACTCACCATCGCTCAATGTTATTTCAGCTCCGGTGGTCACCTTACCGCCGAAAATCCAGACTATGAATGAGCCTTAACTCAGAGAGTTAAATGGACCCTTACGGGTCCATTTGTACACTCTCAGAGTTAAATTAACATTGATTTTACAATATAAATTGGGGGTCCCAGAGATAGAAATGCCATTAAATAATGGGGGTCCGTAGACTAATGCATGTCAAACTGGGGGTCCTTGAAATTAAACGGGCTGAGAATCAGTGTTGGAGCCGTAAAAATCTTCTCTTCTCTTCTCTTCTCTTCTCTTCTCTTCTCTTCTCTTCTCTTCTCTTCTCTTCTCTTCTCTTCTCTTCTCTTCTCTTCTCTTCTCTTCTCTCTTCTCTTACATGCCAGGGACCCCCCCCTGGCATGTCTTTTCAAATGGGGGTCCGCGCCGCGGGGCTAATTGGTGTCAATTTGGGGGTCCTTGACATGAAAAAGTTTGGGAACCACTGGAGTAAAGTATCACGTTCTGGCGTGGGATCTGCCCCGTCGGCCTCGCCGACAGCGTAGGGCGGTTCGAGAGGCGAAGCGACACTTTAACCCATTCTGGGCGGGAACCCCTTTGGTGTTTTAAGCATTATGTTATACTTTTAGCTTTTGAAAAATAGAAGATCTACAAGCTCATAGGGCGGCACCGAGTGCCGCACTACGATTCTCGATTCTCGATTCTGCTATTTTTGAAAAATCTTTAAAATGTGTGGCAAATCTTTGAATATATATTCTTTCAGAGCGGAAATGTTTTGCTCAAATCTTTGCTTCTGGAAGGTCCCTGGAACAACATATTTTCAGATGGGGGTCAGCAGCCAATTACATATGATATTGGGGGTCCTTAGTTTGAGTACCACTGACAGAAACATAGGGTTTTCTCTTTTTAGAAGGCAGTTGTAGAATCGTTGTAGAGGTCTAAATGGGTTATACGGGCGAAGGCCCCTTTTCAGCTGATCCTAATGACCCTACTACATATGGATCGGCCAAACATGGTGTAAACAAAAACTAAATTATGAATTAAATTACTGCTTTGTAACTTCTAATCATGATTTGTGTCGGTTGATAACATTATGTTCAGATGCCTGAATTGCGTTTCCCAGCTGAAAAAATAATATTTTACACATTTCTTTGGAACCAACGTAATCATGTACAGTGGCAGTGAATTAACACTTTAGCTGATCTACAAGCTCACAGCATATTGTTTGACATGATATAAAAGACATGCCCAAAATAGTATAGCCAGGATGAAATACGTGGTTAATAATGTCTCTGGATGTGAAGTGATCATTACAAGATCTTATATTTATTTATTACTGATATCTCCTTAACAATCTATTTTTGTGCAACATGGCAGGTTCTGGAAAAGGGCTGGCTTCACCCCCGTCTATTTGAGACAGACACCAGTAAGTGGAACATGGCTTGTCTTCATGAACGGTTTTCTTTCGTTTTTTCTTTTGTTTTGTTTTTACATTATTTATTGATGATGTGTTGCATTGTGTATTGATGTGATTTACTGTGTGTGTGTGTGTGTGTGTGTGTGTGCGCGCGTGCAGAATGACCTGACGGGGGAACACTCGTGTGTGATGCTGAAAGAGTTGAACACGTCTCAGGGGTCGGAGGAAGGCCAGTGGCTGTCTGCCTTCTGGAAAGGTGAGCTCTCTTCTAGGTTGCTTCCACATTGGATGTGTCCACGCTGGCTTAACCCATATAGACCTGAGGACCATTCTACAAATGTCTTCTAAATTATGACAATTTTCTATTTCGTTCTCAATATTTCATTTCAAGGACCCAAAATATGTATTTGGTCGCCGGCCCCCATCTGAAAATATGTTGTTCCAGGGACCTCCCAGAAGCAAAGATTTGAGTTAAAAACGTTCTCTGAAAGAATATATATTCAAAGATTTGTGCCACATTTTCACGATTCTTCAAAAATAGCTAAAGTATAACAAAATGCTTAAAACACCAACAGTGGTTCCCGTCCAGAATGGGCTAGGTTGCTTCCACATTTGTCCAAGCTTAAAATGTGTCTGTAAAATAAAACTAAATACCTCACATTCAAAATCACATTGTGCATATTTAATGTTTTAGTCTTTGTCTAGTTTTAGTCGACTAAATGTCATGCAATTTTAGTCGACTAAATCTACAGTTGATTTAGTCGACAAAAATGTATTTTGGCGGGCCTTGATGCCGTCGTAATGTTGACTGATTTTACTGATTTTAGCCGATCTACAAGCTCACAACGTGTCGCGCTTCGACGAGTTGTGAGCTTGTAGATCGGCTATTTTCAGCATGCAACCAGAGTGTAGAATGACTTACACTAGTCCCTTCCTAACATTTTAGTCTAGTTTATATTTGTTGACGAAATTGTCAATACATTTTGTCTTAATTTTTGTTTTAGTTTTAATTTAGTTTCTATTTAGTTTTCGTCAGTGAAAAAAGGTAGTCGACGAACATTTTTTGTCTTAGTATTAGTCGACTAAAACAACACTGCTTCACAGGTGTTGCCAATGATACTAATGAAGGCTCTGTTCCATTCCGGTCAAACAGAGTCTGAGGTGCTGCTATTGTGCATGTTTGGAAACACTCTGCTACACCAGTCCCAATGGGTTCCATATGGCCCTGTATGGGTCTGTAACTCTGAGAGTGTACAACTGGAACTAAATGGACCCTTACGGGTCATTTTATTTTACCTGTGAAGGAAGTAGGGAGAGTTATTCTGTGTGCCCATTGAAAAACAGAAAGACCAACCGATTTTAACAATGACTAACTATAGTCACTAGGTGGTGCAGTTGAGTTACACGACATGGTTGTATATATATAGTGGAGTTAACAGAGGAGCCGTTACATGGTTTTCATTTCTCCTCCTCCCTCCAGACTTCCGTCGGCGGTTCCTGTCTCTGCTGTCCTACCAGTTCAGCAGCTTCAGTCCCAGCCTGGCCCTGAACCTCCTTCAGAACCGCAACACCAAGGAGGAGAGCACCAGTAAGCAAGCAAGCACGCCCTCGCACGCACACACACACACACACACACACACACACACACACACACACACACACACACACACACACACACACACACACACACACACACACACACACACACACACACACACACACACATTCTGCAATACGTATGAGTACTTTACCACCCAAGGCCGGATGGATGAAAACATGTTTTCCACCGAGGGGACAGATAAAAGGAAGGTTCTGGGGCAAACGGGGAAAAAACACTTATCCATCGGCTGGGGGAGAAGTGAGATTAATGTGACATGAAGGATCTGAATTCTGGACATATGGCACATGGGAGAATCATTCACAAACAACGACGTACCCAAATACTATATCATTGACCTAATAAACACTAAAGCATTTCAGAGTTGTTTCAGTGTTATTTTTGGCAGGAAATTTTGATTTTAGCTTTAGTCAGTCTCTTCAATAGTTTTCATTTAGTCACCTGGAATGTTTTAGTGTTTAGTCTAGTTTTAGTCGACTAAGTCTGCAGTTGATTTAGTCGACTAAAATGTATTTTGGGCGGGCCTTGATGCCGTCGTAATGACTGATTTTACACTTGCTGAAAATAGCCGATCTACAAGCTCACAACGCGTCGCAGCGCGACGCGTTGTGAGCTTGTCAGCATGTCAGCATGCAGCCAAGTGTAAAATGACTTATACTGGATCTCTTGTCCACTATAGTCCCTTCCTAACATTTTAGTCTAGTTTGTATTTGTTGACAAAATTGTCAGTATTATTTAGTCTTAGTTTCCATTTAGTTTTCGTCAGTGGAAAAAAGGTAGTCGACGAACATTATTTTTAGTCAAGACTGACTAAAACTAAATGAAATTGCATTCAAAAGGCTCATTGAATATGCTGTCCAAATGACCCATGCGGTTCTTCTTCTGACCCATGCTTCCGTCCCCTCAGCTCTCAGCAGCTCGGAGCTCCTGGCCCAGTTCAGCCCGTACGACCTGAAGCGCCTGGAGCTGTACTCCCGGAGCATGGTGGACTACCACCTGATCATGGACCTCATCCCCGCCGCCGCGCGCCTCGTCTTCCTCCGACAGCTGGGAGACGTCTCCCTGTCCGCAGCGCAGTGTGTGAGTCTCCTCTTTGTTTGACGCCACCTGAGACCAGATTCTACAAAATGTCTAATTAACCCATTCTGACCTGAGATCAGATTCATACGAGGTTTCCACTGGACACACACTGGCCTGATGAACCCATTCTGACCTGAGATCAGATTCTAAAAATGTCAGTCGTTCTTCGATTTTTCAAAAAATAGCAGACCTACAAGCTCGTATCGCGCCACTCGGTGGCGCGATATGAGCTTGTAGATCTGCTATTTTTCAATAGCTAAAGCACGACATGATGCCAACACCAAAATGGGTGCCCGGTCAGAATGGGTTAATCCAGAAAAACTGTTTTCTGAAAGGTTCTCAGTGGTGCTCAAGCTTTTTCATGTCAAGGACCC
Organism: Protomyctophum parallelum; assembly: GCF_964188405.1. Lineage (NCBI taxonomy): Eukaryota > Metazoa > Chordata > Actinopteri > Myctophiformes > Myctophidae > Protomyctophum > Protomyctophum parallelum. Next base: position 55,075,452 of record NC_139700.1, read on the forward strand.
CCAGAATTATCTGTATTTGGCCACGGACCCCCATCTGAAAATATGTTGTTCCAGGGACTCCCCGAAGCAAAGATTTGAGTTAAATACGCCACCCCTGTGGACCCTTATGGGCCTGTAACTCAGAGAGTGTACAAATGGAACCAAAGTGTACAAATGGAACCAAACTCCAATTGCGCCACATGTTCACGATTAAAAAAGAAAAGCAGATCTACAAGCTCGTAGCTCGGCACAGAGTGCCGTGCTACGAGCTTGTAGATTAAGTATGCTTAACCCATTCTGACCGGGCACCCATTTTGGTGTTGGCATCATGTCGTGCTTTAGCTATTGAAAAATAGCAGATCTACAAGCTCATATCGCGCCACCGAGTGGCGCGATACGAGCTTGTAGGTCTGCTATTTTTTTTTTAAATCGAAGAACGACTGACATTTTTAGAATCTGATCTCAGGTCAGAATGGGTTCGTCAGACCAGCGTGTGTCCAGTGGAAACCTCGTATGAATCTGATCTCAGGTCAGAATGGGTTAAAACACCAAAAGGGGTTCCCGCACAGAATGGGTTAAAGGGGCATTCAGTGATTTGGAACACCCTAACAAGATGTGCACATGCACACGCTCTACAGTGGGGGGGGGGGAGTGCAACAAGCCAACAGCACCTGCACCAAGGCCTGCCCCCACTTGATCATGATTGGAGGAAGGCCCCTCTCATCCTGATTGGATGAAGTCTTTCTCACCTGCCACCAAAACCGAAACAAGGGTTGTTTTTTTTTATACCCCAGTGGCTCACTGGAGACAGGGATGAACTCCTTATATGGTCAGCACACTCTATAGCAGGGGTAGGCAACCTTAGGCACCAGTGCCAACATTGGCACAAAGGAGGGTGATCACTGGCACACTGGCAAGTGTGTGAGGTTTTAAATAAACTATTTTAAGAAATGCAGTCAAATAATTGAAGTCCCTCACATTAGTGTGCAAATTACATCCTGCATTCTACATTCATTAAAACTGAACTCTGTTATTGCCCTGACTCTAATGATCATTATAACAACGTGAAAGAAAATATTTAAAAAGAAGGAAAAACTTTATTTGTGGACAAGCAAAATTTGTTGGAATTTTTCACGTGGTGTCATTAAAATTAATTAATGTTGATATGGCACACTGACGATCTAGAAAATAAAAACATGACACTTCATTTAAAAAGGTCGCAGACCCCTGCTCTATAGTAGGGAGGATTATCCAAAAAATGAATTTTAACTTGGCATGTGTTGTTTCCCCATCATGCCAGGCCTTGCTGCTGGGAGTGGGTCTGCAGCACAAGTCAGTGGACACTCTGGAGAAGGAGATCGAGCTTCCCAGCTCTCAGCTCATGGGGCTCTTCAATCGCCTCATTCGGAAATGTGTGCAGGTGAACTGTGACTTATTATTATCGTCATTATCTTCTTTTTCTTTGCAAACATGAAAAGACAAATGATATGTAAGAAAGACAATAATACAATCCACAATGGGGTCTGTTAGTCTTATTAAACTGTTTTCCGTTCAAAATGTGTTTTTGTAGATCTTCACCCGCATCCAAGAACAAGCCATCGAGGCTGACATGGTGTCTAGTAAAGACGTCAGCATGGAGCCCACCGTCCGAAGCCTCAGTGATGATCTGGTACGCACCTTCCTTAACCTCTCTCTTTTCAAATACAATGTAACTAGTTAACCTTCCTTTTTTTCCAGCAATACTTAACCCATTTTGACCTGGGAACGATTCTAAAAATCTCTTCTAAATCCTGACAGTTTTCTGAAAAAGCCATGTTTCTACGTCAGTCGTTCTTCGATTTAACAGAAATAGCTAAAGCATAAAATAATGCTAACACCAAAAGGGGTTCCCGTCCAGAATGGATTAATACACATACTGTACCTTGTGTTTGTTCTTTGAGAAATGATTACTAACGTAATAATATGACTTTTCCTCGTCAGAATGAAGCCGCAAAGGAGTTTGATGAGAAGCACAAGCAGGATGTAGAGAAAGTGAAAGAGTTGGACCTGGATCAGTGAGTATGGAGGAATGGGTTCTAATGGGTTCTATTGGGGTACTGCACCCGATATGTTGACTTATAATGGGTTCTATTGACTTTCTACTGGGTTCCAATTGGATCTATTGGGTTCTAATAGGGTACTGTACTGTACTGTACTGTACTGTACTGTACTGTACTGTACTGTACTGTACTGTACTGTACTGTACTGTACTGTACTGTACTGTACTGTACTGTACTGTACTGTACTGTACTGTACTGTGTGTGCTCTACTGGCCACTTTAGATGTTGCAGCACAGACACCTACTGTACATACATACATACATACACATATACGTACACATACATACACGTACGTATGCATACATACACACACAGCTAGCACCACTCAATCTACGCTGCCTCCACGCAGATTGATCATAACGCTGATGCTCTGTCCTAATGTCTGACTTCATCATGATCATCAGATTGATCATAACACTGATGCTCTGTCTTAATGTCTGACTTCATCATGATCATCAGATTGATCATAACGCTGATGCTCTGTCCTAATGTCTGACTTCATCATGATCATCAGATTGATCATAACGCTGATGCTCTGTCCTAATGTCTGACTTCATCATGATCATCAGATTGATCATAACGCTGATGCTCTGTCCTAATGTCTGACTTCATCATGATCATCAGATTGATCATAACGCTGATGCTCTGTCTTAATGTCTGACTTCATCATGATCATCAGATTGATCATAACGCTGATGCTCTGTCCTAATGTCTGACTTCATCATGATCATCAGATTGATCATAACGCTGATGCTCTGTCCTAATGTCTGACTTCATCATGCACCTCGTTTAGAATATTAACGCTCCTAAAGAGAGATCAGTTTTACATCAGCAATGTAGTAATGGAACATTTACGCCCCTCGTCCGAAACGTTAGAGAGATGACAGTTACCCCACAACAACAACCATGCTATTTCCGTGCTCATACCCAGACACCCAGCCAGCCACAGTGTTGTTTTTGGCAGCAGATTTCTATTTTAGTCTAGTCATAGTCTTTGGATTGAAACTTTTTAGTCGTTTTAGTCACATTTTAGTCACCTGGAATGTCTTGGTGTTAGTCTAGTATTAGTCGACTAAATGTCATAAGATTTTAGCCGACTAAATCTACAGTTGATTTAGTCGACTAAAATGTATTTTGGCGGGTCTTGATGCCGTCGTAATGAGTGTTTTTACACTTGCTGAAAATAGCCGATCTACAAGCTCACAACGCGTCGCGAGCTTGTAGATCAGCTATTTTCAGCATGCAACCAAGTGTAAAATGACTTACACTGAATCTCTTGTCACTAGTCCCTTCCTAACATTTTAGTCTAGTCGACGGAATTGTCAGTATATTTAGTCTTAGTTTTAGTCGTCATAGCTTAGTTTTCATTTAGTTTCTATTCTTTTTTTTTCTGTTTTGTCAGTGGAAAAAGGTAGTCGACGAACATTTTTCGTCTTAGTTTTAGTCGACGAAAACAACACTGGCCAGCCACACGCATAGCTCCGTAAGGGAGTTGGTTGCACCACTCAAAGATTGACAAACAGGAGAAGGTTATTTGGTAGTTGTAATGCTTGTTTATGTATGTGTGTATTTTTTAATCTCAGGTACAAGATCCGTGGTGATGAGGAGGAGTGGAACCAGGCCTTGAAGCACGGAGCAGGAGCCACGGCTGTCGTCAGCATAAAGAGGTACCAACCAACTTCATTTTCTTTAGCCCATTTTGACCTGAGGACGATTCTACAAATGCCTTCTAATTCCTGACAGTTTTCTGAAAACCCCCATGTTTCTGTGTCAGTCGTTTTCAAACATTTTCATGTCAAAGACCCCCAAAACTAGATGTATTTGGCCACCGACCCCCATCTGAAAACATGTTGTTCCAGAGACCCCTCAGAAGCAAAGATTTGAGTTAACAACTCGCTCTGAAAGAATATATACAGTATTCAAAGATTTCAGGCACATTTTCACGAATTTTCAAAAATAGCAGACCTACAAGCTCGTAGGTGGTGCACTATGAGCGTGTAGATCTGCTATTTTTGAAAATAGCGAACAGTAAGTAGACGGACAGGAAAGGGGGAGAGAGATGGGGAGTGACACGCGGCAAAGGCCGTCGGGGCTCGGGGTTTGAACCCGTGGATGTACAAATGAGGGCTGGGCCATTAATGGAGTGTTTGATTAAATGCACTTTTGTCTTCTCATTATTCTTTTTAACTTTAGCTATTGAATAATAGCAGATCCCTTCCTTGAATAACATATTTTCAGATGGCGATCGGCGGCCGATTTCACATCATTTTTGGGGTCCTTGACATGAAATAGTTTGAGAACCACTGACATAGAAATGGAAAGGATTTATAAGACATTTGTAGAATCTGGTCTGGGGTCTAAATTGATTAAAAGACAGGTGTTTCAACCAGACTGTCCTGACCTGACGTTGTTCACCCCTCACATTTTTGTTTGCTGTGTTTTCACGCCTGTGTACCGAATAGTGTTGATTTTTTAAATAAGAACTAAATGAGAACTAAGCTACAATGACTAAAACTTACATTACATACGGACAATTTTGTCAAATAAAAACTAGACTAAAATGTTAGGGAAGGACTAGTCTCCACCCTAACATTTTAGTCATTTTATGCTTGGTTGCAGCACGTTGAGATTACGAATTACGATTACGAATTGAGATTGACTGTAGGTTGACCCGGAGACCTGGGTTGGAACCCTGGGTGTTCACTAGGGATGTCCCGATGCACTTCTTTAACCCTGGGTGTTCACTAGGGATGTCCCGATGCACTTCTTTCGTTCCGTATCCGGACCCGATACCACAATGTCTGTGTTAGCCGATACCAGTGTTGTGTTTATACTGTAGCTCTCTAGCTATATATCTGGTGTTGTGTTTATAGCAGACTCCTCACTCAAATGTGCACTTGCAGTTTGGGCAACTCCAAAGCAAACTCCACATGTCCCAACATTTTATTTACCTGCCATATAGCTGCCCCTGTGTCGGATCTGTGGTTAGACTGGCATATTCACCGATACCGATATGACCCCATATGACAAATAAGGGCCGATCCGATACTTTTCCTATACCGATACAGTGTCGGGACATCTCTAGTGTTAACTTTTGCAATTATGCTGTTGTAATATTAACAGTTTGACTGATTTAAACGCGTAACCCGCATTTTAATCAAATACCCTACGCTGCCGAGATTGTTGTATTACCTTTAGAGCATACGCTGAATTATTTGGGCTTTTGATCCGTGAAAATCCGGCGAGAAAAGGTCCCTCGGTTTGTTATGAACCGATCCCACCATCTTGGTGCGCCCGGAAGACGCAGCACAAGACCCGCCTCCATGAGGCGTTGAACCCCATTCGTTTGCATTGGCCTCAATTTCCCAGAAGCCCTAGCAGCCCACAGCATGTGACGATTTCCGGTTTCGTCATCAAAACGAAACCATCTAGTCTCTATCTCCGCGGCAAAGACAGAGTTTCTTTTTATTTATTACAATACGGCGGATTAAACACATAAGATTAATTGTGCCTTTCTTCCTCAGTGACAAGAAGAGGAAATCACTTCCGGCAGTGGGAAGTGATGTCACAGCACAGGGAGGAAAGAAAAGGAAAGGAAAGGACAAGGAAGGTCAAAGGCCAAACTACAAGAACAAGGACAAAAAAGGCAAATTTGGAAAGAAGCCAGGAGGATTTAGACGGTCCTGAGAACAATAGATGTATCTTATTCTATACATTTTCTATTTCAGTGGTTATATTATTTGAACAAAAATACTTTGTTACTCATTGATTTGATTCCTGTTCAGTTGTTCCATAGTCCCAATAGTCCAATTATGTGTATATATATATCTATACCAACACACAGGCTGAGCGCAGGTTGCATGTAAGCGATTCCCAAACCAGTCGTTTTGAGGAGCGCTACTTTGTGTCGTTTTGAGGAGCGCTACTTTGTGGTTCACTGAACCGTTTGAGGCTCTTTGAGGCGTGTGCTGAGCGAGGCGTGGGTGACCGCGCCCAGCAGCTGATGGTCTTGCGAGTAACAAACGCTTTTGGGGATAGAAATATAAGACCTCAAAATAAATGAGTTCAACATTTTCTTGAGACAGAAGCATCTGTGATTAGTCCCTTGGAATAATAATAATAATAATCTAAAGTGTCAAATGTAGGCCATACTGGGAGACGTAGATACTTTTAGGACCTTCAAAAACACACCTGCAGTCAATTGGTCAAACCTCTAGTAGGGATCCAGTCACTGAAGACTCTATAGTCACTCCAATATGCTTAAAAGACTATAACAAGTTACTATAACAAATCTACAGTAGGGTATTGAGATCCCTTTCCAAAAGCTATCCACATGTAGATAGACATCTAAAACCTTTAAAGCAGTGGTTCTCAAAGTGGGGTCCACACCAAACAAATCACATCACAATCACTTTATCCATATTTTATAGTTTAATCATCTCTTCTGGTGGTCCCTGGCACCAAATATTTTCAGATGGGGGGTCCAAATCAATTTGTGGGTCCGTGACATGATAATGTTGGAGAGCCACTGCTTTAAAAGACACACAGACACAAGGCAACGGTGTCCTACGTGGTCTTTCATTCAGATGGCTCAGAAAGAGGGAGAAACTTTCCAGAACCTGTGAAGTTCTGCAATTATTATTATTATTTTCATTGTAACCAGAACCATTCCTAAAAGGAGAGAGACATCATAAAAAAAACATTTTTTTAAAGGTGAAAGCAGCCCAAATGATTGGACGTTTTCGCTATTTTAGAAGTTTGAAGCGATAAGTTCTGAGCTCTGGGTCTCCAGTTCCCAGGACTCAGGAGTATAGATGGTCTCCTGAGTAAGGTCCAACCGAGGTCCTGATAACCTTATCTGAAACCGAGCCTTGGCGTATATGGAAACGCATTTGGAACCTGTGAAATACTGTGCATTACAGTACACGGCAAGTACAAAACACGCATAACTGCAGGAAAACTGCAGTCTGTTTGCTGGATTATTTGGAAACACCTTGGTAATCAGTTCTAATCAGTTCTCTGGTGTTTGGAGGATGGCTGCTCTGGAAATCACTTACACCAGTGGTACTCAACCAGTGGTCCTTGAGGGGGTTCCAGGTGGTCCCCAGCTAAATGATAGAGAGTTGGTACTTAACCAAATGGACCCTTATAGATCTTTAACTCTTGAGAGTGTAACATTTTACTCAAGAGTTAAATTATTGTTAAACATCCACAATACTTAAGTTAATTTACAAGAAGTCTACACAATTAGAGAATGTAGAATAATTGTTATTTTGATAAAGGTTTACCTGTTTGTCTCTCCTATGGTACGGTACCATTCATCAATACAGCATGGACATGTGGACATAATCTTTTCGGTGTGCAAGGCTAAATCTCACCAAATGGTGGTTCGTGGCTCAAATGCAGAATAAAGAATGGGCCTTGTTGTGAATAGGATGGAAAAACCACTGGCTTACACGAAAGAAACCAAGGAGTATATTTTTTAAAAGAGGTCACAGTAAATGTTCTAATCCTTCCTGCACACTGGGAGGGCAAACTGCAGCTGTAAGTTGTTATCACACTGCAGCTGTAAGTTATCAAAGTTATCAAACTGCGGCCGAAAGTTATCAATCTTTCATCTGCAGTTTGCCTCCCAGTGTGCAGGAAGAGAAGGGTTCTATCAAGAACGCAGTGAGAATGTCAGTGATACGACTTCTGTTCCATTGTGTGTTGCGAGCTGTCGGGTTATTGTGCAGCCTGCCTGCCTGATGTCAGAGTAACCATAGATATTTAAAAAATAGATGCCTCATTGGCCGCTGCATTTCGTTGAACGCTACGTCACGCTGCCACTCAAGTGATTACTGGCCAATCACAGCGCATCTTTTCCGGGACTTATCAGACCCGAACATGCGCTCTGTGACGCACGCTCATGCTTCCGCGGGGCTTCGCAAGGAATCTCTAGAATAGTTTTGCCCTCCCTTGAGCACATACGCTCCAGAGGCCAAAGGGCCGTCTACCTTTATATGTCTGAGTGTAACGTACACTGATAACTACTACTTTGGCTCATGACATCACACGGTTGTTTTAAGGAAACATGTTTTTCTTTGTTTTAATGATTTAATGGACATGTTTGAAGCATCTTTACAGGTTTTCTCTTTTTTTTTTATGGGATTATGTTTTTGTGTTGGTGCTGAATATTGTTCTTTTTTGTTTTTTATTGCAATACTTAAAATCATTGCAATAAAACATAAAGTTTGCCCATGGAAGAATTTGTGACACAGCTTCTGTTATTTATTTTTCTTTTGCTCCATCTTTCAAGTCTTTCAAGTACAATGCGTTTGATATAAGTAACCAAAATATACTGTGCACTCATCACCTAGGTTATGGATGACTTCATGTTGTGAATGTAATGTACTGACAGGTAAAGGTTGAGGCTTCTGCACAGCACATTGTGTAGCATGTCACTGTGCTATTACATTTAGATACTAAGCACAGACATGTTAGTTTAAGGTTTGTTGGAATTAATTAGGACAAGAAAATCTAAAATAATCTGCCATAATTGTTATCTTCTCTCTCTCTCTCTCTCTCTCTCTCTCTCTCCACAAAAAAGGGACTCCTGCACATCCAAAAAAAAACTGGGAGGTATATTAAAATACCATACAGGAGAGTAAATGTGCACGGCAGACAGACGACGAGATGATGTTCCTTGATGTTTATTTCAGAGTACACAGCACAGCATATAGGCCTTACGCCGTCGGGGAGAATGACCCAGTTACATTGAATGTAACTGGGTTCTGGCTCCAAAACTGTGGAATGCACTTCCCATTGCAGTCAGAACTGCAGCATCACTCCCAATCTTCCGCCGTAGCCTGAAAACCCACCTTTTCAGACTCCATCATGGCCCATAGCACTTACCCTAACCCCTTAGATAGCATTTCTGTTGACTTAGATAGCATTTGACACAGACTTATAGCATGTTATGTAGACAGCACTATAATTGTATTGTATATAGTCATAGCACGCCATAGTACATATGTATAGCATAGTAGTAAATATGTATAGTTTATATGTATAGTGTATGTATAGTTTCATTATATAGATATTCCACTGTTACTTTCTTAGCTTACGCATGTTTCATGATAAATGCTTTTATGTGATGTATTCCCATGCTTTTGTTCTTGCTTAAATGTAAGTCGCTCTGGATTAAGAGCGTCTGTTAAATGCCTACATTGTAAATTGTAATTCTATTTTTACATAAATTGCAGCAGGAACAGACAGCAAACCGTAAACAAACCATCGACACCCCAACTTTGAATAACAAAGACAGCTGGCCTTGGAGATGAACTGACTTAGCACAGAAATGTAGTCTTTCTTGACATAGAATATTGCAAATATGGACTAAAATGGATACCACAATATCAACCCCTTCCACAGGCAACTCATGACGCACTCCTACCACCACCCCCCCCCCCAGTCCACTTTATAAAGTCCATGCACTCCAGTGTATAGCATTTATCCATTTAGATAACTTTTTAATTACTTATCTTTACACAGAAACATTACTTATTTTTACATTTTTACATAATGTGTCTTATAGCATCGTTTAAATGCTTAGTTTATAGTTTAATGTGCAAATTAATATTTTTTTCAATATTCTAGACTAGGGTAGGCCTACTCTTATTTTGAAGAGATCTAAATTTAATAGCTTAGATTTGCCAGAAAAACAGTGCCTGTTTTCAGCGTAATCGGAGACAGCTGTTGATCCTCATCTAGAGACAAGACATTTTCCACATCCTATAAGTTCTAAGTATATTTAACAGCGTAACGTTTATCACCCTGTAGTATCTGTTATGGTCAGAATGCCATCCGTCGAGGGAATATAGGACAATTCAGACAGCCCAGCAAGGTTTAACATGAGTACTTTATTGTAAGATATATTTGAACATCGTTACATGGCAGAAGGGGAGAGGAAGGGGACTTGTACCCAATCCCAATTCCTTTTTTAACCCTACCCCTCAGCCCTTGCCCCTTCCCCTTGTCCCTACATAAGGAGTGTCAAGGGGTAGGGAGATAAATCATCCCCCTAGGAATTGGAACGTCCCTAAATATTGAACGTCCCTTGTAGATATTGATATACAACCTGTTCTCAGAAAATAGCTGATCTGCAAGCTCACTACAGGCCAGTGGTCCCCAAACTTTGATGGCATTTCTGTCTAGGACCCCCAATTTATATTGTAAAATCAATGTTAATTAACTCTGAGAGTGTACAAACTATCATTTAGCCCATAACCCACTTTGGAAACTACTTTCCATTTGATTTAAGCTGTAGAGATGGAACGTAAATATAACATTGCTGTGGTTATGATGAAATAAATATATTGTAATTTTGTCTCATGTTGGTAGCCCACCATGCAGAATGTAATTCAGCTAGATATAGCTCATTCTGACACCTGCTCAGTTGTACCTGATTCATTGATTATTATTGTATTAACAGTTTGTATAGCATGGGTACAGATATATATACAGGGTTAGAAAAAGGAAAAACTATTTACAGTATAGAAAGAAGGGGCTGTGGCCACTGTTCATTGTTTTTAATATCATTAAGAACAGAGTCATTTTCTATCAATGAAAATGCCATCGTGATTCATCTCCATCCAATGTACAGTCTGCACAGCAGCTTGCAGTCTGTTCCGTAGCTGGTTTGCCTGGGGGGAAAACAACACCATTGCTAATTAGTTATGTAAGTTTTGCAACTTGTGGGGATTAGCTTAACATTGGTCATGATAAAACCATAGCTATCACTGCAGCGAGTAGCCAGCGTTATGCAGCGACATTGTTATGTAGGCACAGTAGGCTATTTCACGGCTTCTAAGAGCTCCAAAACAGCAGCATGTTGACATATCGTGGTCTGGGGGGTCGGTCTGCTAGTAGCCCTAGAACGGCTCTTGTTGTTGAAAAAGTGGAGATAATTCACTAAATACGCGTTTTGTGCCAGAACTTTCACATGGATATAAAACTAGAGGACCATTTTTCACTCCACGTCTTTGGAATAATTTAATGGGTGAGTACAAACGGAGCATTTATCACATTTATGCCGCACATGTTAAAGTTCTACCACAAATCAAGGAGCGTGTTCTATGGCTCTGTATGTGAAATACTGTACATACTGTAGGCCTATGTAACAACAAGAGCCGTTCTAGGGCTAGTCTGCTAGTTAAACTGCAGAATGTTGACATATCGTGGTCTGGGGGGTCGGACTGCTAGTTAAACTGCAGAATGTTGACATATCGTGGTCTGGGGGGTCGGACTGCTAGTTAATCTGCAGAATGTTGACATATCGTGGTCTGGGGGGTCGGACTGCTAGTTAAACTGCAGAATGTTGACATATCGTGGTCTGGGGGGTCGTCGGACTGATGCCTGCTAATAAGCTAGCTTGCATCCGAGTTGTATCACCGGCGCACCGGCGATAAATAAAAAGGAATAAAGCGCCGATGCGGCGCCAAATGAATGGGTAACGTTGTATGAATGCAACGCCGTATCATATCGTTAGTTCACGTGAGGTAACGTTAACCTCTGCTAGAGGTTGCGATATTTTTGGCGATGCAGATTGTTAATACATTAAAATAATATTGGTTATTATAATATTTTTCCATAATAAAGGACATAAAAGGCTTCTTACATCGTCCGCCTTTCAGCACTCAGTGATGTTGCTCCGTTTGAAGTCCCGTCGAGATATCCCTTCAAACGAAGGGGATTCTACCCCTCGATCCAAAGACAATTGAGATAACCCTTCCCCCTCACGTGAACGCGCATAAGCAAGGGCTAAGGGCCAGGACGAAGGGGGAAATTGGGATTCAGCCTTGGAGAGATCATGGAGGAGGAGGGAGGAATGGGGTAAGCGAGGGGAGAAGAGGAGTGCAGTTCTTTCCTTTGTCTGTGAATTACATTTACATGATACGGCCGGGTCTTAACAACTGAAGCCATCTCGGTCTCGGGACTCCAGCGGTGTTTTCTCCTTCATTCAGCCCAGCTTCGAGTTCCATTTGTCGGCGTTGAAGCCAAGGAAACAGCGGCAGTTTGGAAGAGAGTCTCTTTGGTGTAAATGTCTCCGAAAGGGGGTAAAACGAGTCAAATGGAGGACATTTTACACACTAGCCTATACGTTATAAGTATATATTTAATACACATTCGGTTATTCGGTGCCACTGAAACGTGACGACCCGAAATCAACTCTTGGCACTCCAGCGGTATTTCCTCCTTCATTCAGCCCAGCATCGAGTTCAATTTGTCGGCGTTGAACCCAAGGAAACAGCGGTAGTTTGGAAGAGAGTCTCTTTGGTTTTGTAAATGTCTCCTAAAGGAGGTAAAACGAGTCAAATGGAGTCTGTACGGCTGAAGATACATGAACATATGACGTCAGTGGTGGGAGAGGACATATTGTGTGTTTTGGACAAACAGCAGCGTGGTGCTGATGTTTGTTGTGTGAAGCTTGATGATCATTTCAGAGTGTTTGTGTTGGAGCGCCTCCGTGTGGCCGCGGGGTGGATGTGCAGCCTCTTCCAGAGAGAGATGGAGACACTAGAAACTCAGCTGGAGAAACAAAACAAACTGCTGGACATTGATTTTGATATGGACATCGATCAATACACTGCAGGTATGTGTTAGACACAACAGGTACACACACACACACACACACACACACACGCGACTTACAGTAAGCAAGCACAAAACATGGTAGGCGTGTTTCCCGGTGGAAACAAAATCCCCTTTCGGCCAATTATGCAACGCATTAGAGCTATGGATAATGGTGTGTGTGTGTGTGTGTGTGTGTGTGTGTGTGTGTGTGTGTGTGTGTGTGTGTGTGTGTGTGTGTGTGTGTGTGTGTGTGTGTGTGTGTGTGCACACACAATGCAGGTTAGTAAACTCTGAACAACACTAGCTCTGCTACAGGTAGCGTTAAGCTGGCTGAACTACATTTCCCAGTGGCTTAAGTTGTTTGTTGCCCAGCCTGAAGGCTCATACATAGTCTGGATTTACGGTGGTGGGGTGACCACCGAACTACAACATGACGTCACACAGGTGGTCACCTCACCACCGAAAATCCAGACTATGAATAGGCCTTTCCGGTGGTCACCTCACCACCGAAAATCCAGACTATAAATAGGCCTTGATGGAGGGGAAAGGAACTGGTTGGAATAACGTGTTCCTTCCACGTGCTACGTCCCACCGGGGAAACCCCCTCTCATGTGAAAAGAAGCAGCTTGGACTGTAGCACCCAGGATTACATTAGGGACTGATCGTTATTTATCCACCAGGGGGGGGGGGGTGCAGATGTGATTTAATTTTTTTATTTTTCCTCACCCCCCCCCCAGCCTCCAAATATTTTTTCGGGACCCCCCCTCAGGGACTGGAAGAATATATATGACCCCCCCCCCCCCCAACACCATAGACTATATTAATTTTATATTCACACCAACAGTATAGCAGCATAAAGTAAACGCTGATCGTTTATTAGGCGGCAGCCGTCTGGGGTTCATTTGGTTCCATATCTGTCATTACATTATGGTCAACACTCAACACTGATATGCCATTGCATTCTTCCAACTAAATATTTAAATATGCTCCAAAATAGCATTATGCAGACCTACAAGCTCACAACAACACGCTGATGACGCGACGCAAATTTGTGATCTTAGATTGGCTATTTTTGAGGTGAGCCTCGTGCGTAAAGTAATTCTAGCTAAGCTGCCAAGGCAGTGGGCACCCCTCGCCTCTGTGCCCAAGCCCAGGATGATGAAAATGAATGAATGCTAAATAAATACATGTATGTCACGCAGTCGCATACCATAATACTACAGCGTCATACTCCACAGAGAAAAGTACAATTTGCGCAACACCATGCGTGGCATCAACTGCCTGCTCGGCTCATTTAGCCAGCCAGGCACCACCGAATAGTTTAACTCTTTATAGTCTATTACAGGGGTCCTCAACTAGAAATGACGAAGGTCCACAATTTGTTTTTAATAAGACCGAGGTCCGGTCCCATGCGCGGCGTCCTTCGGAGAGCGGGTCTCTATGCCCGTTTAGTATGGTCAAGCCAAGCTTATACAAATCAGATCCCCTTCCACCCAAACAATAATGGGGTGCAGAGTGCAGGCCCGGAGTGGAACTCCAAATCAGGCCGGGAGTTATACGCCCTGGTAGGCCACACTGCGCGCGCGCATAGCGCGCGCCAGAATTTTGGAGGCCCTTGGGGGACATTTTGGGGCAATTTCACATGAGAAATGTACCATCTGATGTTTTGGGTGGTCCGCAAAGAGGTGGTCCGCGGTCCGGTCGCGGACCGCGGTCCACCAGTTGAGTACCCCTGGTCTATTACAACCAGTACGCAGACAAGAGTAGGCTACATCATTGGCACCGGCCAAGTACTATTCTCTGACTCACACCAACATTGCAAGGGGCACAGTGCGCAAAGATGCACATCACGACCAGCCAGCCCTACCTTTTAAATCAATGAGCGTCTGTCTCGTCTGTGCTTTTCTCCGCCACCATGTCGACGATGCGTTGTCCAAAGACGGTAGCGTCTCTTCCATCAAAATATTCCATATACCATCAACATAAAGGCAAGGTGTTTCTGTGATGTTTTTCTACTTTCTATTTGGATGAACTTGACGTTCACAAGCAACTTGAGTCACCAACAGTAACTTGTAAGAAGCCTTCTAAGGTTATATCGTTACGTCATCCACGACATTATTATTATTATCATCTCAGTCTGACATTTTCCTGACTCGGTGAAGCGGCGCTGGGTGAAACCGAAACGTCCAGCAGCAGCGCTGGTGCTGCCAGTCTGCTTTCCACATCTTCCTCATCTCTGACACAGACAACACTCGCTCTTTTCAGTGCAAACACTGTGGTTCATAACTTCAATTTTTTTCCGCTTGCATTATTCTACTGGAAATGTCATGAGACATGAAGGCCGCAGAATCAATCTATCTCGCGCCACCTTGTTTTGACTTTGTTTTCACTGAGTCAGACCTTTGCTGGTAGAACAGATCTACAAGCTAACAACGCGCCACCAAGCAACGCGTTAGCTTAGCTTGTAGATCTGTTCTATTTGCATGCGCAGTTACGCACACATGGAAGATACCAAGTACACTCGCCACACAGGGTAAACTTTATATAGATAGGAGTAAAACACTATGAAAAACAAAATAATCTAAACATTTTTTTAAAATACAAAATTCAGCAAAATAAAGTTGTACAACCTCCCCCAA
Organism: Protomyctophum parallelum; assembly: GCF_964188405.1. Lineage (NCBI taxonomy): Eukaryota > Metazoa > Chordata > Actinopteri > Myctophiformes > Myctophidae > Protomyctophum > Protomyctophum parallelum. Next base: position 55,090,783 of record NC_139700.1, read on the forward strand.
GCCAAAAGAAAAGAAAACATATCCCCCCCTCAGGCTCAAAAAATAGTTTAATGACCCCCCCCTTTTTTGCACCATACCAACCTTTGATAAATAACGATCAGTCCCTTAGATCAGTGGTTCCCAAACTGTTGTGCTAGGGTGCGCAACATGAAAAGGCTAATGGTGGTGCTATGGTTTTATTTTAAATATATAAAAATATTATGCCAATATATGGCAATTATGCAGAATATAGCTGCATATATAAGCCATATATTCAGGTTAATATATGTGGATACATGGGAAATGTATGTCCCTATATAACTTGTGCAATTTATATTTCCATGTGGGGGGTGCGTCAGCTAGGTCAGGAGGTAACAGGGGGTGCATGGCCAAAAAGGTTTGGGAACCGCTGCATTAGATAATTGACACTGGGTGAAAAAATGATTGAAAAATCATGGGATAAAAATAAAGTTGTTTTTTATATCTTACATAAGAGTAAAACTAGCAGATCTGCAAGCTGCGCTACGAGCTTGTAGATCTGCTATATTCGCCACAAAAACTGTCTGTGTGTGTTTTCTTTTTTGGTATCATTTTTATTTAAAGGGACACTTCACCCTTTTTGCAAAAAAATATATGTTAATGACATTTAGAAGCTTTAGATCACTTTCCTGGGGGTATTTATGTGTGTAATATGTGGTTTTAGTTATTTTAGATTGTAGCAGTGAGCCTGTTGTCTCTGATGTCATGGACACTGGTCTCACTACCTTCCTGGACTACAATTCCCATAATTCTTTGGTGCACTGCTCCTCCTTGTGGATAGGGGGAGAGCTGTCTTACTGAGACAACATGTAGTCCAGGAAGGAAGTGAGCCCAGTGTCCATGACATCAGAGACAACAGGCTCACTGCTACAATCTAAAATATCTAAAACCACATATTACACACATAAAGATCTCCAGGAAAGTGTTCTAAAGCTTCTAAACGTCATTAACATATTTGTTTTGCAAAAAGGGTGAAGTGTCCCTTTAACCTTTATTTAACCAGTAAATAATAATAATAATAATAAAACTTTATTTGTATAGCACCTTTCATGACATCAAATGCAGCTCAAAGTGCTTTACAGAACAATGGAAAATAAAAGCAAAGCATAAAAGAAAAGCAAGGCAACGACATTAAAAAACAAGCAGTAATGCAATACAGTGAGGACATGAATAACACAAAATATAAGATCACTTAAAGGCAATGTTGTAGAAGTGGGTCTTGAGCTGAGCTTTAAAAATGTCTACAGAGGCTGCCTGACGAAGGTACAGAGGGAGCTTGTTCCATGCCGATGGCCCGTAGAAGCAAAAAGCTGCTTCCCCGTATTTTTTAGTTGCCATTTTTTTAGGCAAAGCGAGCAGGCCAGCAGTGGAAGACCTTAGCGAGCGGTTTGGGACATATTTAGGCAAGCAGTCATGTAGGTAGGAAGGTGCGAGACCATTGAGGGCTTTATAGACAAGTAAAATAATTTTAAAATCAATCCTAAAAACAACCGGAAGCCAGTGCAGTGATGCCAAAACTGGAGTAATATGTTCTCTCATCTTAGTTCTAGTTAAAACTCTGGCTGCTGCATTTTGGACAAGTTGTAATCTGTCAGTTGTTTTCTTAGGCAGTCCTGAAAAAAGTGCATTGCAGTAATCAAGCCGAGAGAAAACAAAGGCGTGGATTAGCGTTTTTGCATCGTCCAAGGACACATAGGCTCTGATTCGTGCAATATTTCTAAGGTGAAAAAAGGCAATCTTGGTAACATGATTAATGTGTGAATTAAAATTCAATTCGGAATCAATAATAACCCCCAGGTTCTTTACTGTACTGTTACTGTCTACAGTCAGGTTGCCAAGTCTGCTTAATATTGATTCTTTCTGCTCACTAGAGCCGATCATGAGAACTTCTGTCTTGTCCTCATTTAGCTTGAGAAAGTTCTCACTCATCCAGCATTTGATGCTAGACAGACACATTAAAGACACATTGAGACTGCTTCTCTTTTACAAGTGGGAACTGGCCAAGAGGCCACATCATAATTATGCCACATTTTGGAACAGCAAATAAAACATCCATAATACACCTCAAAGTACCTTTGAAATAAATACAACAAATCACCAAAGTCCTAATCTTATAGTAGCAGGGAAAAATATACAAAATCTAAACCGAAATAATACATATATAGGCTCGAACATAGGCTAGTACATATCCAAACTTGTGCAGATGTTGGACTGTACATCTAAGATGATCCTTTTGAAACTTCTCAAGGCAACTTTCAAAGCCAATTTTATTCTGAAATGTCTGGCCAAAGAAGGCCAGACATTTTTTCACCCGCTCGGATTTGAATGCTGGTACTACACACCGTAGCCAAGCATTTCACCTGAGGTTGATACCGATTTGGACCAAGCTGTGTGTGTGCGTGTGTATGGGGTACCGTCCTAAAGTCGGCTCTTTGGTGCTACTGAAAATCTCTGACGAGCCAAAATCATTTCGGCACTACAGCGCCGAAACAGCGGTAAAATAGGAGTATGAATCGGCCCTTAGAGCTCCGAACATGTACGAATGTAATATATAAGGTTCCCCTGATGCCCCAAATGTTAGTCTGTAGTTTTCAATAAAGAGGTATTTTAATCCCGTTCGTGGCTGATTCTGTCTGAAGTTCCCAATGGTGGTAGTGAATTACGCACAATGTTAACAGGAAGTAAACGAGGGGGAAATGGCGCTTGTTCACAAACGGGATTAAAATACCTGTTCATGTTCAGATGAAGAAAAAAACAAAACAAGCGCGGACACACAGACAGACCCTCTTCTAGGCGATGGCTTGCCTATTCCAGGAGCCTCTACTTGTGTTTTTTAAACAATAGTCATCCTGACAAAATAAATGAGAATAAATGCCATGGCATCTAATGATAAAAAAGCATTTGAGTTGTTGAGCTGATGCTAACACCTTCTCTCCTCCTGTCTGTGTGTAAAGAGGTTTCATCTGAATATGAGAAGTGGAGATCCAGTCTGGTCCAGGAGGAACCACAACCTCCACAACATCAGAGGAGATCCAGTCTGGTCCAGGAGGAACCACAACCTCCACAACATCAGAGGAGATCCAGTCTGGTCCAGGAGGAACCACAACCTCCACAACATCAGAGGAGATCCAGTCTGGTCCAGGAGGAACCACAACCTCCACAACATCAGAGGAGATCCAGTCTGGTCCAGGAGGAACCACAACCTCCACAACATCAGAGGAGATCCAGTCTGGTCCAGGAGGAACCACAACCTCCACAACATCAGAAGAGATCCAGTCTGGTCCAGGAGGAACCACAACCTCCACAACATCAGAGGAGATCCAGTCTGGTCCAGGAGGAACTACAACCTCCACAACATCAGAGGAGATCCAGTCTGGTCCAGGAGGAACCACAACCTCCACACATTAACGAGAGACAGGAGGAGGAGGCCGATGTGTCATCATTGACCTTACTAGACTGGGAGATGAGCTGTGACACTCTCGCAGGTATATAACATCAACTACTGTATCACTTTATCTAACAAGCGACATGTTATGACCTGCTGCTTTCTGGCGAGTTCCTACGGCGCCGCACCGCAGGCGTGCATAAAGAACACCCTCTCGTGTAATATTGCTTTATTCAGCCATTGCTCAAGCCTGCTGTCGGCTGGTAATGTGTCAAAATCAAATGACTGACAGCTGTCACACACTTTGGTACAGACTCAGAGCACCCTGCCACCGCCATGTTCAAAATGCACACGTGTGTATGTGATAGCTCCGCCCCCAGAGGTTGTTGTATAATAAATATAGGGGGAGGTGCGTGGTGCGTGCGCTAATTATACGTCACACTTACGACACACATCAGTGTTTATTTCATTGACTGTCAAGGGTTCCAGCCTCCAGGAAGAAATCCTAAATTCAAAGGGAATACACCATTGCACATAGAAAACACACCAGGGGGTCTAATAAAGTACTGTCACCTCATAGACACATGAAAAACTGGAAAAATACAAATATTGTGGCATTCCATCTTTAAAGTATTTATTGTATTCCTTCATTCTAGAGCAGTGTGTGGAGTCCAGTCTGCAGGTGAAGATCAGTTCTCCAGCCACGACTGGTTCTATTAAACCTGAAGACCACCTTAAACAGGAACCTGAAGACCACCTTAAAAATGAACCTGAAGACCACCTTAAACATGAACCTGAAGACCACCTTAAACAGGAACCTAAACAGGAACCTGAAGACCGCCTTGAACAGGAACCTGAAGACCACCTTAAACAGGAACCTGACGACCACCTTAAACAGGAACCTGAAGACCACCTTAAACATGAACCTGAAGACCACCTTGAACAGGAACCTGAAGACCACCTTAAACAGGAACCTGAAGACCGCATGGATCCCAGTAAGTTTAAAGCACTCTATCTTTATTTATGTTATTGGTGAAAGTGGGTCGGTACTGAGGGTGTAAAGATGTCTTTATTGATGTTATTGGTGAAAGTGGGTCGGTACTGAGGGTGTAAAGATGTCTTTATTGATGTTATTGGTGAAAGTGGGTCGGTACTGAGGGTGTAAAGATGTCTTTATTTATGTTATTGGTGAAAGTGGGTCGGTACTGAGGGTGTAAAGATGTCCATTTATGTTATTGGTGAAAGTGGGTCGGTACTGAAGGTGTAAATATATGAACCAATATGAATCGATTATCGACTTAAGCATTAACAATGTGACTACATCGATGCATTGATCTAAATGTATTTTGAATGGGACGATGGTTTGGTTGTAAATGTATTAATGCGTTCACTGAAGCTTTGCCGTTAATTCTACTTCAGTATAGGGGTGCAACGGTTTTCGGTTTAAAACCGAACCGTTCGGTACGGCATGCACGGTTCAATGCGCTCTAATGAACCGCGCTATTTCGGTTTGCATTAATTAATTTCTTACAGCTGCGAATAATGTATTTCTCGGTCACACACCGGCCTACTTAGAAGTCTAGCACTCTATCGGTCACACACCGTCCTAAGAAGTCTAGCACTCTTTCGGTCACAGAAGTGTAGCCCACCCCCTATCCCCCCCACACACAGAGAGAGAGACGGCATGATGAGGAGAATCCAGCCCTCGTCTTTAAACATCTTCTTGAAAAGACCTCTCTGTGGAATAATTATTGATCGTCATACACAGAGACACACACACAGCGGAGTAACCTCGAATCAACAGGCTTCTAAGCACGCATCTTTTTAAGTTTGTTCAGATCTGCTTCTGCATCTGCACTCGCTGTTTGAGTGCTAAAAGGGAGAGAGAGAGCAAAAACAACTCGTTGTTTTTTCGGAGCAGGAGAAGAATATTCCGTCTGAAAAGTCCCAACAAAATACTCCTGTCCAATCCATGACTGTAGATAGAAACCCTTCTTCTAATAATATAAGCATAATATCGCATGCAGAGATCTTTATTGTAAACCTTTGTAAATGTTTCTGTGCGACACGGCACTCTGCTGTGAATTCCTCCCCTCTCTCCCCCACTCTCCTCTCCTCCCTGCATGTGCTGCGAGTCTGCACCACGTGTGAGCGCATAGGTGCATTATTTTTCCCTTGAACATAATATTGATGAGGCACATTAAAATAGCAATATAAGGTTTTTTTCCCCCCTTTAAAATAATGAAAAGGCAAAAATGCCTAATAAAATAGTATATGCTAAAAAAAGAAAATGCTATAAATAAACCTTTTTGGTGCAAGCCAGTCCCTGGACTTATGTGTGTGGGTATGAGCATGAAAGCAGCATGGTTGTTTTTCACCACCTGTACCTGTACCTGCAACCTAACACACGCACATATTAACTGTATATATGATGATTTTGTGTGTGCCAGGAGGCTACAGTACAGTACAGTAGAGGGTAAAGTAGAGGGACCGGCACACAGAACTCTGTCATTTCTCAGCCGTTTCGGACACGGGGCGGCCCGGCACCCTGGGCCCCACACAGGGTTGCACCACTCACTTCACAAATGTGTGATTTTTTTTATTTTACTGTACCGAAACCGAACCGAAACCGTGGCCCCCATACCGAGGTTCGAACCGAACCGTGGGCTAACTGAACCGTTGCACCCCTACTTCAGTATACTATTAACTATCCCCGGCCGGGTCATACCAAAGACTATAAAAATGGGACCCAGTGCCGCCCTGCTTGGCACTCGGCATCAAGGGTTGGATTGGGGGTGAGTCCCTGCGATATACTAGCGTCATGTCCAGGGGGTGTACTTGTACATCACGCTACAGAAACAGGAGATAGGCTCCTGCCCATAGGCCTCATGGCTCGGCAAGGCTTACTTAGTATTAACTTTTACTTTCTAAATAATAATGACCATAGACATAAAGGCTAGATGGAATAAATAATAATGACCATAGACATATAATAATAATAATAATATCTCAAACTTATATAGCGCTTTTCTGAGTACCCAAATATGCTTTACATGGGGGGCAGGGGTAACAACAAAAATGAAAACAACTTTATTAGGAAAAAGAAATGAACACTAAGAGCTAAAAACATTAAAACAGTGAAAAGGGTTAGCTGGGGAAAGCAATTTGTTGAAGAGGTGTGTTTTGAGGCCGGTTTTGAAGGTTTGGACGGTGGGGGCATCTCTGAGTGTTTTGTTTTAGGGAGGGCATTCCACAGGGTTGGGGCATCAAAGGCGACGGAGTTTGGTCTTGGGGACGTCAAGGATGTTTGCATCACCAGACCTGAGGGAGTGGGAGGGGACATGACATTTGAGGAGGTCACAGAGGTATGGGGGAGCCAGGTTGTCAAGTGCTTTGTTGTTGGTCAGGAGTGTTTTGAAATGGATTATTTGTTTGACCGGGAGCCAGTGAAGGTCACGGAGGACTGGTGTAATATGGTCTCTGGAACGGGTACCGGTGAGAAAAAAGGCATCGTTCACCAGTCGGCCATCTTGATACAGTGAACTTTTCTGGTATGTTCTATCATAGCTGGTAATCAGCCCAAACAAAAATAATCTTAACTCACTGAAATCTTGACAGATTTACAAACGGGTTGGTTTATTACAAACGTCATCAACATGGCTATGATTCAGGATGCTTATCTGCTTAAATCCTTTTCATATGAAAGTCCATTATAAGTATGCATCATCATCTGACGTTTATAACAAACCAAACTGTTTAAAAATAAGTTGAAAATTGAGCAAGTTATGGTTATTAAAAATGTACATGCTACACAGACACAATGCTGTGAGTGGGCGAGTTACCTTTAGGACGATGGCCGCCATGCGGCGACGTCACTTTCCATTGGCCAGCAGTGGGGGTGAGTCATCTAGCCTTTCTATAACGTCACTCTCCATTGGCCAGCAGCGGGGGGCGAGGCATCTAGCCTTTCTATAACGTCACGCTCCATTGGCCAGCAGTGGGGGCGATCTACCCTCCACATCTAGCCTTTCTCTGACTACCTCTCATTCAGCTCGTCTCACATCTTCTATGAGAGCGCTGCAATGTAAACAAACAACGGCCACACTATTTACAGCACAGAGCGCAGTCAGTTCACCGTCATATGTCAATGTTCTATGTTTCAATCTGTTGATACTTCTTACAGCCACTACTCTGTGGTACAAGATTCAAACCTTTTATAGAGTCTCTTTGTATTCTTTTCTTCCTAGACTTTCTGCACGTCCCTGTGTGTAAAGAGGAGGCTCCACCTAAAGAGGAGAGGAGCTGCAGTCTGGTCCAGGAGGAACCACAACCTCCACACATTAAAGAGGAACAGGAGGAGCTACTTCAAAGACCAGAAGAAGCTGGTGGGTCAACGTTGACATTACTAGCAGTGAATAGTGAAGATGATGATGAAAACAGAGAGACAGAGCCTGTAGCCGGCACCTCAACTGAACACATTACTAAGAAGGGTAGTCTAAAAGCACACATGAGGACTCATACAGGCGAAAAGCCATTTCCTTGTAAGGTATGTGGTACAGGCTTTATTCGGACGAGTCATCTAAAAAAACACATGATGACGACTCATACAGGTGAAAAGCCCTTCTCTTGTACAGTATGTGGTAAAGGCTTTACTCGGACAGAAAAACTAAAAGTACACAAGAGGACTCATACAGGCGAAAAACCCTATACTTGTACAGTTTGTGGTAAAGGCTTTACCTCGTCGACTAATATAAAAGAACACATGAGGACTCATACAGGCGAAAAACCCTATACTTGTACACTTTGTGGTAAAGGCTTTACTCAGCCAGGTAGTCTAAAAGGACACATGAGGACTCATACGGGTGAAAAGCCCTATACTTGTACAGTTTGTGGTAAAGGCTTTACCTTGACGGGTCATCTAAAAGGACACATGAGGACTCATACAGGTGAAAAGCCCTTCTCTTGTACAGTATGTGGTAAAGGCTTTACTACGACGCGTGATCTAAAAGTACACATGAGGACTCATACAGGTGAAAAGCCCTTCTCTTGTACAGTATGTGGTAAAGGCTTTACTAATACGGGTCATCTAAAAGTACACATGAGGACTCATACGGGCGAAAAACCCTATACTTGTACAGTTTGTGGTAAAGGCTTTACTCTGGCGACTAAACTAAAAGTACACATGATGACTCATACAGGCGAAAAACCCTATACTTGTACAGTTTGTGGCTTTACCTCGGCGACTAATCTAAAAGAACACATGAGGACTCATACAGGCGAAAAACCCTATACTTGTACAGTTTGTGGTAAAGGCTTTTCTAAGACGGGTAATCTAAAAGGACACATGAGGACTCATACAGGCGAAAAACCCTATATTTGTATAGTTTGTGGTAAAGGCTTTACTACGACGCGTCCTCTAAAACGACACATGAGGACTCATACAGGCGAAAAGCCATTTCCTCATACAGGTGAAAAGCCCTTCTCTTGTACAGTATGTGGTAAAGGCTTTACTAATACGGGTGATCTAAAAGTACACATGAGGACTCATACAGGCGAAAAACCCTATACTTGTACAGTATGTGGTAAAGGCTTTTCTAAGACGGGTAATCTAAAAGTACACATGAGGAGTCATACAGGTGAAAAGCCCTTCTCTTGTACAGTATGTGGTAAAGGCTTTACTCAGACTGGTCATCTAAAAAAACACATGATGACTCATACAGGTGAAAAGCCCTAATCTTGTACAGTATGTGGTAAAGGCTTTACTGAGAAGGGTAGTCTAAAAGTACACATGAGGACTCATACAGGGGAAAGCCTTTAGTTTAAGACATGATCAGTCAGTCTATTCCAGGATGACAATGATTCAAAAGCAGAGGAATTACATTATCTGACAAACATGACTGAATAAAACACACGTTAATAGTTTCTTGTGATGTATTTTTGTTTTATCTTGTGTATGGATCTTATTTTCTATTCAACATTGTGGAATTTCATGTTCATTTCATCTTGCATTATTCCCTCCAGCTCATAGGTTACTGGTAGTACAATATGAGCATCAGTGTGTGTGTCCACATTGGTCAGGATTTTAACAAGTCATGTTCATGCAATAAATATTATGTTCATTGATATGCAGTAAATTATGGTGCATTAAAGTGCTGACAAGCTGCTGGGTTTGTGTAGCTGTTCACTGTGTTGTTTACATTGTTACATTATCATAGTACATAATATGGTAGATTTCATTGTTACATTATCATAGTACATAATATGGTCGATTCCAGAGACGGTTGAGTTCGTTTTCTATTACTTTGATTGTTTATAGTCTACAGAGATTAGTGTCTTTATTGAGATTTTTTCTGAATTTAACGGGTTAAATAACTAAATGACGTTTAGAAGATTTAGAACACTTTCCTGGGGGTCTTTATGTGTGCATATTACACACAAGTGTCCCTTTAAAGAAATCCTTTTATACCTGGGTTAGGGTGATGGAAATATTGATGTTTTAGCTTTCTTGGTTTAATAAAGGTTTCAACACTACACTGTGTTTTTTATCATTACAGAAATGGTATCAAAGATGTGTTGTTTTTACCCCATAACTACTGTGAACAATACAGTCAATTTACAGCCTGTATACCATGTGCTTAAGCTGTTACTACAGGTTACATGAGTAAGTATTCATTTTACACTCTTTTTACACATTTTATGAATATTCATATTATTAGAGTGGTGGTGGTTGTTGTTTTTGTTACCGCTTGGAGCCATGACTAGCGGTGACTGTTGGTCCAGTCAGCATCGGGGGAAATCTGAACAAGCGCATGCACGCGTGCACACACACAGTGTGAGCTTGTAGATCTATTATTTTTGAAAACTGCTGAAGGTTCTAATAAGTTGATTAATTATTATATCTACACCTGAATGAAGATAACAATGTGAACCACTTCCTTTTTTAGATGATGCAAAAACTCACTTAAGCTCACTTAATTGAATTAACTATTTTATTTTAAAATACATATCCTCTCTCACACTTATGCCAGTGATCACCCACCCCTGTGCCAGTGACCACCCTCCCCTGTGCCAGTGATCACCCTAGGTCTCATTAAGTTTAGACTAGTGGTTTTCAACCCTGTTCATTATCAAGGTATTCAGCATTTGAGCCACAGACCACCATTTGACGACATTAAGCCTCTCAGACACAAAACTAAAGAATACTTTGCTTGTTGTTGGATATGATTCTGTCCACAATCCCATGCTGTATTGATGTGTACCAAAGGAGCGATAACAGGAACATGATCAAAATAACAATTACCGGTATATTAAAATATTGTAACTCTTCAGAGCATAAACTGAACCAGGGACCACCTGGAACCCCCTCACGGACCACTGGTGGTCCCTGGACCACCTGGAACCCCCTCAAGGACCACTGGTGGTCTCTGGACCAGAGGAAGAAGCCCTGGTCAGTGATAATAGTCTGGCCAGGCTAATTCTATTGCACAATATCTAATTGATTTAATTTCATCCATAATTTAACGGTTAACCTTTTTAATCACTAATATAAATATACTGCATATCCTGACATCTATGACATTCATTTCCAATGCCCCCAATCCAGGTTCAGACAGACAGTCAGTGGGGAAGATGGCTGAGGAGATGTTGGTGACAATAGGAGGCTCCAGGTGTTGTGGGTTGTAGGCTACTAACTAGTGGAATAGTGTTTATTTTATTGTATTATTATTTTTGTAGGCCTACAAGATATCAAACTAATCTCAACTAGATTATAGTCACGACTGTACCGTTTTATTTTTTACCCCATTTTGGGCGGAAACCCCTTTTGGTGTTCGCATCATTTTATGCTTTAGCTATTGAAAAATAACAGATCTACAAGCTCATAGCGCGGCGCCGAGTGGCGCGCTACGAGCTTGTAGGTCTGGTATTTTTGAAAAATCGAAGAATGACTGACATGGAAACATAGCTTTTTCAGAAAACTGTCAGGATTTAGAAGACATTTATAGAATCGTTCCCAGGTCAAAAGGGGTTCAATTACGGATATTATAAATGGAACAATATTGCCCACTCCGCCCCGGCACTCCCTACCTATCATCTGTCAGTAAACAATAATATGGCAGCGAACAACACGGCAGCATGTGATCCGATAGGACGACCCTGCAGCTTAACGGGAAAGCATGAAGCAAAAGAGTCAGAACGGTTCCTACGGTGTCTAAGGGGTCGATTCCCAGCAAGAAGGTTAGTCAAGAGAACCTCTTGTCTCTGCTGGCTAGCAGTAAGTTGTACCAGTAGTGCAGTACGAGAGTGGAGGCAGTGTCCCCCTGTTTGGAGGAGGGGGGAGGCGGGCTGGCCTTCATATCAGAAGTGGGTCCCTCGTTGGAAGAAGATGGGGTAGGTACTAGGTGCTTGATTTTAAGGTCCTTGGGTTAACTTTCCTAGATGGTCTGTTGTGTTGTTAACAATTAAACAGATTAAAAGGATATCAAACATATCAAGATGCGCGCGGCAAAGAAGCCTAAAACATATCACTTCCATGCAGAGTGGGAAGATTATATTTTCACAATGTCGCATTCCAACTTCGTTTGCCTTATATGCAAAGTCAGCGTCTTTGCAAAGAAAGGAAACGTGGAGAGGCAGTTCACATCTCGTCATAAAAACATTTCATGGCTTATTGATGAGAAAGTAAGAGACTCTGTGTTACCTGTTGTTTCATGGCTTATTGGTGGTGTGCTCTTTAAACGAGATAAGGGTTTATTATTCCTATAAATTTAAAATAAAGAATGTCAATCATCAATCACTATCAGTGTATTCAGTAACATTGTTTAACATTCATGTTATTCCTGAAGCTAGTCGAAGGCAGGGGAGGCATACTTTGGTTAGACATGGGTTACGGTTAGGTTTAGGTGTGCTGCCTCGTGGGAGGGGGTGAGCCATTCATTCATCCTTACATCATGTATTCAATAACAGTTACAAACCTCCTCCACCAGGTGGCAGCAGAGAGACAGCGGCGCATGCTCGGTGTGACATTGTCACACATCGACTTCCGGTTCGTGACACGTCGGTTGAACCGGAAGTCGATGCGTGTTGTGTGTTTTCAGATTTGCAAGAAGAAAATGCCTCCGTTAGTCCGTTGGCAAGTAGGCTAAGGCAGGGCTGCCATATTTCAGAAAATGTCAAGAGTGAGACTCTAGTGTCTTAATGTGTTCGACGCCGTCCAAAGGGCGGCGGCGAAAGAAATTGGCTTTTTTTAATGTCGATTTGGGCCGTTTTAACGTTGATATTTAACCTTAACACTGATGTCTTCACCTCCATGCCAGCTGCTCTCCCTGCACTGACAGCCTCCTCATGCTTAAAGTAGAAATGAAAAAGATATCCATCTATCTATCTATCTATGCTCCTCAGACCCAGCCAGCAAGCCACACACATAGTACTCAGACCCAGCCAGCCAGCCAGCCACACACATAGTGCTCAGACCCAGCCAGCCAGCACGCCACACACATAGTGCTCAGACCCAGCCAGCCAGCAAGCCACACACATAGTGCTCAGACCCAGCCAGCCAGCAAGCCACACACATAGTGCTCAGACCCAGCCAGCCAGCAAGCCACACACATAGTGCTCAGACCCAGCCAGCCAGCAAGCCACACACATAGTGCTCAGACCCAGCCAGCCAGCAAGCCACACACATAGTGCTCAGACCCAGCCAGCCACACACATAGCTCCGTAAGGGAGTGGTTGCACCACTCAAAAAATCTTCAAAAAACTGAAGAGGCTACTGGAGATTGGAGAACCTGATTTGGACATGATCTGATGCAGGACAATGTCACTATGACAGAAAGAGAAGATGGGTCTGGCCACATTCATTCACCCGGCCATAATCTCAGTGGAAATTGGGGAATATGTCAGAAAACTGGAATGTGGGAAAATTCCTTATTTTTACATTTTCTTAGTTCAAACACATCTGTGGGCTCTCTCTCTCTATGAACAGAAACAAGTTGCGATGCGGCCCCTCCCCCTTCACTTCACTTCACACACACACACATTTTTGGTCCACTGTTTACCCTCCTGCATATATCAGCGCTGCATGCAGATCGGCTATTTTACCGTTCGTGCGTTATTACGCGGCGGAGCCGCAGAGAAAATTGTTATTTATCATTATAATGCGTGTGAAATGGCATGTGTGGCGTGGTGCGTGGTAAAGGGTTAAATTGCGTGACTGTCACACTCAAAGGGTGAGACATGGCAGCTCTGGCGGCTAAGGCTTTAGGAGGAGCTCGGCTAGAAAGAAATGAATTATGAATAGTTATTAGTTTCTTACTTTGTTAGAGAGACAGTTCTAACCATATAGCGAATAGCGATGTCTTTAATCATGTATTTTGATGAAGTTCAGGTCAGCCTCTAATCGTATTGTGTATATATATATTTTTTTACCGGTTATTTTGAGCAGCTGCCTTCCTGACTGCAATATATGAACATGGTTTCAATGGTGCGAAATACGGATGTAGACCAGGTAAGATTGAGCCAAATTCAACTGCCCTGCTTAGGACGATAATATGCTTGGTCAACACAACACACACGATCACCTGTCTAACAAACCCTTCTCTTCTACAGAGAGATGCGGATAATGCTGTGGTTATTGCAGTGACTTACACACGCAGTCTGGTCAAACCAAAATATTCAGAGCAGCAGTGAACCTTTTGGAAGGGGTGCTGCCTTCCCTCTCATTCAAGTGAGCCTGTTTTTCTGTTTCAGAACCTGTTTTGCCACCTTTACAGACAGTGAATGCATCATCTTAAACCAAAGTAACCCATGCATTGCTGTGTGACTGATGAATGTTGACGATAGCTCATGCATTTTTCAGTTTAATCTGAGAGTTTGCATTTGATAAGCATGCGTTTATTATAATTACGCTACGTGATTTCGACACCACTATATGTACACTAGACTGAGAAAGGCTGAATTCATATTTCTTTCCAACTTTCTTTCCGAAGGCAATACAGAATGTAAATAAGAAACTGCTGGACAAGAATCCTCAGGAAACACAGCTGTTTGATGTCATCATGCTTTCCAGTGACGGTGAGGAGAATCAATCACGGATCATTGCCAGCACCAAGCATTATGGTAGGCCAGAGTTCAGACCAGCCAGTTGTATAAAGAACTTTTAGCACGTCCATATCATGGGTGCGTACTGTACATTTACTCGTCAAAGAAAGAATGGCTGAATGCTGGATTATAAAGTTACCATAGGATTAGCCCTGAATCATGACGCAACTGCAGCCTGTTTTACGCAATCGCTACATTTACAGTCCAAACGTGTATATAAACATTCCGATTTAAAATATAAAGTCCTCGCCACATGTGCCACGGGTGTTAGACATTTGCTGGTACGGAGATTAGCATTGCTGCATCCCACGTTGTTTAATAAAAAGCATTTTTGTCCGAGCTCCCCGGCTACTTTTCTCAACCGGGGTTCGTTTGGGAAATCCACAGTTGCACACCGGGAGCGCACTCGCCTATTAGTCTGTATTGGCAGGGCGGTCAGCGTGCCTATATCGAACACACCGAGTGCCACCCTCCTCCCGACCGATAGGGGCGCGTAGTTGAAAGCCAATGGCAAAATAACAGCTCGGATAAAAATGCTTTTTATTAAACAACGCGGGATGCAGCAATGCTAATCGCTTTACCAGCAAATTTCTAACACCCGTGGCACATGTGGTGAGTACTTTATATTTGAAATCGGAATGTTTATATACACATTTGGACTGTAAATGTAGCGATCGCACAAAACAGGAGGCAGTTGCGCCATGACGCTCGTGAAGTACGAGCATCATGTGAACCATGGCTACCATAGGATGCGCTCAATGCGTTGCATAGTGTCCAACACATCTCTCACTCACAGGTCTTGAGATTGGCAGATTTTGTTTCTGCAGCAGAGAGGACACCATGGACACTCTGCTATCAAATGGGGTCGACCTGTTCCTGTCGACAGACACGGCGGATGTGTCGACGGCATTACAAAGAGGTGTGTATGGATGTGGTATTTATCCATAATGAAATGAAATTCATCAGTGGAGGACAGTACCAAAGTATGTTTACCCAAGTACTGTACATGTTTTGAGGGTCTGTATTTCACTTGAGTATTTGTATTTTTTTGGATACTACATTTCAAAGACATATTGTACTTTTGACATTTCTAGGAAGTGAATAAGTGGCAAAAGTGCATTATGAATTCATGGATTAAAGTTCTCAGTCGACATGCTGTCTTCTTTTGCCATGCAATGGAAATGGCAGATCTACAAGCTCACAATGTTGCTGCGTGTGTTGTGAGGCTATTTTTGCTTATTTGTTAGTATAGCGAGTATTTTAATTGGTCAACTAGCAATAGAATAGATGTTTAAAAGCATCTTCCATAAACGTTAATGGTCTCAGAAATGTCAAAAGCAATGGTTAAATCCTCGCTCTGTG
Organism: Protomyctophum parallelum; assembly: GCF_964188405.1. Lineage (NCBI taxonomy): Eukaryota > Metazoa > Chordata > Actinopteri > Myctophiformes > Myctophidae > Protomyctophum > Protomyctophum parallelum. The sequence goes on from NC_139700.1 coordinate 55,106,645, forward strand.
ATTTCTGTGTGTGGAACAGCAGCAATATGATAATGATAACATAATAACAATATGATGATGATATTGCATTACATTTTCAGTCATTAGATTAAATTTTTGCTTTATTCCATGTGAATGAACTGCTTTCAAATGTAGTGAAAATGGCAGAACTACAAGCTCACTTGAGTACTTTGTTATTAGTAGTGAATAGTGATTGATCTCTGAGCCGTGGGATTTAACCTCTTTTGGTGTTAGCATTATGTTATACTTTAGCTATTTAAAAATAGCAGATCTACAAGCTCATAGCGCGCCACTCGGTGACAAATAAACATAGCTTTTTCAGAAAACTGTCATTTTCAACCAGACATTTATAGAATCTGATCTCAGGTCAAAATGGGTTAAGCTCTCAAAGCTCTTTTCTACAATTGGTCTGATAATATGAGCCCAAAGCAGCCCCTGCCGCTCCAGTAGTGTGAAAGGTTATCATTTGTGTTTCCACTGCAGTGGAATGGATGCATAGGAACTTTATTGATCCCGAGGGAAACGGGAATAAAGACGTCCCTTTTGAAAACGACTGTGACTTCAAGCATACTAATTGTTGTAAACTCTTAAGTACTGGACCCTCGTCTGGTTTGACAGACAGGTAGTGTGTGCCGGCTGGGTGGTGTGTGGTTCTGACAGACAGGTGGTGTGTGGTTCTGACAGACAGGTAGTGTGTGGTTCTGACAGACAGGTAGTGTGTGGTTCTTCCGCCGTAGCCTGAAAACCCACCTTTTCGGACTCCATCATGGCCCATAGCACTTACCCTAACCCCTTAGATAGCATTTCTGTTGGCTTAGATAGCATTTGACACAGACTTATAGCATGTTATGTAGACAGCACTATAATTGTATTGTATATAGTTATAGCACGCCATAGTACATATGTATAGCATAGTAGTATAGATGTATAGTTTATATGTATAGTTTCATTATATAGATATCCCACTGTTACTTTCTTAGCTTACGCATGTTTCATGATATTGATAAATGCTTTTATGTGATGTATTCCCATGCTTTTGTTCTTGCTTAAATGTAAGTCGCTCTGGATTAAGAGCGTCTGCTAAATGCCTAAATTGTAAATTGTAAATTGACAGACAGGTAGTGTGTGGTTCTGACAGACAGGTAGTGTGTGGTTCTGACAGACAGGTAGTGTGTGGTTCTGACAGACAGGTAGTGTGTGGTTCTGGGTGGTGTGTGATGATCCGGTTGAAGTATTCCTTCGGTACGGCGACAGCGGCGGCGGGCCCAGGAGAGCAATAACACGACACACGAGACAGTATCACGCTAAAGGTTCACACAGTTTATTACACACAACAGGAACATGTAGAGAGCTGGATCAGCTGACGTGACCACAAGACATCAGACATAATAACGTGCCTATACTGCAGCAAAGCTGACCTTGCTGTCTGAGATGTCTCTCGTAGCCTAACTATAAACTATGCTACAGTTCAGGCAGTACACAATACATATCAAGTACACTGTGATCTCACGTACAAGTACACAGCCATGGGCGATCAGATTATAACACTAATGATGTTAGGGCTACCTCTACAGAAGTTAAAGGTATATTCAGTGATTTCACTCAAAAAACCTTAGGTTTCGTTTTTGGCTGTGGGACCCAGCCTTTCGTCCAATCAGGATAGAGAGTCAAAAACGAAACCTAAGGTTTTTTGACCCCCAGGGGTTAACTGGAGGACAGGGAGGAACTCCTTATATGGCCAGCACACTCTATAGTAGGGAGGATTATCACAACAAAACAAAAAAATAAGTGATATTTGAATTAAGTGAAATCACTGAATATACCTTTAACAGGCAGGCAATCTATAACTAATCATTTTAGAAGTGTCCTCAAAAGTTGCATGCTGTTGTCTGGAAGGTGTGTCATTCTGCACTGCAATTGACTGGACATCGCATAACGGGTGTGCCACAGGGGACACCCGTCATTATTTATTATAGGTCATTATTCGGCAACTTTGCAATTGCAAGGCTGTATTAGTCGGCACTCTAAACTGCCACATCTGATTAGATGTCAGGGCCAACACCCGTGGCACATGTGGCGAGTACTTTATATTTGAAATCGGAATGTTTATATACACGTTTGGACTGTAAATGTAGCGATCGCACAAAACAGGAGGCAGTTGTGCCATGACACTCGTGAGAACTCATGTTCTCCCGGGCCCGCCGCCACTGTCGCCGTACCAAAGGTATACTTCAACCGGATCATCACACACCACCCAGCCTGCACACACTACCTGTCTGTCAGAACCACACACTACCTGTCTGTCAGAACCACACACTACCTGTCTGTCAGAACCACACACTAGTGTGTGTGTGTGTGTGTGTGTGTGTGTGTGTGTGTGTGTGTGTGTGTGTGAATGTTGTGAATTTAATGCACAATCTATGTCAAGCGCCTTGGATAAAGACGCTATATAAATGCACCATTTACCATTTAATGCATTTATGCTCAATAATGCTCAATAAAATATATATTCTAAATTCATTCTAGGAGTTGTCTTAACCAAATTAAACAATCTCCAGGCAGCTAACGCACGCATTGTTAGCTTGAAGATCACTGCTTGAGTGTATATATTAAACCCAAGGCTCCATGTTGTCTGGTTGGATAGGCATGGTTTCTGCGTTGGTGTACCAGCACACAGCGGACCACTCCTCGGACCAACTCAGTGTATATATTAAACCCAAGGCTCCATGTTGTCTGGTTGGATAGGCATGGTTTCTGCGTTGGTGTACCAGCACACAGCGGACCACTCCTCGGACCAACTCAGTGTATATATTAAACCTAAGGCTCCATCTTGTCTGGTTGGATAGGCATGGTTTCTGCGTTGGTGTACCAGCACACAGCGGACCACTCCTCGGACCAACTCAGTGTATATATTAAACCTAAGGCTCCATCTTGTCTGGTTGGATAGGCATGGTTTCTGCGTTGGTGTACCAGCACACAGCGGACCACTCCTCGGACCAACTCAGTGTATATATTAAACCTAAGGCTCCATGTTGTCTGGTTGGATAGGCATGGTTTCTGCGTTGGTGTACCAGCACACAGCGGACCACTCCTCTGACCAACTCAGTGTATATATTAAACCTAAGGCTCCATGTTGTCTGGTTGGATAGGCATGGTTTCTGCGTTGGTGTACCAGCACACAGCGGACCACTCCTCGGACCAACTCAGTGTATATATTAAACCCAAGGCTCCATGTTGTCTGGTTGGATAGGCATGGTTTCTGCGTTGGTGTACCAGCACACAGCGGACCACTCCTCGGACCAACTCAGAGTGCTGCTCTCGGGGGATGCTGTTGGTTTCTCAGATGGAGACTCGCCCCCTCAACAAGGCTTTAGTGAGGCAACGCTCCATGACGTCAAAGCCCCCTCAACAAGGCTTTAGTGAGGCAACGCTCCATGACGTCAAAGCCCCCTCAACAAGGCTTTAGTGAGGCAACGCTCCATGACGTCAAAGCCCCCTCAACAAGGCTTTAGTGAGGCAACGCTCCATGACGTCAAAGCCCCCTCAACAAGGCTTTAGTGAGGCAACGCTCCATGACGTCAAAGCCCCCTCAACAAGGCTTTAGTGAGGCAACGCTCCATGACGTCAAAGCCCCCTCAACAAGGCTTTAGTGAGGCAACGCTCCATGACGTCAAAGCCCCCTCAACAAGGCTTTAGTGAGGCAACGCTCCATGACGTCAAAGCCCCCTCAACAAGGCTTTAGTGAGGCAACGCTCCATGACGTCAAAGCCCCCTCAACAAGGCTTTAGTGAGGCAACGCTCCATGACGTCAAAGCTGCCAGGGTGGGTACAGTATAGTTGTCCTAAAAAAGTACTCAAATGTTTTACTTACGTAAAAGTAGCAATACTGCAATGTAGAACTACTCTGTTACAAGTAAAAGTTCGGAATTCTAAATGTACTTTTTTTTAAATATATATACATATTTTTATCCCACGATTTTGTAACCCATTTTTCACCCCTGTGTCAATCATCTGATGTGATCCTGGGCTCTACACACCCTCCACCAACCTAGTCCCCATATATGGGGGACAAGGGGAGACCAACCTAGTCCCCATATATGGGGGACAAGGGGAGACCAACCTAGTCCCCATATATGGGGGACAAGGGGAGACCAACCTAGTCCCCATATATGGGGGACAAGGGGAGAGCAACCTAGTCCCCATATATGGGGGACAAGGGGAGACCAACCTAGTCCCCATATATGGGGGACAAGGGGAGACCAACCTAGTCCCCATATATGGGGGACAAGGGGAGACCAACCTAGTCCCCATATATGGGGGACAAGGGGAGACCAACCTAGTCCCCATATATGGGGGACAAGGGGAGACCAACCTAGTCCCCATATATGGGGGACAAGGGGAGACCAACCTAGTCCCCATACATGGGGGACAAGGGGAGACCAACCTAGTCCCCATATATGGGGGACAAGGGGAGAGCAACGGACTTGAACTCATGCTTCCTTCATGCCTGAGTGTCCAAGTTGCTCCTTTACACCTGACAGGGGGGACTTTCCCTGGTTGGACGTAGCGCGTGGAAGGAACACGTTATTCCAACCAGTTCCTTTCCCCTCCATTAGGCGCCCCGGCTGGCCAGGGAGAGGCAGTTTCTAAATGTACTTTTATACAAAATAATTTGTATAAAAATGTACTTGAAGTACTCATTATGCAGAATGTTCCATTTAAAGTTTTCAAATGTATGAAAATCTTTAAAAAATAGCTGATCCACAGACTTGTTTTGGACCTGAAATGTAGTGGAGTAGAAGTAAAAGTAATGGAAATTAAAAATACTCAAGTAAAGTACAAACACCTCAAAATTGTACTTATGTACAGTACTTAAGTAAATGTACTTGCACCACTTCCTATGTATTATATCAAAATGATTTATACTATTAAATCTGTGTTCTCAGGACAAAGTGACTGATGAATCAAAGTTCATGCCTTACTTCTATTGTCTTTCTGTATTGACACACTTAACAGGCAGAGTTCAGATTGATCAATATTTGGCTGGTTGAATGTGATCATTACAGTGGATCCGGAAAGTATTCACACTCCTTCACTTTTACCACATTTTGTTTTGTTACAGCCTCATTTCAAAATGGATTAAATTCGGCTTTTTCCTCATCAATCTACACACAATACCCCATAATGATAAAGTGAACCATTTTCAAATATTTTGTTAATTTAAAAATAAGAAACTGGAAAAACACATGTACATAAGTATTCACACTCTTGACTTAGTACCAAGTTGAGGCACCTTTGGCAGCAATTACAGCCTTAAGCCTATTTGGGAATGATGCTACAAGCTTGGCACACTTGAATTTGGGGTATTTTCCCCCTTCTTCTCTGCAGATCCTCTCAAGGTTAGACGGGGAGCGTCGCTGAACAGCTATTTTCAGGTCCTTCCAGAGATGCTCAATGGGGCTCAAAGTCTGGGCTCTGGCTGGGCCACTCAAGGACTTTCACAGAGTTGTCCTAAAACCAATCCTTCGTTATCTTAGCTGTGTGCTTGGAGTCGTTGTCCTGTTGGAAGGTGAATCGTTGGCGTTGGAGGTCCTGAGTGCTCTGGAGCAGGTTTTCATCCAGGATGTCTCTGTACACTGCTCCATTTATCTTTTCCTTTATCCTGACAAGTCTCCCAGTTCCTACCGTTGAAAAACATCCCCACAGCATGACGCTGCCACCACCATGCTTCACCGTAGGGATGGTATTTGCCAGGTGATGAGCGGTGCCTGGTTTCCTCCAGACCGAAGCCTCTCCTCAATAAAAGGCACATGACAGCAGGGTGTCACAGCACGCTTGGAGTTTGCCAGAAGGCACCTAAACGACTCTCAGACCATTATTAACGAGATTCCCTGGTCTGATGAAACCAAAATAGAGCTTTTTGGCCTGAATGCCAAACCTCTCGTCTCGAGGAAACCAGGCACCGCTCATCACAGTATCCTCAAGGACCCATCCCACCCAGGTAATCACCTGCTGCAACTCATGCCCTCAGGGAAGGTCATCAAGGCAAGGACGAACGGACTGAAAAACAGTTTCTACCCCAGAGCAGTCGTAGCTCTAAACACTGCCACTTGCCACTTTATGGACTAAAAGGACTTACTGTGCAATATGCCTTAAATGTTTATTTTTTATATAGAGTATTATGTATTTTGTTTTAAATGCACTGAGCTGGATTGCAAATCAATGTTGTTGTCTTGTACAATGACAATAAAGATATTCTGATACTGACCTGGCAAATACCATCCCTACGGTGAAGCATGGTGGTGGCAGCATCATGCTGTGGGGATGTTTTTCCAACGGCAGTAACTGGGAGGCTTGTCAGGATAGAGGGAAAGATGAATGGAGCCGTGTACAGAGACATCCTGGATGAAAACCTGCTCCAGAGCGCTCAGGACCTCCGACTTGGTCAACGATTCACCTTCCAACAGGACAACGACCCCAAGCACACAGCTAAGATAGTGAAGGATTTAGGACAACTCTGTGAAAGTCCTTGAGTGACCAGCCAGAGCCCAGACTTAAACCCCATGAGCATCTCTGGAAGGACCTGAAAATAGCTGTTCAGCGACGCTCCCCGTCTAACCCGACAGAGCTTGAGAGGATCTGCAGAGAATAAGGGGGAAAATACCCCAAATTCAAGTGTGCATCATTCCCAAAAAGGCTTAAGGCTGTAATTGCTGCCAAAGGTGCCTCAACTTAGTACTAAGTCAAGAGTGTGAATACTTATGTACATGTGTTTTTCCAGTTTCTTATTTTTAATAAATTAACAAAATATTCGAAAAAGCTTTTTTCACTTCATAATGGGGTATTGTGTGTAGATTGATGAGAAAAAAAAACTAATTTAATCCCTTTTGACATGAGGCTGTAACAAAGCAAAATGTGGTAAAAGTGAAGGAGTGTGAATACTTTCCGGATGCACTGTATGTGTGCCCAGTGTTTCCCCTAAAGCCAGAAGTGGATTGTGTGGGTGGGAGCTTTCAGATCCGTTTTATTTTTCTCGGACGCCTAGAAAAACATCATACTGTGGTGGCTGGTCATGATTTTGTGGTGACCCGCCTCCACACAATAATGCATATAGGGGAAGCACTGGTGCCATAAGATAATTAATGACTTCAAACCCATTCTGACCGGGCACTCATTTTGGTGTCGGCATCATGTTATGCTTTAGCTATTTAAAAATAGCAGATCTACAAGCTCATATCGCGCCACCGAGTGGCGCGATACGAGCTTGTAGGTCTGCTATTTTTGAAAAATCGAAGAGCGACTGACATTTTTAGAATCTGATCTCAGGTCAGAATGGGTTCATTAGACCAGTGTGTGTCCGGCGGAAACCTCGTATGAATCTGATCTCAGGTCAGAATGGGTTAATACAGTACAGTAGTTTCATATCGAGCTGTCATGGCATTTGTGGCATATTCCTCATGCCTCTGCCGCCAGTTAAACAAACCCTCTATCCCCTCTTCCTCACCAGGACTCCATTGTGAGGTTTGCCGCACTAATTGGCGAGATGAGGAAGAAGTTTGCTTTGCAAGACAGCCCTATAATCAGCACCAGTGTGCTCACCGAGTGGGGCTCCAGAGGCGTGTGTGCCAGGGCCCTGAGGACCCTGCGAGCCGGGGGTCTTATGGTGGAAGAAGCTTACTGTCTTGCCGGAGCCCCCACGGACCCCATCCTCTCCTTGCTCAAACCACAGTTTAACCACAGTTAAGTACCAGGTCTTATTCCCTAACTTGAGTAAACTAAAGACCTGGAGGCGTGATCAATGCCATTTGGCTATTCTGAGTGGCCAAAGAGCATTGATCACGCCTCCAGGTCTTTAGTTTACTCAAGTTAGGGAATAAGACCTGGTACTTAAGACACGCAAAATACAGCCCATAGTCTTCACCGACGGCCTGTAAAACAGCAGCCAGTACATCTACAGTAGCTGTTCTTGTTTTTTAATGCTCTTTTGCGTTGTCCTGAGACTATCCTATTGGCGTCATACTTGACACTCTGGGGTGTCAGTATACTGATGTAGTGGGTTTGTGATGGGGAAGAGCCTGTGTCTTTATTGTTTTGTTGTATGTTGTGCCCTGAGGAGCCCTTTGAAAACGAGTTGCTGCAACTCAAGGGAGTATCCTCTAGTGAAATGTCAAATAATACATATAGCCTTATCATCGCATAGCCTGCCTTAATCTGCCTTTGCAATGCAAATTGCCCCAGCCTCGCATCGATATTAGCATGGCTACGCCAGGCTAACGGCCTGCCTCAGCCCGTGTGATTTCTGGTATAGAGGGGCGAAAAGAGACTGTGGATCCTGTAGAGATATTTATGCTCATGCATAAATTGAGTGGCACAGTTCGTTTAACGTTGTTTAATCCAATCAGATTTTCTGTGTGGATGTATGGGCCTTTTTTTTTTGCCACTCAGGTTTTCCTGCATAACTTCCCGGTATGATGATGATGTCACACCGATCTGAACCCCCCCCCCCCCCCCCCCCCTGAATTCAACTAGTATGCTTTTATTTTTCGCAGAACAAAATAGGCTTTTTACTATAATGAGGTTAAAGAATATTCACCATTACGCTTATCACCTGTTAGTGTTCGAGTTTAAAAAGTGGAGTTCAGATACCCTGATCTATTTTTGTACAGTTTTGTACAAACTTGGTTTGTGTATTTTACTTTGTTAGACATGGTTGTGCATGGCTGCCAGTGCCACAATACTACTGAAATCCTCTCAAGAAAAGGCTATTAATGTGACCACCAAGAGCAGTTTGCACTCTGTCCACTAGGGAGCAGCATGTAGTCACTATTAGGCCATTCTATATCAAAACAACCTTCAGCCGGTTTAAATTTGCACAGTATGACATCCACACCTTCCCTTCATTTATAACTGGATTATTCAAAGTGAAGTTATATCAATATGGCTTGATAGCTTTCAGGTTATCTAGAGCGTAAATGTTTTATACTCTCTTTCAATTTGAAACAAACATTTAGGTGTTTTTGTCTCCACCAGGCCGAAGGCATGGGGAGAGAGTATGTTTTGCACTCCGTCCGTCCGTCCGTGTGTCCGTCCGTCCGTCCGTTAGAAGCTAATCTCGGCCACCGTTAACCCGGTCGATGCCACATTTTGCACACACACTCCCTGGATGCCAACGATGAACCTCTGCCCCAAAATTTCCAGAACGGCCTGTTATAGCGCCACCAGGAGGCCGCTTTGTGCAAAACAAGTTTTTGCACAGTACACCTACAGATTTTGTCCAAAAATCCCGCAAATCGTTACACAGTATCTCCATAGTCATGTGCTCAAGACGGATGTGTCTGATATTTCATATTCCATCCTAATTGGCTAACATTGGCTTTCAAATTTTGCAGGATTGGCCTGTTTTGAACAAAAAACCTCAAATCATGAACGCAGCGTGCAATTTCACGTGAAATCTTTCACGCACTTTCCTACTAGGCTGAGGAATATAGCCCACCCATTTCACATTGCCCTGTTATAGCGCCACCAACAGGTGGATTGTGCATGCGTGCCATCAACACGGATCTGCACCATTTCCCATATTCCATCCTGATTGGCAAAGATTGGAACAAACAAACAAAAAACATGTTTATATTACTCCTAAATATTCCTATCCTCCTGGTGGAGACCTGTGCCCAGAAGGGCACTTTTTCTAGTTTTAAATGAGATAAGTAGCAATACTGGAAATAAGTAAATGCAGTTACCCGATTGGTCATGCAGTAGTGTGCTGTGTGCCGGCAATCCGACCAGCTTTTTAAAATGAAATGCAATGACATTTTTGATGATTTTTTAATTAATTGTTAATAGGGTCTGATGAAGACCTACTATTAGGTCAACACATGTTGGTCATACTGTTTGTTGCCTTGCTCAAAATAAAATGGAGAATTATTTTCATTAAATATGGAGTGCATTGGAATTCTTTTCTACTGTCCACACACCACTTGGGAGTCAAGCACAGGCAGTTTTAATATATTATACACTTATACCTGATTCTCTGCTGGGATTTTCTAGCAGTTTGCATGAAGCGTTGTACACAGTATGGACCATTATTTGAAATCCCAGTTGAAGAGAAGTTTGTACGTAGACAAAATGAAGCCTCCATGACGAGCCAGTTAATATTGTAGAAGGCATGGCTTCATAAGAAAAGTAAAAAAAACTCTTCCTGTGCATCTTCCTCATGCACTTAATAGTGTGGATACTAATTGCCTCAAACATTATGGAACAACCGTCTTTTCTTTAAGAAGGGAGATGTAACACACTGCATGTATTTAAACCACCACAAGAAAATAATGCATGTGCGTGCGTGCGTGTGCACACAGCTGTGATGATCAACAGTGGATGATCCAATCACTTATCACTCTGACCAACGGACCAATGACGGACGGACTAGTTGAACAGGTGACTGGATCCAGTGGGCGGGGCTTTGGATTTAAATAGGAGCGGCCATGTTGTTTCCCAGCATGCAGTTTGATTTGCTGTTTCACTGCATGCTGTCTGTGAGCAGAGCTGTTTGTTCCAAGGTAAGAAGCGTTTGTTTGAGAAACACGGTTTTATCCTTTAACACTGTTATTGTTTAGACATTAGAGGATTTATAGGACTGTTTATTGTTTAAACATTAGAGGATTTATAGGACTGTTTATTGTGACACTAAATGGACAACAATGTCAGGAATGTTTGTCCTTTTAGGCCTCATTCACACATAAAGAACACATGTTCTGTTGCCCCTCCTGTGTTTGATGGCCGCCTAATGCTTTTCCAATGGGAGGCACATGGTTTGACCAAACACTTGTGTTTGATTGCCCCCCTCCATCAAACACAAATGTTTGGTCAAACCATGTGCCTCGATCACACCAAAAAAGCATTGTCTTGTCTGTGTTTAATCGCCGCCTCAATGCATTTCTAATGGGAGGCACATTTGTGTTTGATAGCTGTGTTCTGTCCCCCTCCCCTACATCAAACAAATGTTTGGTCAAACCATGTGACTCATTGGAAAAGCATTGAGATAGCCATCAAACAAAGGCAGAACGTATGTTTATGTGAAACATTTGTCTTGTCTGTTTTTAATCATGGCCACCCCAATGTATTTACACTGGGAGTCACATGGTTTGACCAAGTGTTTGTTTGCTGGAGGGGAGAACACAGCCATCAAAATGTTTGCTCAAACCTCGTGACTTCCATTGGAAAAGCTTTGAGGCGGCCATCAAACACAGACAAGACAGGTGTTTTTTAGGTGTGATCGAGGCCTGAGAGAAGGAAGCTAACAAACGCAAACAAACCATGGTTCCCACCATTGGTGAAAAGTAAATTGTTAACTTTACTGAAGTATAGTGTAAATAATATACTTTGGAAACGTTTAACTAGTTTGTAGTTTTGTAATATACTTACTAAACATACTAGCCTACATTGTTCATTTACCACTACAGCCATATTTTGGCCATTTGAAAATGGCTGAACTACAAGCTCACAATGCATTGTGAGCTTGTAGATCTATTTTCAAAAGTTTTTTTTCTGTTCAAAATGACCAAGTATGCAGATTGTCCCATTTGATATGTTTAAGTACATTTTGATGCCAAAACCTTTTTACTTTGACTCAAGTTATATAATGTAGATTTTGAATTTTAGATCCCCCCCCCCCAATATCTTAAAGGGATAATTCACTTCAAACTTTTTGTCATTGTATGATCTACTCAGGCTTATGTGAACACTACAGACAGTTTTTGTTACTTTATTCAGTAATTAGATATTCAATATTTTACTGCCCTGACCCCTTCCTATGCGAACTTCAAAATCCATTTTAACCATGAGATTCATCAAACGCTCATGGTGTCCTTCAAATACGTGAGTGGGCCGTGCCTTTTCATTTTGCCTACCGTTCTTATTTATCTTTTAATAATTCTTTTGAAAAATGCCCTCCAGAAGGAGGCCGGAACAGACTAAAGCATCAAAAATAAATAAGAATGGTAGGCTAAATGAAAAGCCACGGCCCTCTCACGTATTTGAAAGACTCCAGAAAAAAGGTTGGGTGTTTTCGATCAATCTATCATGGTTAAAATGGAGTTTGACGTTCTAATGGGTTTGTATAGGAAAGGGGTAATGAAGTGAAATATCCTTTTAATATTATATGAATTTTACAGTGTATGAAATCTGGATAAAGAGTAATGTTGTTTTTATGTATGTCTTACAGGTTTATCATGTGACTGGTGTCATGTGTGACCTTGGATGGGGTCATCAGGAGATGGCTGGTATTGGTAATGGAGTGTCTACTCGGCTGAGCTGAAACGTATAACGGTGTCAACGAACGCTCCCTGAGATTACGAGGCGTACGGTGCTCGGGACGTATTGTGCCATACAACCTACGTGGCTCTATTAATACCGGCTATCTTCAACCGAGCGACGGAAGGCCCCCCACGGTATGTACCTGGATTACATGTGGCTGTAGTAGAAACTAGGGCTGTGTCACCATTACATGTTAAGTTGACCATTCATTGTCATACATATGAATACAAAGTTTAAATTTCTTTATGGCTTTTAGGCTTCATAAACAAGCTACACAAGGCCGATATGACTAATTATATGCATTAATTACTTCTATACTTTGAAATACTAAAAACACATAACCTCAGTAAAGTGTTTCTCCCTTTTTTGGCAAAGTGTCCATGATGTCATGGACACTTCCTACCCAGACTACAATTCCCATAATGGAATGCAGTGCTTTGGTGCACTGCTCCTTGTGGATAGGGGGAGGGCTGTCTTACTGAGACAACATGTAGTCCAGGAAGGAAGTGAGCCCAGTGTCCATGACATCATGGAGCCCATGGACACCTTTGAAATACTACATATCTAAAAACGACGATTACCCACATACAAAATCCAGGAAAGTGTTTATTGTCGCCCAAACATCATTAAAATAAGCTCTGGTTGCAAAAGGGGTGAAGTCGCCCTTTAATGGGTTGAATCGTTAAAGCTGCTATAAGCAATATGTCAAATGTAATTACTTTATTTTTTGGTATTCAGCCAGCAATGGGTAAAACAATATTTTGTCTCTGACACATCTAGGGGCTACAATCTGCATTCAAATATTTTCCTAGCTTTGTCATTGGTTGTTTTGGCTGTCTACTTCCTGATAATCTACTTCCAGTCATTTTGACCGGGTGTTTTCTCTGACCAATGACAAAGCTTCTAGGAACATCTTTGACTGCAGATTGTGGCCCCTATATCTAAAGAGACTATATCATTTTGGGGAGTGTTTTACTCATTGCTGGCTGTCTGAATAAAATAAAAATCATCAGACATTATTGCTTATAGCAGCTTTAATCACAATTTGTGACAATATTATAGTAAAATATTGGTGACAGAGCCCTGTCAGTGACTGTTGTTAATACAGTAAAATATTGGTGACACAGCCCTGTCAGTGACTGTTGTTAATACAGTAAAATATTGGTGACACAGCCCTGTCAATGACTGTTGTTAATACAGTAAAATATTGGTGACACAGCCCTGTCAATGACTGTTGTTAATACAGTAAAATATTGGTGACACAGACCTGTCAGTGACTGTTAATACAGTAAAATATTGGTGACACAGCCCTGTCAATGACTGTTGTTAATACAGTAAAATATTGGTGACACAGCCCTGTCAATGACTGTTGTTAATACAGTAAAATAATGGTGACGCAGCTTTCAGTGACTGTTATGACTTCCAAAATGTCATCCTGTAGGCCGACAACTAAATGTTTTTTTCCCCATGTCATTTCAGAACGTGAAGCTGCCAAGGCGACGTCTGTATTGAAGGTACAAACTCTGCTGTTGCCACTGCTGGGTGCTGTTAGTGAAGGTTAGTAATGAACCTTTTGATTCCTGCTGCTTGTGTAAGTGGGCTACATGCTACAACTACATGCTACCATACTGTAGGTTGTCATTCGCACAGTGTATCGTTTCACGACAATTGTGTGCAATGCCACTCTACATCACATGCCACTATGGGATATGTGATTTATGTATTTAACATAATTTACGGGTAAAGCTTTCACGTCACATCACATTATGTATGTTCTGTTCTAGTGTTTCTGTTCTGTTTTCTGTGTCGAGTTATTAGAGTTTCTATTGTTTCCTTTCTCTTTCTCTTTTAATAAAAAAAAGTATTTTTTTGATTTCTCCTTGCCTATCTATTGCCCTAGTTCTTCACTAGTGGACTGTGTGTACAAATGTGATGTGACTCATTTCCCGTATCATTATGGTAGCATGTAGCCTGCTTAACACTGTTTACAGCCTTCTATGCTGTAGATCTGTCCAAACTAAAAGGAAGAAAATTATGGCAGATTTTTTTCCTTGGTTTGTTTTGTTTAGTGCTGATATTGAAGGTAAGTGGGCGTAGTTTATTATCTTTGGATGTCGGGCAGAAACCTTGTATCTCCATAGTTCAACCTTCTTTTGTAAATTTAATTTCCTTACTTGGTCATGCTACAGTGTCACACACTAAAGTAGCAAATGGCTGATCTACAAGCTCACGATGCAAAGATCATCCGTTATTGAATATGACCTATTATATGTTTTAATGTATCAAACTGTTTAAGTATAAACAAGAGCTTGCGACTAAATAATAACATTGGAACACAGATTATTATATAAATATCATCGGAACACAGGTCCAGATAAGTAACCGTTTTGGACATGCACGGTTTCTACCCGACCTTTCATCTTCTCTTCTATTCTTTGCTTTAATAAAGTTATTGGTTTTGTGGTCTCAGAGTTTTTAATCGCATTTTGCTTTATTTTTTAGAAGTAATTTCTTTCTTGCCTTTCTATCACTAGTTCTTCACTAGTGTATGTGGTGCGTGTGTCGGGTCGTGTCTCTCATACAGTTTCTAATCATTTGATTGGAGCTGTATCGTTTCACGTCATTTGCGTTGCGTCATTTGCCGGTAAAGCGCCATCACGTCAGTTCACATCAGATATGAACACAGGCCGGTATGTGATGTGCATTTATGTGATATTTTTATGTGATATTTCACAAATTGCGGATAGCTCGTCGCACGCCATAAACTTTGTTCATTGCTCTTGTGTTCTAATGTCATCCTCAGTGTTGTATGTATGTTGTGTTCTCATGTTCATAGTGTATTGCTGACATACTGGGGTCCAAAGAATGCTTCTGCCATTGCATAATTTGCACCTCGTATAATTTGTCAATCGTCCTCAAATGGCATAAATTGTATGTATATTTAAATTTGTGTTCTTTTGAAAACACTTTAAGATTTTAAAATAAATGTGGGACAACTGGCTAGAACTGGCCACGAAAACCTACGGCCAACTGCTTGGGCGGAGACGAAGAATCTTTTTGTTTTTTCATGCTCATAATGTGCTCTAAGTGAAAGTCCAGCAGCAAACTTCTAGGTCATGAGACTATTGTTGGTGCTATTTTATCAGATCTAATTTGTGAGTAAAGCTTCATCAAGTAAGCCCACATCACATATGAACACAGGCCCTGTATGTGATGTGTGTTTATGTCTCGTATCATTTCACATTGGTGAGTAAGGCTTCATCACATCATCCCCACATCACATGATGAACTTAGGGTTAGGGTAGGGTTAGGTATGTGATGTGGATTGATGTGACGTATGTCTTTTATAATGTGCGAGTGAAGCTTCATTGCATCAGTTCACATCACATTATGTGGTGTGTATTGATGTGATTTATTTATGCTGCCATTTGCAGCTAAAACTTCATTCATGCCGGTCAGTAGGCGAGGCATTGATGATGGGCCTATGACCCAAAGGTTTTCTGCTGCACTTTTCACTTTTAGCACTTTGCAGCACTTTATGAGCACGAAAAAATTAAATATTTTCTTAGTTTATGTCTGAGGAGTTTTCCTTAAGGTATTTGTGGAGTAAGTCTTCTGGATTTCAATTGTATAAAGACATAATCATGGCTATCATTTATAGTCTGCTATGATTCAAATTGTTTTGAATGTGATTGCTTTTGGACCTGTAAATTACAACAAAACCAATTAAGGCACTGGTGTGGTACTACTGGTTTACCAGAATGGGGTTCAACTCCCTGCGGTGCTCTGCTCAATTTGTTGTATTTACATGGTTCAGTTTCTGCTCATTGCGTTTCCTTTTCATAGATGATACAGTTGGGTTACAAGTCTATTTAGGGACCAAGCCCAAAGGGACTCTTGGTCCCTTTGTCTCTTCTCCTTCCACCAAAAGAATGGCAGTTCTGGCTGAACTGTTCTATTGGGTTTTTCGTGAAACAATGTGACCAAATTTGACTTTCATGTCATATGAAATCAGGGAATCATGGCTTCAAATTGATGTATTGGTTGTTCAGTTTGGCCCACCAGTTTTGTAGATGTGTCTTACAGAAAACGGCCAGTTGAGAAAAGGGGCTTGAAAGGATCACTTCTGTGGTCTCTAGCATTACACCTAGCTGTTTAAGCATTTATTTCATATTTACATTTCGATTTCAGCTCTGACACTTATTTCAGACATGCTCTAGTATGTGAAGAGTCTGCCTGTGCTATTGACTCATTGAAGTTACTCTTCTGGTGAAAAGCTGGAATTTGCGCAATGGCAGTCTCTCAGTCTGGTCACGTGTGTGAATATATATATATTTTGCTCCCGATTCCAATCATTTGACGATTGGCCCTGATTTCTGATCGGGACAACCTCTAGAGGGCAATGCCTAACGCTGAGGACGCAAAGCCCACAACCATTGGCCAATGGGTGGCCCTATTAACCTGACGCTGCCAGATGAGGGCGGTTTTGGGTAACCATGATCCCCAACACAGCACTCATCTGGGATCTCTCAGGGAGTTGAGCTGACAAAAATCCGTACCGAACCAATCAGCGTGAGCTAAGGGCGGGATATGTGCGAAACCGGATGTGAAGCTATATAGACACGTCAATATGATTGGTTGTGTTTGCACGCCCACACGGTGATGGACAGACGGTCCCATCCAATCATCTACCAAGTATCTTGAAAAAAAGGAACAGCCCCGTCATCGAATTTGCTTCCGCGATCCCAGATCCCAATAAGCTGTGAAACAAATTTGTGTAGCAAGCTTCTTGGATCTGGCAGCGTCAGGTTATGGCCCTATAGCACTCAACTGAAAATGCTAAACTTTTGCCAAATTCCAATACCGCAACTTTCTCACTCTCTCACTCCCCTCGCGCCCTCCACTCGATCCTTGGCTCCGCCCCAGCGAGGAGGAGAGCATTCGATGCGAGGACAGAGTGGGTTTGCCTCTAGAATCTGAATGTCCTACGCTGTCATTTCAAAGGACAGAGTGGATTTGCCTCTAGAATCTGAATCAATTCAAAGGGCTTTATTGGCATGGGAAAACATACGTTTACATTGCCAAAGCAAAAGTGGTGGAACGGTGTCACACAGCTGGAACTCCAAACCCAGAGCCGTACAGTGACTACAGCCTACTCATTTTGTGTATGCCTGTATCTGTATGGTAACATGTGCAAGGCTATTTATTCCTGAAATAGTGAAGCTAGTATAGCTAGTATCGAATTTCAAGCAGTGTTTTCTGTGCCACACGTGCAGGAGGAGGACTTATGTCACTGGGAAGGAAAAGAACATGTACACGTGATGCGGAAATCCGCCGTGAGGAGACAAACACCATCGAGCCTGCACCTGATGTACACTCGCTCTATGCGCTCTAAAACACCACCGAGCCTTCACCTGATGTACACTCGCTCTATGCGCTCTAAAACACCACCGAGCCTTCACCTGATGTACACTCGCTCTATGCGCTCTAAAACACCACCGAGCCTTCACCTGATGTACACTCGCTCTATGCGCTCTAAAACACCACCGAGCCTTCACCTGATGTACACTCGCTCTATGCGCTCTAAAACACCACCGAGCCTTCACCTGATGTACACTCGCTCTATGCGCTCTAAAACACCTGCTATTTTGAATTGTATCTCTCCTCCCGGGATCTTTGATCAAAATGCTGAAACATTTCTACACATGAACTTTGGCCCTATGCCGATACACCAGAAAAAAGTGTCATGAAAAAAAGACTTACTGTAATATTTGTGGGTTTACTATACAGGTCCATCCCATGTAATGAATATTTTGTAGAGGCTTTTTCTTCCGTAATATAATTAATAGGGCTGTCAAAGTTAACGCACTATTAACTAGTTAACTCACAATCCTTTTAACGGCACTATTTTTTTTTAACGCACGATTAACGCACTGAAGTTTGACAGAATGGTTGAGAGACGCATGGCAATTTTACACTGAAGAGTTGAATAATTGTTAAACAGCTGTATTACTTAAGTTAATTTAAGTCTACACAATTAGAAAACTTATGAAGGTCTTATGAAGGTCATTTATACTGGTCAAGGTCATTTGTACTTGTCAAGGTCATGTATACTGGTCAAGGTCATTTACTAGTCTTATTGAAGGTCATTTATACTGCTCAAGGTCATTGATATTGGTCAAGGTCATTAAGTGGCACGCTATAGTGCGCGATTCTTCATCATTGTTTAGGATTTGAAAAAAGGTTACATCGCAGAAAAGCGAAAGGCTAAAGTCCATGGTCACGGAGGGCATACTATAGTATGTTTTTCACGATTTCGGAGGATTTGAATGCCCTCTCGGAGGGCATAAAAAAATGTGTGGTGCTATAGGCCTACAGGCCGTTCTGGAAAATTTGGGGCAGAGGTTCATCGTTGGCATCCAGGGAGTGTGTGTGCAAAATTTGGCATCGACCGGGTTAATGGTGCTGGAGATTAGCTGTTAACACATTGAGTGCTAAGGCTTGAAATTCTTCTCAGGATTGGTTGTGCTAAGCGATTAACATTGGACCTTTGAACTTTTTAGGGGCCCACAGCGAGGGGCCTCTTATAGCACATCGCACATCGCATAAATCCGAAAGCCAAACTAGTCCACTTCAATTTAAAAAAAAATAAATGATTCTACCATCTTCCATTCTGGAGATATTGACCTTTTTCTAACACCTGCTTTTCGCTGCACGCTGCTCTTTTGAAAAAACAGCAGAGATATGGAAGGTTGAAGTTGACAGACATTGACAGACAGATATAAAAATGAACACAAATAATATCATATACATACTACACACTGAATGAAAGCCATGAATGTCTACTTTTAGGAGGAAAACAAATACACATGGTCCCATGTATAGTTTGTCAGTAATTGGCTATTGAATGCAGCTTGCGCCCACCAGAGAGGATTTCAGAAAATGCATGGACCTGAAGAACTATTATTCACAAAATAAGGCCTATAGCGACATGTACATACTATATACCGTATGAAACAGAAGACTCTCTGCTTTCATAAGAAAAATACTTCTACTGTAATAATAATAAAAATCACACCCCTGTGAAGTGAGCAGTGCAATGTTGCACTGCTCACTTCACAACATTGCACTGCTCACTTCACAGGGGTCTCTCTGAAAAAGAGAATAAGATCTGAACTGCATCCTTCATTCAGTGTGTAGTATGTATATGATAATTTATTTATGTTTATCTGCCTGTCAATCTCTGTGACTTTAAACCTTTATAACTCGCTATGATAACTTCATGAGGATGATGATTATGCCACATATCTGATCATTGTCTCAGTAGACAAAATCAACTTGATCAGTTATAGGCTACCAGTGTAGGCTACCGTAACCTTCCACAGATCGTTTCGTTTCAGAACGATAGCATAACGGTGACTTGAGAGGTTGACATGTCTGGACATGTTCGGGCAAATAACCACAGGAGCGATAAGCGAGACACAATAATCCCGGCTGGCTGTGATTTCGACAAAATGACAGACAACTCGATGGCTTCCGCAGTTTAGGATGAGCTATCTGTATTCGTTATCCATTACAAACGGGTCGATTACGTCCCAGATAGTCGCCTTCATTGCGGTCTTATCACTGCAATTGGCTGGCGAAGGCGCTATGGCGATTATGGTGATCAACTGCCGAGAATCTTTTTTCCGAGAATGAGAGAGATGCAAACTGCAAAGCGATCGCAACTCGCAGTGGGGGGGGGGGGGGGGGGGGGGTTCCACGGCTGTGATATCTGCTAGTATACTGCTTCTTTGTCCAAACATGGCTGGTGAAGACGCGACGGCGAAAAAAAGACAGTTGATCATATCTATACTGCTTCTCCTATGGCGGTCCTTCGAGAATACGTCATTCGTTTCGCGTATACCTGTCCTAGTGCGTGAAATGGCGATCGACCTTTGAAAATTATTCTTGGTTTATATACGGGTTTATTTTCCGAGAAAGAGAGGACGAGGCGGCGGACCGGCGAGTTGCCGTTGGAATGGAGGCACACACAGCTAGTGGATCTGTGTGGAATCTGTGGACGATGAGTGAGTGGGGGGGGGGATGATCGGAGAGAGGAAAAGCCCCTCCCTGCATTGCTACCTCGGGAGAAACCATGTAGAAACAGGAGGGGAGGGGGAATCGAGTGTATTCACACACACTAGAGTATGGGTAACTCCATTTTAGATCCCCTGACATCTGCGTTGGTCTATGCCGTTGCCGGGCAGGCCGCCTCCAGACTCCAGTACGTCGTAATGGAGGCATTGGAGGGAGCTTGCCGGCCATAGACCAGACCTCTTTTCAGGAGGGGGGGGGGGCTTTAACTCCCGGATCACATACCGGACCTTCCTGGAGACGATCGGTGTTACTTTCTTTGTTGTCCTGGCGCATAGGAAGTTGATGTACAGTAAGCAATGAAAAAAACAATAAAACGCTTTAGTACGTTATGCGCAGACGGCGTTCAAGATTAATAAAGCGCTTTAAAGCGTTTTGCGCAGTCGATGTGTTAACAAACTGACTCGCACACACTCTCCCCATGGCTTTGGCCTGGTGCACAACCGTTATTAATTATTGCCTACAATGTAAATTGTGAAATTACTTTACTGTTGAAATGCAAAATTTACATTTCAACGAATGGACCTCGTACAACAAAACAAAAACTAAGGCACTGGTTGTGGTACTTCTGGTTTACCGGAATGGGGTTCGACTCCCTGCAGTGCTCTGCTCAATTTATTGTATTTACATGTTTCATTTTTATTTTCTGCTCATTCTGTTGCCTTTTCATAGATGATATACTATAGCACGCCGTTTATCATCATTTTTGAGGATTTGAAAAAATTTCAAAATTTCAAAAACAGGGGTTATAGCCCATCGTTTTTTGAAATTTTGAAAAAAAGAATTAACCTCGTTTTTCATCATTTTTGAACATGGGCTATATCCCCTACCGTACGGCATACTATAGCACGCCGTTTTTCATCATTTTTGAGGATTTGAAAAAAAAATCAAAATTTCAAAAAACATGGGTTATAGCCCATCGTTTTTTGAAATTTTGAAAAAAAGAATTAACCTCGTTTTTCATCATTTTTGAACATGGGCTATATCCCCTACCGTTCGGCATACTATAGCACGCCGTTTTTCATAATTTTTGAGGATTTGAAAAAAATTCAAAATTTCAAAAAACATGGGTTATAGCCCATCGTTTTTTGAAATTTTGAAAAAAAAAATTAACCTCTTTTTTCATCATTTTTGAACATGGGCTATAGCCCCTACCGTACGGCATACTATAGCACGCCGCTTTTCATCATTTTTGAGGATTTGAAAAAACTTTCAAAATTTCAAAAAACATGGGTTATAGCCCATCGTTTTTTGAAATTTTGAAAAAAAATGTAACCTCGTTTTTCATAATTTTTGAACATGGGCTATAGCCCCTACCGTTCGGCATACTATAGCACGCCGTTTTTCATCATTTTTGAGGATTTGAAAAAAAATCTAAATTTCAAAAACATGGGTTATAGCCCATCGTTTTTTGAAATTTTGAAAAAAAAAGTTAACCTCATTTTTCATCATTTTTGAACATGGGCTATAGCCCCTACCGTTCGGCATACTATAGCACGCCGTTTTTCATCATTTTTGAGGATTTGAAAAAAAATCAAAATTTCAAAAACATGGGTTATAGCCCATCGTTTTTTGAAATTGTGAAAAATAAATTAACCTCGTTTTTCATCATTTTTGAACATGGGCTATATCCCCTACCGTTCGGCATACTATAGCACGCCATTTTTCATCATTTTTGAGGATTTGAAAAAAATTCAAAATTTCAAAAAAACATGGGTTATAGCCCATCGTTTTTTGAAATTTTGAAAAAAAAAATTAACCTCGTTTTTCATCATTTTTGAACATGGGCTATAGCCCCTACCGTTCGGCATACTATAGCACGCCGTTTTTCATCATTTTTGAGGATTTGAAAAAAATTCAAAATTTCAAAAACATGGGTTATAGCCCATCGTTTTTTGAAATTTTGAAAAAAAATGTAACCTCGTTTTTCATAATTTTTGAACATGGGCTATAGCCCCTACCGTTCGGCATACTATAGCACGCCGTTTTTCATCATTTTTGAGGATTTGAAAAAAAATCTAAATTTCAAAAACATGGGTTATAGCCCATCGTTTTTTGAAATTTTGAAAAAAAGAATTAACCTCGTTTTTCATCATTTTTGAACATGGGCTATATCCCCTACCGTTCGGCATACTATAGCACGCCGTTTTTCATAATTTTTGAGGATTTGAAAAAAATTCAAAATTTCAAAAAACATGGGTTATAGCCCATCGTTTTTTGAAATTTTGAAAAAAAAAATTAACCTCTTTTTTCATCATTTTTGAACATGGGCTATAGCCCCTACCGTACGGCATACTATAGCACGCCGCTTTTCATCATTTTTGAGGATTTGAAAAAACTTTCAAAATTTCAAAAAACATGGGTTATAGCCCATCGTTTTTTGAAATTTTGAAAAAAAATGTAACCTCGTTTTTCATAATTTTTGAACATGGGCTATAGCCCCTACCGTTCGGCATACTATAGCACGCCGTTTTTCATCATTTTTGAGGATTTGAAAAAAAATCTAAATTTCAAAAACATGGGTTATAGCCCATCGTTTTTTGAAATTTTGAAAAAAAAAGTTAACCTCATTTTTCATCATTTTTGAACATGGGCTATAGCCCCTACCGTTCGGCATACTATAGCACGCCGTTTTTCATCATTTTTGAGGATTTGAAAAAAAATCAAAATTTCAAAAACATGGGTTATAGCCCATCGTTTTTTGAAATTGTGAAAAATAAATTAACCTCGTTTTTCATCATTTTTGAACATGGGCTATATCCCCTACCGTTCGGCATACTATAGCACGCCATTTTTCATCATTTTTGAGGATTTGAAAAAAATTCAAAATTTCAAAAAAACATGGGTTATAGCCCATCGTTTTTTGAAATTTTGAAAAAAAAAATTAACCTCGTTTTTCATCATTTTTGAACATGGGCTATAGCCCCTACCGTTCGGCATACTATAGCACGCCGTTTTTCATCATTTTTGAGGATTTGAAAAAAATTCAAAATTTCAAAAACATGGGTTATAGCCCATCGTTTTTTGAAATTTTGAAAAAAAGAATTAACCTCGTTTTTCATCATTTTTGAACATGGGCTATATCCCCTACCGTTCGGCATACTATAGCACGCCGTTTTTCATCATTTTTGAGGATTTGAAAAAAATTCAAAATTTCAAAAAACATGGGTTATAGCCCATCGTTTTTTGAAATTTTGAAAAAAAAAGTTAACCTCATTTTTCATCATTTTTGAACATGGGCTATAGCCACTACCGTTCGGCATACTATAGCACGCCGTTTTTCATCATTTTTGAGGATTTGAAAAAAAATCAAATTTTCAAAAACATGGGTTATAGCCCATCGTTTTTTGAAATTGTGAAAAATAAATTAACCTCGTTTTTCATCATTTTTGAACATGGGCTATATCCCCTACCGTTCGGCATACTATAGCACGCCATTTTTCATCATTTTTGAGGATTTGAAAAAATTTCAAAATTTCAAAAAACATGGGTTATAGCCCATCGTTTTTTGAAATTTTGAAAAAAAAATTTAACCTCGTTTTTCATCATTTTTGAACATGGGCTATAGCCCCTACCGTTCGGCATACTATAGCACGCCGTTTTTCATCATTTTTGAGGATTTGAAAAAAAATCAAAATTTCAAAAACATGGGTTATAGCCCATCGTTTTTTGAAATTTTGAAAAAAAAAATTAACCTCGTTTTTCATCATTTTTGAACATGGGCTATAGCCCCTACCGTACGGCATACTATAGCACGCCATTTTTCATCATTTTTGAGGATTTGAAAAAAAATCAAAATTTCAAAAACATGGGTTATAGCCCATCGTTTTTTGAAATTTTGAAAATTAAATTAACCTCGTTTTTCATCATTTTTGAACATGGGCTATATCCCCTACCGTTTTTTTCAAATTTTCAAAAAACGATGGACTATAACCCATGTTTTTTTTTTTTTTTTCATTTTTTTCAAATCCTCAAAAATGATGAAAAACGGCGTGCTATAGTATGCCATACGGTAGGGGCTATAGCCCATGGTCGAAAATGATGAAAAACGAGGTTGACATTTTTTTCAAAATTTCAAAAAACGATGGGCTATAACCCATGTTTTTTTTTTTGTTTTTTTTTCAAATCCTAAAAAATGATGAAAAACGGCGTGCTATAGTATGCCATACGGTAGGGGCTATAGCCCATAGTCGAAAATGATGAAAAACGAGGTTGACATTTTTTTTTTAAATTTCAAAAAACGATGGGCTATAACCCATGTTTTTGTTTTTTTTTCCCATTTTTTTCAAATCCTCAAAAATGATGAAAAACGGCGTGCCATACGGTAGGGGCTATAGCCCATGGTCGAAAATGATGAAAAACGAGGTTAACATTTTTTTTCAAATTTTAAAAAAACGATGGACTATAACCCATGTTTTTTTTTTTTTTCATTTTTTTCAAATCCTCAAAAATGATGAAAAACGGCGTGCTATAGTATGCCATACGGTAGGGGCTATAGCCCATGGTCGAAAATGATGAAAAACGAGGTTGACATTTTTTTTCAAAATTTCAAAAAACGATGGGCTATAACCCATGTTTTTTTTTTTTTTTTTTTTTTTCAAATCCTCAAAAATGATGAAAAACGGCGTGCTATAGTATGCCATACGGTAGGGGCTATAGCCCATGGTCGAAAATGATGAAAAACGAGGTTAACATTTTTTTTCAAATTTTCAAAAAACGATGGACTATAACCCATGTTTTTTTTTTTTTTTTTAATCCTCAAAAATGATGAAAAACGGCGTGCTATAGTATGCCATACGGTAGGGGCTATAGCCCATGGTCGAAAATGATGAAAAACGAGGTTAACATTTTTTTCAAAATTTCAAAAAACGATGGGCTATAACCCATGTTTTTTTTTTTTCTTTTTTTTTCAAATCCTAAAAAATGATGAAAAACGGCGTGCTATAGTATGCCATACGGTAGGGGCTATAGCCCATAGTCGAAAATGATGAAAAACGAGGTTGACATTTTTTTTTTAAATTTCAAAAAACGATGGGCTATAACCCATGTTTTTGTTTTTTTTTTCCATTTTTTTCAAATCCTCAAAAATGATGAAAAACGGCGTGCCATACGGTAGGGGCTATAGCCCATGGTCGAAAATGATGAAAAACGAGGTTAACATTTTTTTTCAAATTTTAAAAAAACGATGGACTATAACCCATGTTTTTTTTTTTTTTCATTTTTTTCAAATCCTCAAAAATGATGAAAAACGGCGTGCTATAGTATGCCATACGGTAGGGGCTATAGCCCATGGTCGAAAATGATGAAAAACGAGGTTAACATTTTTTTTCAAAATTTCAAAAAACGATGGGCTATAACCCATGTTTTTTTTTTTTTTCATTTTTTTTAAATCCTCAAAAATGATGAAAAACGGCGTGCTATAGTATGCCATACGGTAGGGGCTATAGCCCATGGTCGAAAATGATGAAAAACGAGGTTGACATTTTTTTTCAAAATTTCAAAAAACGATGGACTATAACCCATGTTTTTTTTTTTTCATTTTTTTCAAATCCTCAAAAATGATGAAAAACGGCGTGCTATAGTATGCCATACGGTAGGGGCTATAGCCCATGGTCGAAAATGATGAAAAACGAGGTTAACATTTTTTTTCAAATTTTCAAAAAACGATGGACTATAACCCATGTTTTTTTTTTTTAATTTTTTTTCAAATCCTCAAAAATGATGAAAAACGGCGTGCTATAGTATGCCATACGGTAGGGGCTATAGCCCATGGTCGAAAATGATGAAAAACGAGGTTAACATTTTTTTTCTAAATTTCAAAAAACGATGGGCTATAACCCATGTTTTTTTTTTTTTTTCATTTTTTTCAAATCCTCAAAAATGATGAAAAACGGCGTGCTATAGTATGCCATACGGTAGGGGCTATAGCCCATGGTCGAAAATGATGAAAAACGAGGTTAACATTTTTTTTCAAATTTTCAAAAAACGATGGACTATAACCCATGTTTTATTTATTTTTTCATTTTTTTCAAATCCTCACAAATGATGAAAAACGGCGTGCTATAGTATGCCATACGGTAGGGGCTATAGCCCATGGTCGAAAATGATGAAAAACGAGGTTAACCTTTTTTTTCAAAATGTAAAAAAACGATGGGCTATAACCCATGTTTTTTTTTTTTTTCATTTTTTTCAAATCCTCAAAAATGATGAAAAACGGCGTGCTATAGTATGCCATACGGTAGGGGCTATAGCCCATGGTCGAAAATGATGAAAAACGAGGTTAACATTTTTTTTCAAATTTTCAAAAAACGATGGACTATAACCCATGTTTTTTTTTTTTTTCTTTTTTTTCAAATCCTCAAAAATGATGAAAAACGGCGTGCCATACGGTAGGGGCTATAGCCCATGGTCGAAAATGATGAAAAACGAGGTTGACATTTTTTTTCAAAATTTCAAAAAACGATGGGCTATAACCCATGTTTTTTTTTTTTTTTTCATTTTTTTCAAATCCTCAAAAATGATGAAAAACGGCGTGCTATAGTATGCCATACGGTAGGGGCTATAGCCCATGGTCGAATATGATGAAAAACGAGGTTAACCTTTTTTTTCAAAATTTCAAAAAACGATGGACTATAACCCATGTTTGTTTTTTTTGTTTTTTTTTCAAATCCTCAAAAATGATGAAAAACGGCGTGCTATAGTATGCCATACGGTAGGGGCTATAGCCCATGGTCGAAAATGATGAAAAACGAGGTTAACATTTTTTTTCAAATTTTCAAAAAACGATGGACTATAACCCATGTTTTTTTTTTTTTTTTTTTTTTTTAATCCTCAAAAATGATGAAAAACGGCGTGCTATAGTATGCCATACGGTAGGGGCTATAGCCCATGGTCGAAAATGATGAAAAACGAGGTTAACATTTTTTTTCAAAATTTCAAAAAACGATGGGCTATAACCCATGTTTTTTTTTTTTTTCATTTTTTTTCAAATCCTCAAAAATGATGAAAAACTGCGTGCTATAGTATGCCATACGGTAGGGGCTATAGCCCATGGTCGAAAATGATGAAAAACGAGGTTGACATTTTTTTTCAAAATTTCAAAAAACGATGGGCTATAACCCATGTTTTTATTTTTTTTTCATTTTTTTCAAATCCTCAAAAATGTTGAAAAACGGCGTGCTATAGTATGCCATACGGTAGGGGCTATAGCCCATGGTCGAAAATGATGAAAAACGAGGTTAACATTTTTTTTCAAATTTTCAAAAAACGATGGACTATAACCCATGTTTTTTTTTTTTTTTTTTTTTTCAAATCCTCAAAAATGATGAAAAACGGCGTGCTATAGTATGCCATACGGTAGGGGCTATAGCCCATGGTCGAAAATGATGAAAAACGAGGTTAACATTTTTTTTCAAATTTTCAAAAAACGATGGACTATAACCCATGTTTTTTTTTTTTTTTCATTTTTTTCAAATCCTCAAAAATGATAAAAAACGGCGTGCTATAGTATGCCATACGGTAGGGGCTATAGCCCATGGTCGAATATGATGAAAAACGAGGTTAACCTTTTTTTTCAAAATTTAAAAAAACGATGGGCTATAACCCATGTTTTTTTTTTTTTCATTTTTTTCAAATCCTCAAAAATGATAAAAAACGGCGTGCTATAGTATGCCATACGGTAGGGGCTATAGACCATGGTCGAATATGATGAAAAACGAGGTTAACCTTTTTTTTCAAAATTTAAAAAAACGATGGGCTATAACCCATGTTTTTTTTTTTTTCATTTTTTTCAAATCCTCAAAAATGATGAAAAACGGCGTGCTATAGTATGCCATACGGTAGGGGCTATAGCCCATGGTCGAAAATGATGAAAAACGAGGTTAACATTTTTTTTCAAATTTTCAAAAAACGATGGACTATAACCCATGTTTTTTTTTTTTTCTTTTTTTTTAAATCCTCAAAAATGATGAAAAACGGCGTGCTATAGTATGCCATACGGTAGGGGCTATAGCCCATGGTCGAAAATGATGAAAAACGAGGTTAACATTTTTTTTCAAATTTTCAAAAAACGATGGACTATAACCCATGTTTTTTTTTTTTTTTAATTTTTTTCAAATCCTCAAAAATGATGAAAAACGGCGTGCTATAGTATGCCATACGGTAGGGGCTATAGCCCATGGTCGAAAATGATGAAAAACGAGGTTGACATTCTTTTTCAAATTTTCAAAAAACGATGGGCTATAACCCATGTTTTATTTATTTTTTTCATTTTTTTCAAATCCTCAAAAATGATAAAAAACGGCGTGCTATAGTATGCCATACGGTAGGGGCTATAGCCCATGGTCGAATATGATGAAAAACGAGGTTAACCTTTTTTTTCAAAATTTTAAAAAACGATGGGCTATAACCCATGTTTTTTTTTTTTTTCATTTTTTTCAAATCCTCAAAAATGATGAAAAACGGCGTGCTATAGTATGCCATACGGTAGGGGCTATAGCCCATGGTCGAAAATGATGAAAAACGAGGTTAACATTTTTTTTCAAATTTTCAAAAAACGATGGACTATAACCCATGTTTTTTTTTTTTTCTTTTTTTTTAAATCCTCAAAAATGATGAAAAACGGCGTGCTATAGTATGCCATACGGTAGGGGCTATAGCCCATGGTCGAAAATGATGAAAAACGAGGTTAACATTTTTTTTCAAAATTTCAAAAAACGATGGGCTATAACCCATGTTTTTTTTTTTTTTTAATTCTTTTCAAATCCTCAAAAATGATGAAAAACGGCGTGCTATAGTATGCCATACGGTAGGGGCTATAGCCCATGGTCGAAAATGATGAAAAACGAGGTTAACATTTTTTTTCAAAATTTCTAAAAACGATGGGCTATAACCCATGTTTTGTTTTTTTTTCATTTTTTTCAAATCCTCAAAAATGATGAAAAACGGCGTGCTATAGTATGCCATACGGTAGGGGCTATAGCCCATGGTCGAAAATGATGAAAAACGAGGTTAACCTTTTTTTTTCAAAATTTAAAAAAACGATGGGCTATAACCCATGTTTTTTTTTTTTTTCATTTTTTTCAAATCCTCAAAAATGATGAAAAACGGCGTGCTATAGTATGCCATACGGTAGGGGCTATAGCCCATGGTCGAAAATGATGAAAAACGAGGTTAATTCTTTTTTTCAAATTTTCAAAAAACGATGGACTATAACCCATGTTTTTTTTTTTTTTCTTTTTTTTTTCCAAATCCTCAAAAATGATGAAAAACGGCGTGCCATACGGTAGGGGCTATAGCCCATGGTCGAAAATGATGAAAAAACGAGGTTAACATTTTTTTTCAAATTTTCAAAAAACGATGGACTATAACCCATGTTTTTTTTTGTTTTTTTTTTTTCAAATCCTCAAAAATGATGAAAAACGGCGTGCTATAGTATGCCATACGGTAGGGGCTATAGCCCATGGTCGAAAATGATGAAAAACGAGGTTAACATTTTTTTTCAAATTTTCAAAAAACGATGGACTATAACCCATGTTTTTTTTTTTTTTTTTTTTAAATCCTCAAAAATGATGAAAAACGGCGTGCTATAGTATGCCATACGGTAGGGGCTATAGCCCATGGTCGAAAATGATGAAAAACGAGGTTAACATTTTTTTTCAAAATTTCAAAAAACGATGGGCTATAACCCATGTTTTTTTTTTTTTTTTAATCCTCAAAAATGATGAAAAACGGCATGCTATAGTATGCCATACGGTAGGGGCTATAGCCCATGGTCAAAAATGATGAAAAACGAGGTTAACATTTTTTTTCAAATTTTCAAAAAACGATGGACTATAACCCATGTTTTTTTTTTTTTTCATTTTTTTCAAATCCTCAAAAATGATGAAAAACGGCGTGCTATAGTATGCCATACGGTAGGGGCTATAGCCCATGGTCGAAAATGATGAAAAACGAGGTTAACATTTTTTTTCAAATTTTCAAAAAACGATGGACTATAACCCATGTTTTTTTTTTTTTTCATTTTTTTCAAATCCTCAAAAATGATGAAAAACGGCGTGCTATAGTATGCCATACGGTAGGGGCTATAGCCCATGGTCGAAAATGATGAAAAACGAGGTTGACATTTTTTTTCAAAATTTCAAAAAACGATGGGCTATAACCCATGTTTTTTTTTTTTTTTCTTTTTTTTCAAATCCTCAAAAATGATGAAAAACGGCGTGCTATAGTATGCCATACGGTAGGGGCTATAGCCCATGGTCGAAAATGATGAAAAACGAGGTTAACATTTTTTTTCAAATTTTCAAAAAACGATGGACTATAACCCATGTTTTTTTTTTTTTTTTTTTTTTCAAATCCTCAAAAATGATGAAAAACGGCGTGCTATAGTATGCCATACGGTAGGGGCTATAGCCCATGGTCGAAAATGATGAAAAACGAGGTTGACATTTTTTTTCAAAATTTCAAAAAACGATGGGCTATAACCCATGTTTTTTTTTTTTTTTTTTTTTTTTTAAATCCTCAAAAATGATGAAAAACGGCATGCTATAGTATGCCATACGGTAGGGGCTATAGCCCATGGTCGAAAATGATGAAAAACGAGGTTAACATTTTTTTTCAAATTTTCAAAAAACGATGGACTATAACCCATGTTTTTTTTTTTTTTCATTTTTTTCAAATCCTCAAAAATGATGAAAAACGGCGTGCTATAGTATGCCATACGGTAGGGGCTATAGCCCATGGTCGAAAATGATGAAAAACGAGGTTAACATTTTTTTTCAAATTTTCAAAAA
Organism: Protomyctophum parallelum; assembly: GCF_964188405.1. NCBI lineage: Eukaryota > Metazoa > Chordata > Actinopteri > Myctophiformes > Myctophidae > Protomyctophum > Protomyctophum parallelum. The sequence continues at coordinate 55,137,883 of NC_139700.1, forward strand.
ACGATGGACTATAACCCATGTTTTTTTTTTTTTTTTTTTTTTTCAAATCCTCAAAAATGATGAAAAACGGCGTGCTATAGTATGCCATACGGTAGGGGCTATAGCCCATGGTCGAAAATGATGAAAAACGAGGTTGACATTTTTTTTCAAAATTTCAAAAAACGATGGGCTATAACCCATGTTTTTTTTTTTTTTTAATTTTTTTCAAATCCTCAAAAATGATGAAAAACGGCGTGCTATAGTATGCCATACGGTAGGGGCTATAGCCCATGGTCGAAAATGATGAAAAACGAGGTTAACATTTTTTTTCAAATTTTCAAAAAACGATGGACTATAACCCATGTTTTTTTTTTTTTTTTTTTTTCAAATCCTCAAAAATGATGAAAAACGGCGTGCTATAGTATGCCATACGGTAGGGGCTATAGCCCATGGTCGAAAATGATGAAAAACGAGGTTAACATTTTTTTTCAAATTTTCAAAAAACGATGGACTATAACCCATGTTTTTTTTTTTTTTCATTTTTTTCTAATCCTCAAAAATGATGAAAAACGGCGTGCTATAGTATGCCATACGGTAGGGGCTATAGCCCATGGTCGAAAATGATGAAAAACGAGGTTAACATTTTTTTTCAAATTTTCAAAAAACGATGGACTATAACCCATGTTTTTTTTTTTTTTAATTTTTTTCAAATCCTCAAAAATGATGAAAAACGGCGTGCTATAGTATGCCATACGGTAGGGGCTATAGCCCATGGTCGAAAATGATGAAAAACGAGGTTGACATTTTTTTTCAAAATTTCAAAAAACGATGGGCTATAACCCATGTTTTTTTTTTTTTTTTCATTTTTTTCAAATCCTCAAAAATGATGAAAAACGGCGTGCTATAGTATGCCATACGGTAGGGGCTATAGCCCATGGTCGAAAATGATGAAAAACGAGGTTAACATTTTTTTTCAAATTTTCAAAAAACGATGGACTATAACCCATGTTTTTTTTTTTTTCTTTTTTTTCAAATCCTCAAAAATGATGAAAAACGGCGTGCTATAGTATGCCATACAGTAGGGGCTATAGCCCATGGTCGAAAATGATGAAAAACGAGGTTAACATTTTTTTTCAAATTTTCAAAAAACGATGGACTATAACCCATGTTTTTTTTTTTTCATTTTTTTCAAATCCTCAAAAATGATGAAAAACGGCGTGCTATAGTATGCCATACGGTAGGGGCTATAGCCCATGGTCGAAAATGATGAAAAACGAGGTTAACATTTTTTTTCAAATTTTCAAAAAACGATGGACTATAACCCATGTTTTTTTTTTTTTTTTTTTTTTCAAATCCTCAAAAATGATGAAAAACGGCGTGCTATAGTATGCCATACGGTAGGGGCTATAGCCCATGGTCGAAAATGATGAAAAACGAGGTTAACATTTTTTTTCAAATTTTCAAAAAACGATGGACTATAACCCATGTTTTTTTTTTTTTTCATTTTTTTCAAATCCTCAAAAATGATGAAAAACGGCGTGCTATAGTATGCCATACGGTAGGGGCTATAGCCCATGGTCGAAAATGATGAAAAACGAGGTTGACATTTTTTTTCAAAATTTCAAAAAACGATGGGCTATAACACATGTTTTATTTATTTTTTTCATTTTTTTCAAATCCTCAAAAATGATGAAAAACGGCGTGCTATAGTATGCCATACGGTAGGGGCTATAGCCCATGGTCGAATATGATGAAAAACGAGGTTAACCTTTTTTTTCAAAATTTCAAAAAACGATGGGCTATAACCCATGTTTTTTTTTTTTTTCATTTTTTTCAAATCCTCAAAAATGATGAAAAACGGCGTGCTATAGTATGCCATACGGTAGGGGCTATAGCCCATGGTCGAAAATGATGAAAAACGAGGTTGACATTTTTTTTTCAAAATTTCAAAAAACGATGGGCTATAACCCATGTTTTTTTTTTTTTTCATTTTTTTCAAATCCTCAAAAATGATGAAAAATGGCGTGCTATAGTATGCCATACGGTAGGGGCTATAGCCCATGGTCGAAAATGATGAAAAACGAGGTTAACATTTTTTTTCAAATTTTCAAAAAACGATGGACTATAACCCATGTTTTTTTTTTTTTTTTTTTTTTTTAATCCTCAAAAATGATGAAAAACGGCGTGCTATAGTATGCCATACGGTAGGGGCTATAGCCCATGGTCGAAAATGATGAAAAACGAGGTTAACATATTTTTTCAAAATTTCAAAAAACGATGGGCTATAACCCATGTTTTTTTTTTTTTTTCATTTTTTTCAAATCCTCAAAAATGATGAAAAACGGCGTGCTATAGTATGCCATACGGTAGGGGCTATAGCCCATGGTCGAAAATGATGAAAAACGAGGTTAACATTTTTTTTCAAAATTTCAAAAAACGATGGGCTATAACCCATGTTTTTTTTTTTTTTTTCATTTTTTTCAAATCCTCAAAAATGATGAAAAACGGCGTGCTATAGTATGCCATACGGTAGGGGCTATAGCCCATGGTCGAAAATGATGAAAAACGAGGTTGACATTTTTTTTCAAAATTTCAAAAAACGATGGGCTATAACCCATGTTTTTTTTTTTTTTTCATTTTTTTCAAATCCTCAAAAATGATGAAAAACGGCGTGCTATAGTATGCCATACGGTAGGGGCTATAGCCCATGGTCGAAAATGATGAAAAACGAGGTTAACATTTTTTTTCAAATTTTCAAAAAACGATGGACTATAACCCATGTTTTTTTTTTTTTCTTTTTTTTCAAATCCTCAAAAATGATGAAAAACGGCGTGCTATAGTATGCCATACGGTAGGGGCTATAGCCCATGGTCGAAAATGATGAAAAACGAGGTTAACATTTTTTTTCAAATTTTCAAAAAACGATGGACTATAACCCATGTTTTTTTTTTTTTTCATTTTTTTCAAATCCTCAAAAATGATGAAAAACGGCGTGCTATAGTATGCCATACGGTAGGGGCTATAGCCCATGGTCGAAAAAGATGAAAAACGAGGTTAACATTTTTTTTCAAAATTTCAAAAAACGATGGGCTATAACCCATGTTTTTTTTTTTTTTTTCATTTTTTTCAAATCCTCAAAAATGATGAAAAACGGCGTGCTATAGTATGCCATACGGTAGGGGCTATAGCCCATGGTCGAAAATGATGAAAAACGAGGTTGACATTTTTTTCAAAATTTCAAAAAACGATGGGCTATAACCCATGTTTTTTTTTTGTTTTTTTTTTTTTCAAATCCTCAAAAATGATGAAAAACGGCGTGCTATAGTATGCCATACGGTAGGGGCTATAGCCCATGGTCGAAAATGATGAAAAACGAGGTTAACATTTTTTTTCAAATTTTCAAAAAACGATGGACTATAACCCATGTTTTTTTTTTTTTTTTTTTTTCAAATCCTCAAAAATGATGAAAAACGGCGTGCTATAGTATGCCATACGGTAGGGGCTATAGCCCATGGTCGAAAAAGATGAAAAACGAGGTTAACATTTTTTTTCAAAATTTCAAAAAACGATGGGCTATAACCCATGTTTTTTTTTTTTTTTTCATTTTTTTCAAATCCTCAAAAATGATGAAAAACGGCGTGCTATAGTATGCCATACGGTAGGGGCTATAGCCCATGGTCGAAAATGATGAAAAACGAGGTTGACATTTTTTTCAAAATTTCAAAAAACGATGGGCTATAACCCATGTTTTTTTTTTTTTTTTTTTTTTTTCAAATCCTCAAAAATGATGAAAAACGGCGTGCTATAGTATGCCATACGGTAGGGGCTATAGCCCATGGTCGAAAATGATGAAAAACGAGGTTAACATTTTTTTTCAAATTTTCAAAAAACGATGGACTATAACCCATGTTTTTTTTTTTTTGTTTTTTTTCAAATCCTCAAAAATGATGAAAAACGGCGTGCTATAGTATGCCATACGGTAGGGGCTATAGCCCATGGTCGAAAATGATGAAAAACGAGGTTAACATTTTTTTTCAAATTTTCAAAAAACGATGGACTATAACCCATGTTTTTTTTTTTTTTCATTTTTTTCAAATCCTCAAAAATGATGAAAAACGGCGTGCTATAGTATGCCATACGGTAGGGGCTATAGCCCATGGTCGAAAATGATGAAAAACGAGGTTAACATTTTTTTTCAAAATTTCAAAAAACAATGGGCTATAACCCATGTTTTTTTTTTTTTTTTCATTTTTTTCAAATCCTCAAAAATGATGAAAAACGGCGTGCTATAGTATGCCATACGGTAGGGGCTATAGCCCATGGTCGAATATGATGAAAAACGAGGTTAACCTTTTTTTTCAAAATTTAAAAAAACGATGGGCTATAACCCATGTTTTTTTTTTTTTTCATTTTTTTCAAATCCTCAAAAATGATGAAAAACGGCGTGCTATAGTATGCCATACGGTAGGGGCTATAGCCCATGGTCGAAAATGATGAAAAACGAGGTTAACATTTTTTTTCAAATTTTCAAAAAACGATGGACTATAACCCATGTTTTTTTTTTTTTTTTTTTTTTTTAAATCCTCAAAAATGATGAAAAACGGCGTGCTATAGTATGCCATACGGTAGGGGCTATAGCCCATGGTCGAAAATGATGAAAAACGAGGTTAACATTTTTTTTCAAAATTTCAAAAAACGATGGGCTATAACCCATGTTTTTTTTTTTTTTTCATTTTTTTCAAATCCTCAAAAATGATGAAAAACGGCGTGCTATAGTATGCCATACGGTAGGGGCTATAGCCCATGGTCGAAAATGATGAAAAACGAGGTTAACATTTTTTTTCAAATTTTCAAAAAACGATGGACTATAACCCATGTTTTTTTTTCCATTTTTTTTTAATCCTCAAAAATGATGAAAAACGGCGTGCTATAGTATGCCATACGGTAGGGGCTATAGCCCATGGTCGAAAATGATGAAAAACGAGGTTAACATTTTTTTTCAAAATTTCAAAAAACGATGGGCTATAACCCATGTTTTGTTTTTTTTTCTTTTTCAAATCCTCAAAAATGATGAAAAACGGCGTGCTATAGTATGCCATACGGTAGGGGCTATAGCCCATGGTCGACAATGATGAAAAACGAGGTTAACATTTTTTTTCAAATTTTCAAAAAACGATGGACTATAACCCATGTTTTTTTTTTTTCTTTTTTTTCAAATCCTCAAAAATGATGAAAAACGGCGTGCTATAGTATGCCATACGGTAAGGGCTATAGCCCATGGTCGAAAATGATGAAAAACGAGGTTAACATTTTTTTTCAAATTTTCAAAAAACGATGGACTATAACCCATGTTTTTTTTTTTTCATTTTTTTTCAAATCCTCAAAAATGATGAAAAACGGCGTGCTATAGTATGCCATACGGTAGGGGCTATAGCCCATGGTCGAAAATGATGAAAAACTAGGTTAACATTTTTTTTCAAATTTTCAAAAAACGATGGACTATAACCCATGTTTTTTTTTTTTTTTTTTTTTTCAAATCCTCAAAAATGATGAAAAACGGCGTGCTATAGTATGCCATACGGTAGGGGCTATAGCCCATGGTCGAAAATGATGAAAAACGAGGTTAACATTTTTTTTCAAATTTTCAAAAAACGATGGACTATAACCCATGTTTTTTTTTCCATTTTTTTCGAATCCTCAAAAATGATGAAAAACGGCGTGCTATAGTATGCCATACGGTAGGGGCTATAGCCCATGGTCGAAAATGATGAAAAACGAGGTTAACATTTTTTTTCAAAATTTCAAAAAACGATGGGCTATAACCCATGTTTTGTTTTTTTTTCTTTTTCAAATCCTCAAAAATGATGAAAAACGGCGTGCTATAGTATGCCATACGGTAGGGGCTATAGCCCATGGTCGACAATGATGAAAAACGAGGTTAACATTTTTTTTCAAATTTTCAAAAAACGATGGACTATAACCCATGTTTTTTTTTTTTCATTTTTTTCAAATCCTCAAAAATGATGAAAAACGGCGTGCTATAGTATGCCATACGGTAGGGGCTATAGCCCATGGTCGAAAATGATGAAAAACGAGGTTAACATTTTTTTTCAAATTTTCAAAAAACGATGGACTATAACCCATGTTTTTTTTTTTTTTCATTTTTTTCAAATCCTCAAAAATGATGAAAAACGGCGTGCTATAGTATGCCATACGGTAGGGGCTATAGCCCATGGTCGAAAATGATGAAAAACGAGGTTAACATTTTTTTTCAAAATTTCAAAAAACGATGGGCTATAACCCATGTTTTTTTTTTTTTTCATTTTTTTTAAATCCTCAAAAATGATGAAAAACGGCGTGCTATAGTATGCCATACGGTAGGGGCTATAGCCCATGGTCGAAAATGATGAAAAACGAGGTTGACATTTTTTTTCAAAATTTCAAAAAACGATGGGCTATAACCCATGTTTTTTTTTTTTTTTTTTTTTTTTCAAATCCTCAAAAATTATGAAAAACGGCGTGCTATAGTATGCCATACGGTAGGGGCTATAGCCCATGGTCGAAAATGATGAAAAACGAGGTTAACATTTTTTTTCAAATTTTCAAAAAACGATGGACTATAACCCATGTTTTTTTTTTTTTCTTTTTTTTCAAATCCTCAAAAATGATGAAAAACGGCGTGCTATAGTATGCCATACGGTAGGGGCTATAGCCCATGGTCGAAAATGATGAAAAACGAGGTTAACATTTTTTTTCAAATTTTCAAAAAACGATGGACTATAACCCATGTTTTTTTTTTTTTTCATTTTTTTCAAATCCTCAAAAATGATGAAAAACGGCGTGCTATAGTATGCCATACGGTAGGGGCTATAGCCCATGGTCGAAAATGATGAAAAACGAGGTTAACATTTTTTTTCAAAATTTCAAAAAACGATGGGCTATAACCCATGTTTTTTTTTCTTTTTTCATTTTTTTCAAATCCTCAAAAATGATGAAAAACGGCGTGCTATAGTATGCCATACGGTAGGGGCTATAGCCCATGGTCGAATATGATGAAAAACGAGGTTAACCTTTTTTTTCAAAATTTAAAAAAACGATGGGCTATAACCCATGTTTTTTTTTTTTTTCATTTTTTTCAAATCCTCAAAAATGATGAAAAACGGCGTGCTATAGTATGCCATACGGTAGGGGCTATAGCCCATGGTCGAAAATGATGAAAAACGAGGTTAACCTTCTTTTTCAAATTTTCAAAAAACGATGGACTATAACCCATGATTTTTTTTTTTTCTTTTTTTTTAAATCCTCAAAAATGATGAAAAACGGCGTGCTATAGTATGCCATACGGTAGGGGCTATAGCCCATGGTCGAAAATGATGAAAAACGAGGTTAACATTTTTTTTCAAAATGTCAAAAAACGATGGGCTATAACCCATGTTTTTTTTTTTTTTTCATTTTTTTCAAATCCTCAAAAATGATGAAAAACGGCGTGCTATAGTATGCCATACGGTAGGGGCTATAGCCCATGGTCGAAAATGATGAAAAACGAGGTTAACATTTTTTTTCAAATTTTCAAAAAACGATGGACTATAACCCATGTTTTTTTTTTTTTTCATTTTTTTCAAATCCTCAAAAATGATGAAAAACGGCGTGCTATAGTATGCCATACGGTAGGGGCTATAGCCCATGGTCGAAAATGATGAAAAACGAGGTTAACATTTTTTTTCAAAATTTCAAAAAACGATGGGCTATAACCCATGTTTTTTTTTTTTTTTTTCATTTTTTTCAAATCCTCAAAAATGGAGCCCATGGTCGAAAATGATGAAAAACGAGGTTAACATTTTTTTTCAAATTTTCAAAAAACGATGGACTATAACCCATGTTTTTTTTTCCATTTTTTTCGAATCCTCAAAAATGATGAAAAACGGCGTGCTATAGTATGCCATACGGTAGGGGCTATAGCCCATGGTCGAAAATGATGAAAAACGAGGTTAACATTTTTTTTCAAAATTTCAAAAAACGATGGGCTATAACCCATGTTTTTTTTTTTTTTTTTTTTCAAATCCTCAAAAATGATGAAAAACGGCGTGCTATAGTATGCCATACGGTAGGGGCTATAGCCCATGGTCGACAATGATGAAAAACGAGGTTAACATTTTTTTTCAAATTTTCAAAAAACGATGGACTATAACCCATGTTTTTTTTTTTTTTCATTTTTTTCAAATCCTCAAAAATGATGAAAAACGGCGTGCTATAGTATGCCATACGGTAGGGGCTATAGCCCATGGTCGAAAATGATGAAAAACGAGGTTAACATTTTTTTTCAAAATTTCCAAAAACGATGGGCTATAACCCATGTTTTTTTTTTTTTTTTTTTTCAAATCCTCAAAAATGATGAAAAATGGCGTGCTATAGTATGCCATACGGTAGGGGCTATAGCCCATGGTCGAAAATGATGAAAAACGAGGTTAACATTTTTTTTCTAAATTTTAAAAAACGATGGGCTATAACCCATGTTTTTTTTTTTTCATTTTTTTCAAATCCTCAAAAATGATGAAAAACGGCGTGCTATAGTATGCCATACGGTAGGGGCTATAGCCCATGGTCGAAAATGATGAAAAACGAGGTTAACATTTTTTTTCAAATTTTCAAAAAACGATGGACTATAACCCATGTTTTTTTTTTTTCATTTTTTTTCAAATCCTCAAAAATGATGAAAAACGGCGTGCTATAGTATGCCATACGGTAGGGGCTATAGCCCATGGTCGAAAATGATGAAAAACGAGGTTAACATTTTTTTTCAAATTTTCAAAAAACGATGGACTATAACCCATGTTTTTTTTTTTTTTCATTTTTTTTCAAATCCTCAAAAATGATGAAAAATGGCGTGCTATAGTATGCCATACGGTAGGGGCTATAGCCCATGGTCGACAATGATGAAAAACGAGGTTAAATTTTTTTTTCAAAATTTTCAAAAAACGATGGACTATAACCCATGTTTTTTTTTTCCATTTTTTTTCAAATCCTCAAAAATGATGAAAAACGGCGTGCTATAGTATGCCATACGGTAGGGGCTATAGCCCATGGTCGAAAATGATGAAAAACGAGGTTAACATTCTTTTTCAAATTTTCAAAAAACTATGGACTATAACCCATGTTTTTTTTTTTTCATTTTTTTTCAAATCCTCAAAAATGATGAAAAACGGCGTGCTATAGTATGCCATACGGTAGGGGCTATAGCCCATGGTCGACAATGATGAAAAACGAGGTTAACATTTTTTTTCAAATTTTCAAAAAACGATGGGCTATAACCCATGTTTTTTTTTTTTTTTTTTTTCAAATCCTCAAAAATGATGAAAAATGGCGTGCTATAGTATGCCATACGGTAGGGGCTATAGCCCATGGTCGAAAATGATGAAAAACGAGGTTAACATTTTTTTTCTAAATTTTAAAAAACGATGGGCTATAACCCATGTTTTTTTTTTTTCATTTTTTTCAAATCCTCAAAAATGATGAAAAACGGCGTGCTATAGTATGCCATACGGTAGGGGCTATAGCCCATGGTCGAAAATGATGAAAAACGAGGTTAACATTTTTTTTCAAATTTTCAAAAAACGATGGACTATAACCCATGTTTTTTTTTTTTCATTTTTTTTCAAATCCTCAAAAATGATGAAAAATGGCGTGCTATAGTATGCCATACGGTAGGGGCTATAGCCCATGGTCGACAATGATGAAAAACGAGGTTAACATTTTTTTTCAAATTTTCAAAAAACGATGGACTATAACCCATGTTTTTTTTTTTTTCTTTTTTTTCAAATCCTCAAAAATGATGAAAAACGGCGTGCTATAGTATGCCATACGGTAGGGGCTATAGCCCATGGTCGAAAATGATGAAAAACTAGGTTAACATCTTTTTTCAAATTTTCAAAAAACTATGGACTATAACCCATGTTTTTTTTTTTTCATTTTTTTTCAAATCCTCAAAAATGATGAAAAACGGCGTGCTATAGTATGCCATACGGTAGGGGCTATAGCCCATGGTCGAAAATGATGAAAAACGAGGTTAACATTTTTTTTTCAAAATTTCCAAAAACGATGGGCTATAACCCATGTTTTTTTTTTTTTTCTTTTTCAAATCCTCAAAAATGATGAAAAATGGCGTGCTATAGTATGCCATACGGTAGGGGCTATAGCCCATGGTCGAAAATGATGAAAAACGAGGTTAACATTTTTTTTCTAAATTTTAAAAAACGATGGGCTATAACCCATGTTTTTTTTTTTTCATTTTTTTCAAATCCTCAAAAATGATGAAAAACGGCGTGCTATAGTATGCCATACGGTAGGGGCTATAGCCCATGGTCGAAAATGATGAAAAACGAGGTTAACATTTTTTTTCAAATTTTCAAAAAACGATGGACTATAACCCATGTTTTTTTTTTTTCATTTTTTTTCAAATCCTCAAAAATGATGAAAAACGGCGTGCTATAGTATGCCATACGGTAGGGGCTATAGCCCATGGTCGAAAATGATGAAAAACTAGGTTAACATCTTTTTTCAAATTTTCAAAAAACTATGGACTATAACCCATGTTTTTTTTTTTTCATTTTTTTTCAAATCCTCAAAAATGATGAAAAACGGCGTGCTATAGTATGCCATACGGTAGGGGCTATAGCCCATGGTCGAAAATGATGAAAAACGAGGTTAACATTTTTTTTCAAAATTTCCAAAAACGATGGGCTATAACCCATGTTTTTTTTTTTTTTCTTTTTCAAATCCTCAAAAATGATGAAAAATGGCGTGCTATAGTATGCCATACGGTAGGGGCTATAGCCCATGGTCGAAAATGATGAAAAACGAGGTTAACATTTTTTTTCTAAATTTTAAAAAACGATGGGCTATAACCCATGTTTTTTTTTTTTCATTTTTTTCAAATCCTCAAAAATGATGAAAAACGGCGTGCTATAGTATGCCATACGGTAGGGGCTATAGCCCATGGTCGAAAATGATGAAAAACGAGGTTAACATTTTTTTTCAAATTTTCAAAAAACGATGGACTATAACCCATGTTTTTTTTTTTTCATTTTTTTTCAAATCCTCAAAAATGATGAAAAATGGCGTGCTATAGTATGCCATACGGTAGGGGCTATAGCCCATGGTCGACAATGATGAAAAACGAGGTTAACATTTTTTTTCAAATTTTCAAAAAACGATGGACTATAACCCATGTTTTTTTTTTTTTCATTTTTTTCAAATCCTCAAAAATGATGAAAAACGGCGTGCTATAGTATGCCATACGGTAGGGGCTATAGCCCATGGTCGAAAATGATGAAAAACTAGGTTAACATTTTTTTTCAAATTTTCAAAAAACGATGGACTATAACCCATGTTTTTTTTTTTTTTAATTTTTTTCAAATCCTCAAAAATGATGAAAAACGGCGTGCTATAGTATGCCATACGGTAGGGGCTATAGCCCATGGTCGAAAATGATGAAAAACGAGGTTAAATTTTTTTTTCAAAATTTTCAAAAAACGATGGACTATAACCCATGTTTTTTTTTTTCATTTTTTTTCAAATCCTCAAAAATGATGAAAAACGGCGTGCTATAGTATGCCATACGGTAGGGGCTATAGCCCATGGTCGAAAATGATGAAAAACGAGGTTAACATTTTTTTTCAAATTTTCAAAAAACTATGGACTATAACCCATGTTTTTTTTTTTTCTTTTTTTTTCAAATCCTCAAAAATGATGAAAAACGGCGTGCTATAGTATGCCATACGGTAGGGGCTATAGCCCATGGTCGAAAATGATGAAAAACGAGGTTAACATTTTTTTTCTAAATTTAAAAAAACGATGGGCTATAACCCATGTTTTTTTTTTTTTTCATTTTTTTCAAATCCTCAAAAATGATGAAAAACGGCGTGCTATAGTATGCCATACGGTAGGGGCTATAGCCCATGGTCGAAAATGATGAAAAACGAGGTTAACATTTTTTTTCAAATTTTCAAAAAACGATGGACTATAACCCATGTGTTTTTTTTTTTTTTTTTTTTTTTAATCCTCAAAAATGATGAAAAACGGCGTGCTATAGTATGCCATACGGTAGGGGCTATAGCCCATGGTCGAAAATGATGAAAAACGAGGTTAACATTTTTTTTCAAAATTTCAAAAAACGATGGGCTATAACCCATGTTTTTTTTTTTTTTTCATTTTTTTCAAATCCTCAAAAATGATGAAAAACGGCGTGCTATAGTATGCCATACGGTAGGGGCTATAGCCCATGGTCGAAAATGATGAAAAACGAGGTTAACATTTTTTTTCAAATTTTCAAAAAACGATGGACTATAACCCATGTTTTTTTTTCCATTTTTTTTTAATCCTCAAAAATGATGAAAAACGGCGTGCTATAGTATGCCATACGGTAGGGGCTATAGCCCATGGTCGAAAATGATGAAAAACGAGGTTAACATTTTTTTTCAAAATTTCAAAAAACGATGGGCTATAACCCATGTTTTGTTTTTTTTTCTTTTTCAAATCCTCAAAAATGATGAAAAACGGCGTGCTATAGTATGCCATACGGTAGGGGCTATAGCCCATGGTCGACAATGATGAAAAACGAGGTTAACATTTTTTTTCAAATTTTCAAAAAACGATGGACTATAACCCATGTTTTTTTTTTTTCATTTTTTTCAAATCCTCAAAAATGATGAAAAACGGCGTGCTATAGTATGCCATACGGTAAGGGCTATAGCCCATGGTCGAAAATGATGAAAAACGAGGTTAACATCTTTTTTCAAATTTTCAAAAAACGATGGACTATAACCCATGTTTTTTTTTTTTCATTTTTTTTCAAATCCTCAAAAATGATGAAAAACGGCGTGCTATAGTATGCCATACGGTAGGGGCTATAGCCCATGGTCGAAAATGATGAAAAACGAGGTTAACATTTTTTTTCTAAATTTCAAAAAACGATGGGCTATAACCCATGTTTTTTTTTTTTTTTCATTTTTTTCAAATCCTCAAAAATGATGAAAAACGGCGTGCTATAGTATGCCATACGGTAGGGGCTATAGCCCATGGTCGAAAATGATGAAAAACTAGGTTAACATTTTTTTTCAAATTTTCAAAAAACGATGGACTATAACCCATGTTTTTTTTTTTTTTTTTTTTTTCAAATCCTCAAAAATGATGAAAAACGGCGTGCTATAGTATGCCATATGGTAGGGGCTATAGCCCATGGTCGAAAATGATGAAAAACGAGGTTAACATTTTTTTTCAAATTTTCAAAAAACGATGGACTATAACCCATGTTTTTTTTTCCATTTTTTTCGAATCCTCAAAAATGATGAAAAACGGCGTGCTATAGTATGCCATACGGTAGGGGCTATAGCCCATGGTCGAAAATGATGAAAAACTAGGTTAACATTTTTTTTCAAATTTTCAAAAAACGATGGACTATAACCCATGTTTTTTTTTTTTTTTTTTTTTTTCAAATCCTCAAAAAATGATGAAAAACGGCGTGCTATAGTATGCCATACGGTAGGGGCTATAGCCCATGGTCGAAAATGATGAAAAACGAGGTTAACATTTTTTTTCAAAATTTCAAAAAACGATGGGCTATAACCCATGTTTTTTTTTTTTTTTTCATTTTTTTCAAATCCTCAAAAATGATGAAAAACGGCGTGCTATAGTATGCCATACGGTAGGGGCTATAGCCCATGGTCGAAAATGATGAAAAACGAGGTTAACATTTTTTTTCAAATTTTCAAAAAACGATGGACTATAACCCATGTTTTTTTTTCCATTTTTTTCGAATCCTCAAAAATGATGAAAAACGGCGTGCTATAGTATGCCATACGGTAGGGGCTATAGCCCATGGTCGAAAATGATGAAAAACGAGGTTAACATTTTTTTTCAAAATTTCAAAAAACGATGGGCTATAACCCATGTTTTTTTTTTTTTTTTTTTTCAAATCCTCAAAAATGATGAAAAACGGCGTGCTATAGTATGCCATACGGTAGGGGCTATAGCCCATGGTCGACAATGATGAAAAACGAGGTTAACATTTTTTTTCAAATTTTCAAAAAACGATGGACTATAACCCATGTTTTTTTTTTTTTCCATTTTTTTCAAATCCTCAAAAATGATGAAAAACGGCGTGCTATAGTATGCCATACGGTAGGGGCTATAGCCCATGGTCGAAAATGATGAAAAACGAGGTTAACATTTTTTTTCAAAATTTCCAAAAACGATGGGCTATAACCCATGTTTTTTTTTTTTTTCTTTTTCAAATCCTCAAAAATGATGAAAAATGGCGTGCTATAGTATGCCATACGGTAGGGGCTATAGCCCATGGTCGAAAATGATGAAAAACGAGGTTAACATTTTTTTCCTAAATTTTAAAAAACGATGGGCTATAACCCATGTTTTTTTTTTTTCATTTTTTTCAAATCCTCAAAAATGATGAAAAACGGCGTGCTATAGTATGCCATACGGTAGGGGCTATAGCCCATGGTCGAAAATGATGAAAAACGAGGTTAACATTTTTTTTCAAATTTTCAAAAAACGATGGACTATAACCCATGTTTTTTTTTTTTCATTTTTTTTCAAATCCTCAAAAATGATGAAAAACGGCGTGCTATAGTATGCCATACGGTAGGGGCTATAGCCCATGGTCGAAAATGATGAAAAACGAGGTTAACATTTTTTTTCAAATTTTCAAAAAACGATGGACTATAACCCATGTTTTTTTTTTTTCATTTTTTTTCAAATCCTCAAAAATGATGAAAAATGGCGTGCTATAGTATGCCATACGGTAGGGGCTATAGCCCATGGTCGACAATGATGAAAAACGAGGTTAACATTTTTTTTCAAATTTTCAAAAAACGATGGACTATAACCCATGTTTTTTTTTTTTTCATTTTTTTCAAATCCTCAAAAATGATGAAAAACGGCGTGCTATAGTATGCCATACGGTAGGGGCTATAGCCCATGGTCGAAAATGATGAAAAACTAGGTTAACATTTTTTTTCAAATTTTCAAAAAACGATGGACTATAACCCATGTTTTTTTTTTTTTAAATTTTTTTCAAATCCTCAAAAATGATGAAAAACGGCGTGCTATAGTATGCCATACGGTAGGGGCTATAGCCCATGGTCGAAAATGATGAAAAACGAGGTTAAATTTTTTTTTCAAAATTTTCAAAAAACGATGGACTATAACCCATGTTTTTTTTTCCCATTTTTTTTCAAATCCTCAAAAATGATGAAAAACGGCGTGCTATAGTATGCCATACGGTAGGGGCTATAGCCCATGGTCGAAAATGATGAAAAACGAGGTTAACATTTTTTTTCAAAATTTCAAAAAACGATGGGCTATAACCCATGTTTTGTTTTTTTTTCTTTTTCAAATCCTCAAAAATGATGAAAAACGGCGTGCTATAGTATGCCATACGGTAGGGGCTATAGCCCATGGTCGACAATGATGAAAAACGAGGTTAACATTTTTTTTCAAATTTTCAAAAAACGATGGACTATAACCCATGTTTTTTTTTTTTCTTTTTTTTCAAATCCTCAAAAATGATGAAAAACGGCGTGCTATAGTATGCCATACGGTAAGGGCTATAGCCCATGGTCGAAAATGATGAAAAACGAGGTTAACATCTTTTTTCAAATTTTCAAAAAACGATGGACTATAACCCATGTTTTTTTTTTTTCATTTTTTTTCAAATCCTCAAAAATGATGAAAAACGGCGTGCTATAGTATGCCATACGGTAGGGGCTATAGCCCATGGTCGAAAATGATGAAAAACGAGGTTAACATTTTTTTTCTAAATTTCAAAAAACGATGGGCTATAACCCATGTTTTTTTTTTTTTTTCATTTTTTTCAAATCCTCAAAAATGATGAAAAACGGCGTGCTATAGTATGCCATACGGTAGGGGCTATAGCCCATGGTCGAAAATGATGAAAAACTAGGTTAACATTTTTTTTCAAATTTTCAAAAAACGATGGACTATAACCCATGTTTTTTTTTTTTTTTTTTTTTCAAATCCTCAAAAATGATGAAAAACGGCGTGCTATAGTATGCCATACGGTAGGGGCTATAGCCCATGGTCGAAAATGATGAAAAACGAGGTTAACATTTTTTTTCAAATTTTCAAAAAACGATGGACTATAACCCATGTTTTTTTTTCCATTTTTTTCGAATCCTCAAAAATGATGAAAAACGGCGTGCTATAGTATGCCATACGGTAGGGGCTATAGCCCATGGTCGAAAATGATGAAAAACTAGGTTAACATTTTTTTTCAAATTTTCAAAAAACGATGGACTATAACCCATGTTTTTTTTTTTTTTTTTTTTTTTCAAATCCTCAAAAAATGATGAAAAACGGCGTGCTATAGTATGCCATACGGTAGGGGCTATAGCCCATGGTCGAAAATGATGAAAAACGAGGTTAACCTTTTTTTTCAAAATTTCAAAAAACGATGGGCTATAACCCATGTTTTTTTTTTTTTTTTCATTTTTTTCAAATCCTCAAAAATGATGAAAAACGGCGTGCTATAGTATGCCATACGGTAGGGGCTATAGCCCATGGTCGAAAATGATGAAAAACTAGGTTAACATTTTTTTTCAAATTTTCAAAAAACGATGGACTATAACCCATGTTTTTTTTTTTTTTTTTTTTTTTTAAATCCTCAAAAATGATGAAAAACTGCGTGCTATAGTATGCCATACGGTAGGGGCTATAGCCCATGGTCGAAAATGATGAAAAACGAGGTTAACATTTTTTTTCAAAATTTCAAAAAACGATGGGCTATAACCCATGTTTTTTTTTTTTTTTTTTTTTTTTTCAAATCCTCAAAAATGATGAAAAACGGCGTGCTATAGTATGCCATACGGTAGGGGCTATAGCCCATGGTCGAAAATGATGAAAAACGAGGTTAACATTTATTTTCAAAATTTCAAAAAACGATGGGCTATAACCCATGTTTTTTTTTTTTTTTTTTTTCAAATCCTCAAAAATGATGAAAAACGGCGTGCTATAGTATGCCATACGGTAGGGGCTATAGCCCATGGTCGACAATGATGAAAAACGAGGTTAACATTTTTTTTCAAATTTTCAAAAAACGATGGACTATAACCCATGTTTTTTTTTTTTTCCATTTTTTTCAAATCCTCAAAAATGATGAAAAACGGCGTGCTATAGTATGCCATACGGTAGGGGCTATAGCCCATGGTCGAAAATGATGAAAAACGAGGTTAACATTTTTTTTCAAAATTTCCAAAAACGATGGGCTATAACCCATGTTTTTTTTTTTTTTCTTTTTCAAATCCTCAAAAATGATGAAAAATGGCGTGCTATAGTATGCCATACGGTAGGGGCTATAGCCCATGGTCGAAAATGATGAAAAACGAGGTTAAATTTTTTTTCCTAAATTTAAAAAAACGATGGGCTATAACCCATGTTTTTTTTTTTTCATTTTTTTCAAATCCTCAAAAATGATGAAAAACGGCGTGCTATAGTATGCCATACGGTAGGGGCTATAGCCCATGGTCGAAAATGATGAAAAACGAGGTTAACATTTTTTTTCAAATTTTCAAAAAACGATGGACTATAACCCATGTTTTTTTTTTTTCTTTTTTTTTCAAATCCTCAAAAATGATGAAAAACGGCGTGCTATAGTATGCCATACGGTAGGGGCTATAGCCCATGGTCGAAAATGATGAAAAACGAGGTTAACATTTTTTTTCAAATTTTCAAAAAACGATGGACTATAACCCATGTTTTTTTTTTTTCATTTTTTTTCAAATCCTCAAAAATGATGAAAAATGGCGTGCTATAGTATGCCATACGGTAGGGGCTATAGCCCATGGTCGACAATGATGAAAAACGAGGTTAACATTTTTTTTCAAATTTTCAAAAAACGATGGACTATAACCCATGTTTTTTTTTTTTCATTTTTTTCAAATCCTCAAAAATGATGAAAAACGGCGTGCTATAGTATGCCATACGGTAGGGGCTATAGCCCATGGTCGAAAATGATGAAAAACTAGGTTAACATTTTTTTTCAAATTTTCAAAAAACGATGGACTATAACCCATGTTTTTTTTTTTTTTAATTTTTTTCAAATCCTCAAAAATGATGAAAAACGGCGTGCTATAGTATGCCATACGGTAGGGGCTATAGCCCATGGTCGAAAATGATGAAAAACGAGGTTAAATTTTTTTTTCAAAATTTTCAAAAAACGATGGACTATAACCCATGTTTTTTTTTCCCATTTTTTTTCAAATCCTCAAAAATGATGAAAAACGGCGTGCTATAGTATGCCATACGGTAGGGGCTATAGCCCATGGTCGAAAATGATGAAAAACGAGGTTAACATTTTTTTTCAAATTTTCAAAAAACTATGGACTATAACCCATGTTTTTTTTTTTTCATTTTTTTTCAAATCCTCAAAAATGATGAAAAACGGCGTGCTATAGTATGCCATACGGTAGGGGCTATAGCCCATGGTCGAAAATGATGAAAAACGAGGTTAACATTTTTTTTCTAAATTTCAAAAAACGATGGGCTATAACCCATGTTTTTTTTTTTTTTTTCATCTTTTTTCAAATCCTCAAAAATGATGAAAAACGGCGTGCTATAGTATGCCATACGGTAGGGGCTATAGCCCATGGTCGAAAATGATGAAAAACGAGGTTAACATTTTTTTTCAAATTTTCAAAAAACGATGGACTATAACCCATGTTTTTTTTTTTTCTTTTTTTTTTCAAATCCTCAAAAATGATGAAAAACGGCGTGCTATAGTATGCCATACGGTAGGGGCTATAGCCCATGGTCGAAAATGATGAAAAACGAGGTTAACATTTTTTTTCAAATTTTCAAAAAACGATGGACTATAACCCATGTTTTTTTTTTTTTTTCATTTTTTTCAAATCCTCAAAAATGATGAAAAACGGCGTGCTATAGTATGCCATACGGTAGGGGCTATAGCCCATGGTCGAAAATGATGAAAAACTAGGTTAACATTTTTTTTCAAATTTTCAAAAAACGATGGACTATAACCCATGTTTTTTTTTTTTTTAATTTTTTTCAAATCCTCAAAAATGATGAAAAACGGCGTGCTATAGTATGCCATACGGTAGGGGCTATAGCCCATGGTCGAAAATGATGAAAAACGAGGTTGACATTTTTTTTCAAAATTTCAAAAAACGATGGGCTATAACCCATGTTTTTTTTTTTTTTTCATTTTTTTCAAATCCTCAAAAATGATGAAAAACGGCGTGCTATAGTATGCCATACGGTAGGGGCTATAGCCCATGGTCGAAAATGATGAAAAACGAGGTTAACATTTTTTTTCAAATTTTCAAAAAACGATGGACTATAACCCATGTTTTTTTTTTTTCATTTTTTTTCAAATCCTCAAAAATGATGAAAAACGGCGTGCTATAGTATGCCATACGGTAGGGGCTATAGCCCATGGTCGAAAATGATGAAAAACGAGGTTAACCTTTTTTTTCAAAATTTCAAAAAACGATGGGCTATAACCCATGTTTTTTTTATTTTTTTATTTTTTTCAAATCCTCAAAAATGATGAAAAACGGCGTGCTATAGTATGCCATACGGTAGGGGCTATAGCCCATGGTCGAAAATGATGAAAAACGAGGTTAACATTTTTTTTCAAATTTTCAAAAAACGATGGACTATAACCCATGTTTTTTTTTCCATTTTTTTCGAATCCTCAAAAATGATGAAAAACGGCGTGCTATAGTATGCCATACGGTAGGGGCTATAGCCCATGGTCGAAAATGATGAAAAACGAGGTTAACATTTTTTTTCAAAATTTCAAAAAACGATGGGCTATAACCCATGTTTTGTTTTTTTTTCTTTTTCAAATCCTCAAAAATGATGAAAAACGGCGTGCTATAGTATGCCATACGGTAGGGGCTATAGCCCATGGTCGACAATGATGAAAAACGAGGTTAACATTTTTTTTCAAATTTTCAAAAAACGATGGACTATAACCCATGTTTTTTTTTTTTTCATTTTTTTCAAATCCTCAAAAATGATGAAAAACGGCGTGCTATAGTATGCCATACGGTAGGGGCTATAGCCCATGGTCGAAAATGATGAAAAACGAGGTTAACATTTTTTTTCAAATTTCAAAAAACGATGGGCTATAACCCATGTTTTTTTTTTTTTTTCATTTTTTTCAAATCCTCAAAAATGATGAAAAACGGCGTGCTATAGTATGCCATACGGTAGGGGCTATAGCCCATGGTCGAAAATGATGAAAAACTAGGTTAACATTTTTTTTTAAATTTTCAAAAAACGATGGACTATAACCCATGTTTTTTTTTTTTAATTTTTTTTCAAATCCTCAAAAATGATGAAAAACGGCGTGCTATAGTATGCCATACGGTAGGGGCTATAGCCCATGGTCGAAAATGATGAAAAACGAGGTTGACATTTTTTTTCAAAATTTCAAAAAACGATGGGCTATAACCCATGTTTTTTTTTTTTTTTCATTTTTTTCAAATCCTCAAAAATGATGAAAAACGGCGTGCTATAGTATGCCATACGGTAGGGGCTATAGCCCATGGTCGAAAATGATGAAAAACGAGGTTAACATTTTTTTTCAAATTTTCAAAAAACGATGGACTATAACCCATGTTTTTTTTTTTTCATTTTTTTTCAAATCCTCAAAAATGATGAAAAACGGCGTGCTATAGTATGCCATACGGTAGGGGCTATAGCCCATGGTCGAAAATGATGAAAAACGAGGTTAACATTTTTTTTCTAAATTTCAAAAAACGATGGGCTATAACCCATGTTTTTTTTTTTTTTTTCATTTTTTTCAAATCCTCAAAAATGAAAAACGGCGTGCTATAGTATGCCATACGGTAGGGGCTATAGCCCATGGTCGAAAATGATGAAAAACGAGGTTAACATTTTTTTTCAAAATTTTCAAAAAACGATGGACTATAACCCATGTTTTTTTTTTTTCATTTTTTTTCAAATCCTCAAAAATGATGAAAAACGGCGTGCTATAGTATGCCATACGGTAGGGGCTATAGCCCATGGTCGAAAATGATGAAAAACGAGGTTAACATTTTTTTTCAAATTTTCAAAAAACGATGGACTATAACCCATGTTTTTTTTTTTTTCATTTTTTTTCAAATCCTCAAAAATGATGAAAAACGGCGTGCTATAGTATGCCATACGGTAGGGGCTATAGCCCATGGTCGAAAATGATGAAAAACGAGGTTAACATTTTTTTTCTAAATTTCAAAAAACGATGGGCTATAACCCATGTTTTTTTTTTTTTTTTCATTTTTTTCAAATCCTCAAAAATGATGAAAAACGGCGTGCTATAGTATGCCATACGGTAGGGGCTATAGCCCATGGTCGAAAATGATGAAAAACGAGGTTAACATTTTTTTTCAAATTTTCAAAAAACGATGGACTATAACCCATGTTTTTTTTTTTTTCATTTTTTTCAAATCCTCAAAAATGATGAAAAACGGCGTGCTATAGTATGCCATACGGTAGGGGCTATAGCCCATGGTCGAAAATGATGAAAAACTAGGTTAACATTTTTTTTCAAATTTTCAAAAAACGATGGACTATAACCCATGTTTTTTTTTTTTTAATTTTTTTCAAATCCTCAAAAATGATGAAAAACGGCGTGCTATAGTATGCCATACGGTAGGGGCTATAGCCCATGGTCGAAAATGATGAAAAACGAGGTTAACATTTTTTTTCAAAATTTTCAAAAAACGATGGACTATAACCCTTTTTTTTTTTTTCATTTTTTTTCAAATCCTCAAAAATGATGAAAAACGGCGTGCTATAGTATGCCATACGGTAGGGGCTATAGCCCATGGTCGAAAATGATGAAAAACGAGGTTAACATTTTTTTTCAAATTTTCAAAAAACGATGGACTATAACCCATGTTTTTTTTTTTTCATTTTTTTTCAAATCCTCAAAAATGATGAAAAACGGCGTGCTATAGTATGCCATACGGTAGGGGCTATAGCCCATGGTCGAAAATGATGAAAAACGAGGTTAACATTTTTTTTCTAAATTTCAAAAAACGATGGGCTATAACCCATGTTTTTTTTTTCTTTTTCATTTTTTTCAAATCCTCAAAAATGATGAAAAACGGCGTGCTATAGTATGCCATACGGTAGGGGCTATAGCCCATGGTCGAAAATGATGAAAAACGAGGTTAACATTTTTTTTTAAATTTTCAAAAAACGATGGACTATAACCCATGTTTGTTTTTTTTTCATTTTTTTCAAATCCTCAAAAATGATGAAAAACGGCGTGCTATAGTATGCCATACGGTAGGGGCTATAGCCCATGGTCGACAATGATGAAAAACGAGGTTTAATTTTTTTTTCAAAATTTCAAAAAACGATGGGCTATAACCCATGTTTTTTATTTTTTTCATTTTTTTCAAATCCTCAAAAATGATGAAAAACGGCGTGCTATAGTATGCCCTATGGTAGGGGCTATAGCCCATGTTAAAAAATGATGAAAAATGAGGTTAATCTTTTTTTTCAAAATTTCAAAAAACGATGGGCTATAACCCATGTTTTTTTATAATTTTGATTTTTTTTCAAATCATCAAAAATGATGAAAAACAGCGTGCTATAGTATGCCCTACGGTAGGGGCTATAGCCCATGTTCAAAAATGATGAAAAACGAGGTTTAAAGAAAAATCAAAATTAAAAAAAACGATGGGCTATAACCCATGTTTTTTATAATTTTGATTTTTTTTCAAATCCTCAAAAATGATGAAAAACGGCGTGCTATAGTATGCCATACGGTAGGGGCTATAGCCCATGGTCGAAAATGATGAAAAACGAGGTTAACATTTTTTTTCAAATTTTCAAAAAACGATGGACTATAACCCATGTTTTTTTTTTTTTTCATTTTTTTCAAATCCTCAAAAATGATGAAAAACGGCGTGCTATAGTATGCCATACGGTAGGGGCTATAGCCCATGGTCGAAAATGATGAAAAATGAGGTTAACATTTTTTTTCAAATTTTCAAAAAACGATGGACTATAACCCATGTTTTTTTTTTTTTCATTTTTTTTCAAATCCTCAAAAATGATGAAAAACGGCGTGCTATAGTATGCCATACGGTAGGGGCTATAGCCCATGGTCGAAAATGATGAAAAACGAGGTTAACATTTTTTTTCAAAATTTCAAAAAACGATGGGCTATAACCCATGTTTTTTTTTTTTTTTCATTTTTTTCAAATCCTCAAAAATGATGAAAAACGGCGTGCTATAGTATGCCTTACGGTAGGGGCTATAGCCCATGTTCAAAAATGATGAAAAACGAGGTTTAATTTTTTTTTCAAAATTTCAAAAAACGATGGGCTATAACCCATGTTTTTTATAATTTTGAATTTTTTTCAAATCCTCAAAAATGATGAAAAACGGCGTGCTATAGTATGCCATACGGTAGGGGCTATAGCCCATGGTCGAAAATGATGAAAAACGAGGTTAACATTTTTTTTCAAATTTTCAAAAAACGATGGACTATAACCCATGTTTTTTTTTTTTTTCTTTTTTTTCAAATCCTCAAAAATGATGAAAAACGGCGTGCTATAGTATGCCATACGGTAGGGGCTATAGCCCATGGTCGAAAATGATGAAAAATGAGGTTAACATTTTTTTTCAAATTTTCAAAAAACGATGGACTATAACCCATGTTATTTTTTTTTTCATTTTTTTTCAAATCCTCAAAAATGATGAAAAACGGCGTGCTATAGTATGCCATACGGTAGGGGCTATAGCCCATGGTCGAAAATGATGAAAAACGAGGTTAACATTTTTTTTCAAAATTTCAAAAAACGATGGGCTATAACCCATGTTTTTTTTTTTTTTTCATTTTTTTCAAATCCTCAAAAATGATGAAAAACGGCGTGCTATAGTATGCCTTACGGTAGGGGCTATAGCCCATGTTCAAAAATGATGAAAAACGAGGTTTAATTTTTTTTTCAAAATTTCAAAAAACGATGGGCTATAACCCATGTTTTTTATAATTTTGAATTTTTTTCAAATCCTCAAAAATGATGAAAAACGGCGTGCTATAGTATGCCCTATGGTAGGGGTTATAGCCCATGTTCAAAAATGATGAAAAATGAGGTTAATCCTTTTTTTCAAAATTTCAAAAAACTATGGGCTATAACCCATGTTTTTTTTATAATTTTGATTTTTTTTCAAATCATCAAAAATGATGAAAAACAGCGTGCTATAGTATGCCCTACGGTAGGGGCTATAGCCCATGTTCAAAAATAATGAAAAACGAGGTTTAAAAAAAATCAAAATTTAAAAAAACGATGGGCTATAACCCATGTTTTTTATAATTTTGAATTTTTTTCAAATCCTCAAAAATGATGAAAAACGGCGTGCTATAGTATGCCCTACGGTAGGGGTAGGGGCTAAATTCAAAATTTCTAAAAACATGGGTTATAGCCCATCGTTTTTTGGAATTTTGAAAAAGAAATTAACCTCGTTTTTCATCATTTTCCACTTTTTTCAATGGAGTACAAACACAGTAGAGAACCTGGGGGTTATCATCTATGAAACGGCAACACAATATAAAAATAAACCATTTAAATACAACAAATTGAGCAGGGCACCGCAGGGAGTTGAACCCCATTCTGGTAAACCAGGAAGTACCACAACCAGTGCCTTGGATTGTTTTGTTGTAATATACAGCAATCACATTCATTTACATTTCTCCTTTTTTTTCGAAAAACGGAAAACGGAAAATCGAGAAAACGGAAAACGGAAAATCTAGAAAACGGAAAATTGAGAAAACGGAAAACGGAAAATCTTGAAAACGGAAAATCTTGAAAACGGAAAACGGAAAACGGAAAATCTAGAAAACGGAAAATCGTGAAAACGGAAAATCGAGAAAACGGAAAATCGAGAAAACGGAAAACGGAAAATCGAGAAAACGGGAATCGAGAAAACGGAAAACGGAAAATCGGGAAGACGGAAAACGGATAATCGAGAAAACAGAAAACGGAAAATCGAGAAAACGGAAAATCGAGAAAACGGAAAACGGAAAATTTCAAAAACATGGGTTATAGCCCATCGTTTTTTGAAAATTTGAATTTTTTTTTAACCTCGTTTTTCATCATTTTTGAACATGGGCTATAGCCGCTACCGTTCGGCATACTATAGCACGCCGTTTTTCATCATTTTTGAGGATTTGAAAAAAAAAAAAAAAATCAAAAACATGGGTTATAGCCCATCGGTTTTTGAAGTTTTGCATTTTTTTTAACCTAGTTTTTCATCATTTTTGAACATGGGCTATAGCCCCTACCGTACGGCATACTATAGCACGCCGTTTTTCATCATTTTTGAGGATTTGAAAAAAAATAAAAAATTCAAAAACATGGGTTATAGCCCATCGTTTTTTGAAATTTAGATTTTTTTTTTAACCTCGTTTTTCATCATTTTTGAACATGGGCTATAGCCCATACCGTTCGGCATACTATAGCACGCCGTTTTTCATCATTTTTGAGGATTTGAAAAAAATTCAAAATTTCAAAAAACATGGGTTATAGCCCATCGTTTTTTGAAATTTTGAAAAAAGAATTAACCTCGTTTTTCATCATTTTTGAACATGGGCTATAGCCCCTACCGTTCGGCATACTATAGCACGCCGTTTTTCATCTTTTTTGAGGATTTGAAAAAAAATCAAAATTTCAAAAACATGGGTTATAGCCCATCGTTTTTTGAAATTTTGAAAAAAAAATTTAACCTAGTTTTTCATCATTTTTGAACATGGGCTATAGCCCCTACCGTACGGCATACTATAGCACGCCGTTTTTCATCATTTTTGAGGATTTGAAAAAAAAATTCAATTTCAAAAAACATGGGTTATAGCCCATCGTTTTTTGAAATTTTGAAAAAAAGATTAACCTCGTTTTTCATTTTTTTTAACATGGGCTATAGCCCCTACCGTTCGGCATAATATAGCACGCCGTTTTTCATCATTTTTGAGGATTTGAAAAAAATTCAAAATTTCAAAAAACATGGGTTATAGCCCATCGTTTTTTGAAATTTTGAATTTTTTTTTTAACCTAGTTTTTCATCATTTTTGAACATGGGCTATAGCCCCTACCGTTCGGCATACTATAGCACGCCGTTTTTCATCATTTTTGAGGATTTGAAAAAAATTCAAATTTTCAAAAAACATGGGTTATAGCCCATCGTTTTTTGAAAATTTGATATTTTTTTTAACCTCGTTTTTCATAATTTTTGAACATGGACTGTAGCCCCTACCGTTCGGCATACTATAGCACGCCGTTTTTCATCATTTTTGAGGATTTGAAAAAAATTCAAAATTTCAAAAACATGGGTTATAGCCCATCGTTTTTTGAAATTTTGAAAAAAAAAATTTACCTCGTTTTTCATCATTTTTGAACATGGGCTATAGCCCCTACCCTTCGGCATACTATAGCACGCCGTTTTTCATCATTTTTGAGGATTTGAAAAAAAAATCAAAATAAAAAAAACATATAGCCCATCGTTTTTTGAAATTTTCAAAAAAAATTTAACCTCGTTTTTCATCATTTTTGAACATGGGCTGTAGCCCCTACCGTTCGGCATACTATAGCACGCCGTTTTTCATCATTTTTGAGGATTTGAAAAAAAATCAAAATTTCTAAAAACATGGGTTAGGCTATAGCCCATCGTTTTTTGAAATTTTGAATTTTTTTCAAATCCTCAAAAATGATGAAAAACGGCGTGCTATAGTATGCCGAACGGTAGGGGATATAGCCCATGTTCAAAAATGATGAAAAACGAGGTTATTTTTTTTTTTTCAAAATTTCAAAAACGATGGGCTTTAACCCATGTTTTTGAAATTTAGATTTTTTTTCAAATCCTCAAAAATGATGAAAAACGGCGTGCTATAGTATGCCGAACGGTATGGGCTATAGCCCATGTTCAAAAATGATGAAAAACGAGGTTAAAAAAAAAATTCAAAATTTCAAAAAACGATGGGCTATAACCCATGTTTTTTGAAATTTTGAATTTTTTTCAAATCCTCAAAAATGATGAAAAACGGCGTGCTATAGTATGTCGTACGGTAGGGGCTATAGCCCATGTTAAAAAATGATGAAAAACGAGGTTGTTTTTTTTTTCCAAAATTTAAAAAAACGATGGGCTATAACCCATGTTTTTGAAATTTTGATTTTTTTTCAAATCCTCAAAAATGATGAAAAACGGCGTGCTATAGTATGCCGAACGGTAGAGGATATAGCCCATGTTCAAAAATGATGAAAAACGAGGTTATTTTTTTTTTTCAAAATTTCAAAAAACGATGGGCTATAACCCATGTTTTTGAAATTTAGATTTTTTTTCAAATCCTCAAAAATGATGAAAAACGGCGTGCTATAGTATGCCGAACGGTATGGGCTATAGCCCATGTTCAAAAATGATGAAAAACGAGGTTAAAAAAAAAATTCAAAATTTCAAAAAACGATGGGCTATAACCCATGTTTTTTGAAATTTTGATTTTTTTTCAAATCCTCAAAAATGATGAAAAACGGCGTGCTATAGTATGCCGTACGGTAGGGGCTATAGCCCATGTTCAAAAATGATGAAAAACGAGGTTATTTTTTTTTTTCAAAATTTCAAAAAACTATGGGCTATAACCCATGTTTTTTGAAATTTTGAAAGTTTTTTCGAATCCTCAAAAATGATGAAAAACGGCGTGCTATAGTATGCCGAACGGTAGGGGATATAGCCCATGTTCAAAAATGATGAAAAACAAGGTACATTTTTTTTTCAAAATTTCAAAAAACGATGGGCTATAACCCATGTTTTTGAAATTTTGAATTTTTTTCAAATCCTCAAAAATGATGAAAAACGGCGTGTTATAGTATGCCGTACGGTAGGGGCTATAGCCCATGTTCAAAAATGATGAAAAACAAGGTTAATTTTTTTTTTCAAAATTTCAAAAAACTATGGGCTATAACCCATGTTTTTTGAAATTTTGAATTTTTTTCAAATCCTCAAAAATGATGAAAAACGGCGTGCTATAGTATGCCGAACGGTAGGGGCTATAGCCCATGTTCAAAAATGATGAAAAACGAGGTTAATTTTTTTTTTCAAAATTTCAAAAAAACGATGGGCTATAACCCATGTTTTTTGAATTTTTTTTTTTTTTTCAAATCCTCAAAAATGATGAAAAATGGCGTGCTATAGTATGCCGTATGGTAGGGGCTATAGCCCATGTTCAAAAATGATGAAAAACGAGGTTAAAAAAAATATGAAAAACGAGGTAAATTTTTTTTCAAAATTTCAAAAAACGATGGGCTATAACCCATGTTTTTGAAATTTTGTTTTTTTTTCAAATCCTCAAAAATGATGAAAAACGGCGTGCTATAGTATGCCGAACGGTATGGGCTATAGCCCATGTTCAAAAATGATGAAAAACGAGGTTAATTTTTTTTTTCAAAATTTCAAAAAACGATGGGCTATAACCCATGTTTTTTTAAATTTTGAAAGTTTTTTCGAATCCTCAAAAATGATGAAAAACGGCGTGCTATAGTATGCCGAACGGTAGGGGATATAGCCCATGTTCAAAAATGATGAAAAACAAGGTAATTTTTTTTTTCAAAATTTCAAAAAACGATGGGCTATAACCCATGTTTTTGAAATTTTGAATTTTTTTCAAATCCTCAAAAATGATGAAAAACGGCGTGCTATAGTATGCCGTACGGTAGGGGCTATAGCCCATGTTCAAAAATGATGAAAAACGAGGTTAATTTTTTTTTTCAAAATTTCAAAAAACGATGGGCTATAACCCATGTTTTTGAAATTTTTAATTTTTTTCAAATCCTCAAAAATGATGAAAAACGGCGTGCTATAGTATGCCGTACGGTAGGGGCTATAGCCCATGTTCAAAAATGATGAAAAACGAGGTTAATTTTTTTTTCAAAATTTCAAAAAACTATGGGCTATAACCCATGTTTTTTGAAATTTTTAAATTTTTTCAAATCCTCAAAAATGATGAAAAACGGCGTGCTATAGTATGCCGAACGGTAGGGGCTATAGCCCATGTTCAAAAATGATGAAAAACGAGGTTAAATTTCAAAAAACGATGGGCTATAACCCATGTTTTTTGAAATTTTGAATTTTGAAAAAGCGATGAAAAAGCGATGAAAAAGCGACGAAAAAGCGAGATAAAAAAGCGAGACGAAAAAAGCGAGATGAAAAAGCGAGATGAAAAAGCGAGATGAAAAAACGAGACGAAAAAGCGAGACGAAAAAGCGCTCGCTTTTTCGTCTCGCTTTTTCGTCACGCTTTTTCATCTCGCTTTTTCAGAGAGAGAGCGATAGAGAGAGAGAGCGATAGAGAGAGAGAGCGATAGAGAGAGAGCGATAGAGAGCGATAGAGAGAGAGAGAGAGAGAGAGAGAGAGAGAGAGTGAGAGAGAGCGATAGAGAGCGATAGAGAGAGCGATAGAGAGAGAGAGCGATAGAGAGCGATAGAGAGAGAGAGCGATAGAGAGAGAGCGATAGAGAGAGAGAGCGATAGAGAGAGAGCGATAGAGAGAGAGAGCGATAGAGAGAGAGCGATAGAGAGAGAGAGCGATAGAGAGAGAGAGCGATAGAGAGAGAGAGCGATAGACAGAGAGAGCGATAGAGAGCGATAGAGAGAGAGAGAGAGAGAGAGAGAGAGAGCGATAGAGAGCGATAGAGAGAGAGAGCGATAGAGAGCGATAGAGAGAGAGCGATAGAGAGAGAGCGATAGAGAGAGAGAGCGATAGAGAGAGAGAGCGATAGAGAGAGAGAGCGATAGAAAGAGAGAGCGATAGAGAGCGATAGAGAGAGAGCGATAGAGAGCGATAGAGAGAGAGAGAGAGAGAGAGAGAGAGAGAGAGAGCGATAGAGAGCGATAGAGAGAGAGAGCGATAGAGAGCGATAGAGAGAGAGAGCGATAGAGAGCGATAGAGAGAGAGCGATAGAGAGAGAGAGCGATAGAGAGCGATAGAGAGAGAGAGCGATAGAGAGAGAGAGATAGAGAGCGATAGAGAGAGAGAGCGATAGAGAGCGATAGAGAGAGAGAGAGAGAGCGATAGAGAGCGATAGAGAGAGAGAGAGAGAGATAGAGAGCGATAGAGAGAGAGAGAGAGCGATAGAGAGAGAGAGTGATAGAGAGAGAGAGCGATAGAGAGCGATAGAGAGCGATAGAGAGAGAGAGCGATAGAGAGAGAGAGCGATAGAGAGAGAGAGCGATGGAGAGAGAGAGTGATAGAGAGAGAGAGCGATAGAGAGCGATAGAGAGAGAGCGATAGAGAGCGATAGAGAGAGAGCGATAGAGAGCGATAGAGAGAGAGCGATAGAGAGAGAGAGCGATAGAGAGAGAGAGCGATAGAGAGAGAGCGATAGAGAGAGAGAGTGATAGAGAGAGAGAGCGATAGAGAGAGAGAGCGATAGAGAGCGATAGAGAGAGAGCGATAGAGAGCGATAGAGAGAGAGCGATAGAGAGAGAGAGCGATGGAGAGAGAGAGAGCGATAGAAAGAGAGAGCGATAGAGAGAGAGAGCGATAGAGAGAGAGAGCGATAGAGAGCGATAGAGAGAGAGAGCGATAGAGAGAGAGAGCGATAGAGAGAGAGAGCGATAGAGCGAGAGCGATAGAGAGAGAGAGCGATAGAGAGAGAGAGCGATAGAGAGCGATAGAGAGAGAGAGCGATAGAGAGAGAGAGCGATAGAGAGCGATAGAGAGAGAGAGCGATAGAGAGCGATAGAGAGAGCGATAGAGAGAGAGCGATAGAGAGCGATGGAGAGAGAGCGATAGAGAGCGATAGAGAGAGAGAGCGATAGAGAGAGAGAGCGATAGAGAGCGATAGAGAGAGAGCGATAGAGAGAGAGCGATAGAGAGAGAGAGCGATAGATAGAAAGAGCGATAGAGAGAGAGAGCGATAGAGAGCGATAGAGAGAGAGAGCGATAGAGAGAGAGCGATAGAGAGAGAGAGCGATAGAGAGAGAGAGCGATAGAGAGAGAGAGCGATAGAGAGAGAGAGCGATAGAGAGCGATAGAGAGAGAGAGCGATAGAGAGAGAGAGCGATAGAGAGAGAGAGCGATAGAGAGCGATAGAGAGAGAGAGCGATAGAGAGAGAGAGCGATAGAGAGAGAGAGCGATAGAGAGAGAGCGATAGAGAGAGAGAGCGATAGAGAGAGAGCGAGAGCGATAGATAGAGCGATAGAGAGAGAGAGCGATAGAGAGAGAGAGATAGAGAGAGAGAGCGATAGAGAGAGAGAGCGATAGAGAGAGAGAGCGATAGAGAGAGAGAGCGATAGAGAGAGAGAGCGATAGAGAGAGAGCGATAGAGAGAGAGAGCGATAGAGAGAGAGAGCGATAGAGAGAGAGCGATAGAGAGAGAGAGCGATAGAGAGAGAGAGAGCGATAGAGAGCGATAGAGAGAGAGCGATAGAGAGAGAGCGATAGAGAGAGAGAGCGATAGAGAAAGAGCGATAGAGAGAGAGAGCGATAGAGAGAGAGAGCGATAGAGAGAGAGCGATAGAGAGAGAGAGCGATAGAGAGCGATAGAGAGAGAGAGCGATAGAGAGAGAGCGATAGAGAGAGAGAGAGAGAGAGCGATAGAGAGCGATAGAGAGAGAGCGATAGAGAGAGAGAGCGATAGAGAGAGAGAGCGATAGAGAGAGAGCGATAGAGAGAGAGAGCGATAGAGAGAGAGAGCGATAGAGAGCGATAGAGAGAGAGAGCGATAGAGAGAGAGCGATAGAGAGAGAGAGCGATAGAGCGATAGAGAGCGATAGAGAGAGAGCGATAGAGAGAGAGAGCGATAGAGAGAGAGCGATAGAGAGAGAGCGATAGAGAGAGAGCGATAGAGAGAGAGAGCGATAGAGAGAGAGAGCGATAGAGAGAGAGCGATAGAGAGAGAGAGCGATAGAGAGAGAGAGAGCGATATAGAGAGTGAGCGATAGAGAGAGAGCGATAGAGAGAGAGCGATAGAGAGAGAGCGATAGAGAGAGAGAGCGATAGAGAGAGAGAGAGCGATAGAGAGCGATAGAGAGAGAGAGCGATAGAGAGAGTGCGATAGAGAGAGAGAGCGATAGAGAGAGAGAGCGATAGAGAGAGAGCGATAGAGAGAGAGAGCGATAGAGAGAGAGCGATAGAGAGCGATAGAGAGAGAGAGCGATAGAGAGAGAGAGCGATAGAGAGCGATAGAGAGAGAGAGCGATAGAGAGAGAGCGATAGAGAGAGAGAGCGATAGAGAGAGAGAGAGTGATAGAGAGCGATAGAGAGAGAGAGCGATAGAGAGAGAGAGCGATAGAGAGCGATAGAGAGCGATAGAGAGAGAGCGATAGAGAGAGAGAGCGATAGAGAGAGAGAGCGATAGAGAGAGAGAGCGATAGAGAGAGAGAGAGTGATAGAGAGCGATAGAGAGAGAGCGATAGAGAGAGAGCGATAGAGAGAGAGAGTGATAGAGAGCGATAGAGAGAGAGAGCGATAGAGAGAGAGAGCGATAGAGAGCGATAGAGAGAGAGAGCGATAGAGAGCGATAGAGAGCGATAGAGAGAGAGAGCGATAGAGAGAGAGAGCGATAGAGAGAGAGAGCAATAGAGAGAGAGCGATAGAGAGAGAGCGATAGAGAGAGAGCGATAGAGAGAGAGAGCGATAGAGAGAGAGAGCGATAGAGAGAGAGCGATAGAGAGAGAGAGCGATATAGAGAGAGAGAGCGATAGAGAGCGATAGAGAGAGAGAGAGCGATAGAGAGCGATAGAGAGAGAGCGTTAGAGAGAGAGAGCGATAGAGAGAGAGAGCGATAGAGAGAGAGAGCGATAGAGAGAGAGAGCGATAGAGAGAGAGCGATAGAGAGAGAGAGCGATAGAGAGAGAGAGCGATAGAGAGAGAGAGCGATAGAGAGAGAGCGATAGAGAGAGAGAGCGATAGAGAGCGATAGAGAGAGAGAGCGATAGAGAGAGAGAGCGATAGAGAGAGAGAGCGATAGAGAGAGAGAGCGATAGAGAGAGAGCGATAGAGAGAGAGAGCGATAGAGAGAGAGAGCGATAGAGAGAGAGAGCGATAGAGAGAGAGAGCGATAGAGAGAGAGAGCGATAGAGAGAGAGCGATAGAGAGCGATAGAGAGCGATAGAGAGCGATAGAGAGCGATAGAGAGCGATAGAGAGCGATAGAGAGCGAGAGAGAGAGATAGAGAGAGCGATAGAGAGAGAGATCGATAGAGAGCGATAGAGAGAGAGAGAGAGCGCGATAGAGAGCGATAGAGAGAGAGAGCGATAGAGAGAGAGAGCGATAGAGAGCGATAGAGAGCGATAGAGAGAGAGAGCGATAGAGAGAGAGAGCGATAGAGAGCGATAGAGAGAGAGAGCGATAGAGAGAGAGAGCGATAGAGAGCGATAGAGAGAGAGAGAGAGCGATAGAGAGAGAGAGCGATAGAGAGAGAGAGCGATAGAGAGAGAGAGCGATAGAGAGCGATAGAGAGAGAGAGCGATAGAGAGCGATAGAGAGAGAGAGCGATAGAGAGAGAGAGCGATAGAGAGAGAGAGCGATAGAGCGAGAGCGATAGAGAGAGAGAGCGATAGAGAGAGAGAGCGATAGAGAGCGATAGAGAGAGAGAGCGATAGAGAGAGAGAGCGATAGAGAGCGATAGAGAGAGAGAGCGATAGAGAGCGATAGAGAGAGCGATAGAGAGAGAGCGATAGAGAGCGATGGAGAGAGAGCGATAGAGAGCGATAGAGAGAGAGAGCGATAGAGAGAGAGAGCGATAGAGAGCGATAGAGAGAGAGCGATAGAGAGAGCGATAGAGAGAGAGAGCGATAGATAGAAAGAGCGATAGAGAGAGAGAGCGATAGAGAGCGATAGAGAGAGAGAGCGATAGAGAGAGAGCGATAGAGAGAGAGAGCGATAGAGAGAGAGAGCGATAGAGAGAGAGAGCGATAGAGAGCGATAGAGAGAGAGAGCGATAGAGAGAGAGAGCGATAGAGAGAGAGAGCGATAGAGAGCGATAGAGAGAGAGAGCGATAGAGAGAGAGAGCGATTGAGGGAGAGAGCGATAGAGAGAGAGCGATAGAGAGAGAGAGCGATAGAGAGAGAGAGCGATAGAGAGAGAGAGCGATAGAGAGCGATAGAGAGAGAGAGCGATAGAGAGCGATAGAGAGAGAGAGCGATAGAGAGAGAGAGCGATAGAGAGAGAGCGATAGAGAGAGAGAGCGATAGAGAGAGAGAGCGATAGAGAGAGAGAGCGATAGATAGAGCGATAGAGAGCGATAGAGAGAGAGAGCGATAGAGAGAGAGAGATAGAGAGAGAGAGCGATAGAGAGAGAGAGCGATAGAGAGAGAGAGCGATAGAGAGAGAGAGCGATAGAGAGAGAGAGCGATAGAGAGAGAGAGCGATAGAGAGAGAGCGATAGAGAGAGAGCGATAGAGAGAGAGAGCGATAGAGAGAGAGAGCGATAGAGAGAGAGCGATAGAGAGAGAGCGATAGAGAGAGAGAGCGATAGAGAGAGAGCGATAGAGAGAGAGCGATAGAGAGAGAGAGCGATAGAGAGAGAGAGAGCGATAGAGAGCGATAGAGAGAGAGAGCGATAGAGAGAGAGCGATAGAGAGAGAGAGCGATAGAGAGAGAGCGATAGAGAGAGAGAGCGATAGAGAGAGAGAGCGATAGAGAGAGAGCGATAGAGAGAGAGAGCGATAGAGAGAGAGCGATAGAGAGAGAGAGCGATAGAGAGAGAGCGATAGAGAGAGAGAGCGATAGAGCGATAGAGAGCGATAGAGAGGGAGCGATAGAGAGAGAGAGCGATAGAGAGAGAGAGCGATAGAGAGAGAGAGCGATAGAGAGAGAGCGATAGAGAGAGAGAGCGATAGAGAGAGAGAGCGATAGAGAGAGAGAGCGATAGAGAGCGATAGAGAGAGAGCGATAGAGAGAGAGAGCGATAGAGAGCGATAGAGAGAGAGAGAGAGCGATAGAGAGAGAGAGCGATAGAGAGCGATAGAGAGAGAGAGCGATAGAGAGAGAGAGCGATAGAGAGCGATAGAGAGAGAGAGCGATAGAGAGAGAGCGATAGAGAGAGAGAGCGATAGAGAGAGAGAGCGATAGAGAGAGAGAGCGATAGAGAGAGAGCGATAGAGAGAGAGAGCGATAGAGAGAGAGAGCGATAGAGAGAGAGCGATAGAGAGAGAGCGATAGAGAGAGAGAGCGATAGAGAGAGAGAGCGATAGAGAGAGAGAGCGATAGAGAGAGAGAGCGATAGAGAGAGAGAGCGATAGAGAGAGAGAGCGATAGAGAGAGAGCGATAGAGAGAGAGAGCGATAGAGAGAGAGAGCGATAGAGAGCGATAGAGAGAGAGAGCGATAGAGAGAGAGCGATAGAGAGAGAGAGCGATAGAGCGATAGAGAGCGATAGAGAGAGAGCGATAGAGAGAGAGAGCGATAGAGAGAGAGCGATAGAGAGAGAGCGATAGAGAGAGAGAGCGATAGAGAGAGAGAGCGATAGAGAGAGAGCGATAGAGAGAGAGAGCGATAGAGAGAGAGAGAGCGATAGAGAGAGTGAGCGATAGAGAGAGAGCGATAGAGAGAGAGCGATAGAGAGAGAGAGCGATAGAGAGAGAGAGCGATAGAGAGAGAGAGCGATAGAGAGAGAGAGAGCGATAGAGAGCGATAGAGAGAGAGAGCGATAGAGAGAGAGCGATAGAGAGAGAGAGCGATAGAGAGAGAGAGCGATAGAGAGAGAGCGATAGAGAGAGAGAGCAATAGAGAGAGAGAGCGATAGAGAGCGATAGAGAGAGAGAGCGATAGAGAGCGATAGAGAGAGAGAGCGATAGAGAGAGAGCGATAGAGAGAGAGAGCGATAGAGAGAGAGAGTGATAGAGAGCGATAGAGAGAGAGAGCGATAGAGAGAGAGAGCGATAGAGAGCGATAGAGAGCGATAGAGAGAGAGCGATAGAGAGAGAGAGCGATAGAGAGAGAGAGCGATAGAGAGAGAGAGAGTGATAGAGAGCGATAGAGAGAGAGCGATAGAGAGAGAGAGCGATAGAGAGAGAGAGTGATAGAGAGCGATAGAGAGAGAGAGCGATAGAGAGAGAGAGCGATAGAGAGCGATAGAGAGAGAGAGCGATAGAGAGCGATAGAGAGCGATAGAGAGAGAGAGCGATAGAGAGAGAGAGCGATAGAGAGAGAGAGCAATAGAGAGAGAGCGATAGAGAGAGAGCGATAGAGAGAGAGCGATAGAGAGAGAGAGCGATAGAGAGAGAGAGCGATAGAGAGAGAGCGATAGAGAGAGAGAGCGATATAGAGAGAGAGAGCGATAGAGAGCGATAGAGAGAGAGAGCGATAGAGAGAGAGCGATAGAGAGAGAGCGATAGAGAGAGAGAGCGATAGAGAGAGAGCGATAGAGAGAGAGAGCGATAGAGAGAGAGAGCGATAGAGAGAGAGAGCGATAGAGAGAGAGAGCGATAGAGAGAGAGAGCGATAGAGAGAGAGCGATAGAGAGAGAGCGATAGAGAGAGAGCGATAGAGAGCGATAGAGAGCGAGAGAGAGCGAGAGAGAGAGATAGAGAGAGCGATAGAGAGAGAGATCGATAGAGAGCGATAGAGAGAGAGAGAGAGCGCGATAGAGAGCGATAGAGAGAGAGAGCGATAGAGAGAGAGAGCGATAGAGAGCGATAGAGAGAGAGAGCGATAGAGAGAGAGAGAGATAGAGAGAGAGCGATAGAGAGAGAGAGCGATAGAGAGAGAGAGCGATAGAGAGAGAGAGCGATAGAGAGAGAGCGATAGAGAGCGATAGAGAGAGAGAGCGATAGAGAGAGAGAGCGATAGAGAGCGATAGAGAGAGAGAGAGAGCGATAGAGAGAGAGAGCGATAGAGAGCGATAGAGAGAGAGAGCGATAGAGAGCGATAGAGAGAGAGAGCGATAGAGAGAGAGAGAGAGCGATAGAGAGCGATAGAGAGCGATAGAGAGCGATAGAGAGAGAGAGAGCGATAGAGAGAGAGAGCGATAGAGAGAGAGAGCGATAGAGAGCGATAGAGAGAGAGAGAGAGAGAGAGAGCGATAGAGAGAGAGAGCGATAGAGAGAGAGAGCGATAGAGAGCGATAGAGAGAGAGAGCGATAGAGAGAGAGAGCGATAGAGAGAGAGAGCGATAGAGAGAGAGCGATAGAGAGAGAGAGCGATAGAGAGAGAGAGCGATAGAGAGAGAGCGATAGAGAGCGATAGAGAGAGAGAGCGATAGAGAGAGAGAGCGATAGAGAGCGATAGAGAGAGAGAGCGATAGAGAGCGATAGAGAGAGAGAGCGATAGAGAGCGATAGAGAGAGAGAGCGATAGAGAGCGATGTTGTGACGGGCCTAATGTACCTCAATGTACCAGCTTGAGCGGTACATTTGCATGGGGATTCCAGACAACAAAGCGCGCCCACTATCGTTGCCCGGGCGGGGAGACCCCCCAGGCATCTCGACCCTATCCCCGGCGTTCGGAGGTCACTCCCCTGGCGTTCCCAAGGAGCATTCCAGACATCAAGGGCAGCCGACATACTAATAAATAAATAAACAAAAAAAAAGGTGTTAAAAACAAGTGTTAGAAATGACTACACCTGCACGTGCCCATCGGCCACCGGCCTACTTGAGAACGATGCAACTAGGGAACCTAATAATACCCGTTGTCAACTTGTCATAGCACCCGTTTTGTGCCCATACTGTATATGGAGGTCTCTGTATCTCCCGTCTGTGCCTGAAGAGTGCAAACTGACTGACAAGTGGACTGGTTAAGTAATCAATTAACAGGTGTGGGGTTGCCGTGGCAATCAATTGGCTGAGGCAGAGACTGGAAATTGCACAGGTGAGGGACTTGGGCTCATTAGGTCCACTGGCAGAGCCTGACCTGAGCCTTTTGTGGTGTTTCTGGACAACGGTGTGTCCCACCGACTCAAGGCCGGGCACTGCACTCCCTGTGGGGGTGTGGAACGCGTGTGTCAAGTTTGAAGTCGGTGGGGCGAACGGTTCTTGAGTTACATGCATTAGAACCGCACACGCACACACACAGTAGGATTTGGAACCACAATTGGTCATAGCTCCGCCCTAATGAAATAGCCCCGCCCCCTAATTGCTACTCCACTACATCTCAGAGGCAAATATTATGCTTTTACGCCACTATATTTTTTTATTTTTTAAATCTCTGAAAATGACAAATAAAAATAAACCAATAAGACCATTGCTGCGTCTAAAGCAACCCCAAAAGGTATCAAACATTAGCCAAATCAGAAAGGCAAAGATTTTGTAAATAGCCGATCTACAAGCTCACCACAGCTCGCAGCGCAAGGTATTACCACTGTAATGGTGTTGCTACGAAAAGTTTGGGGTTGGGGAACTGTCAGGATTTGGAATATTTGTAGAATAGTCCTGAATAGTCCTGTTTTGTAATAAATATTAACAG
The DNA here is from genome assembly GCF_964188405.1 of Protomyctophum parallelum. Lineage (NCBI taxonomy): Eukaryota > Metazoa > Chordata > Actinopteri > Myctophiformes > Myctophidae > Protomyctophum > Protomyctophum parallelum. Next base: position 55,176,325 of record NC_139700.1, read on the forward strand.
AATATCTGCAAAGTAACTAGTAACTAATGTTTTCAAATAAATGCAGTGGAGGTAAAAGTATAATATCTGGATCTGAGATGTAGTGGTAGTAGAAGTTAAAAATATTGGGGAAAACCTAGTGCAAATGCCTCAACATTTTAACGAAAGACCAAAACCTACTCAAAAAACTCTAAACTCCAAACGCTAATGACATTGACATTGTAATATTGTACTATCATTGTAACACATTACAACTCACCGGTCTGCCGGGGCCACAGGCCGGGGAGAGGCAGGGAGCCAAATCTGTACCTCTCCCCCCCGCCGTTCTGAGGAGGGTTCCAGACAAGAGCACCAGGCATCGTTCTCCTTTAAAAATAAACAAACAAAAAAACATCATTGTCAATTGGAACTGAAAAAATAATCCAAAGAACTTTTTTTTTTAATAATTTCGGCCCAAAATTGGCAAATAGTCTACTTTTACTCCACTACATTCATTTGAGAAATGTCGTTACTGTATGTTAGTTTGTACATTTAGATCAGTGGTGGTTTTCAACCCTCTTCATACAGTATCAAGGACCATTATTTATTGGGCATCTGAGCCACGGAACCACCATTTGATAACATTTAGCCTCTCAGACCCATCTGAGCCACGGAACCACCATCTGATGACATTTAGCCTCTCAGACCCATCTGAGCCACGGAACCACCATCTGATGACATTTAGCCTCTCAGACCCATCTGAGCCACGGAACACCATCTGATGACATTTAGCCTCTCAGACCCATCTGAGCCACGGACCACCATCTGATGACATTTAGCCTCTCAGACCCATCTGAGCCACGGACCACCATCTGATGACATTTAGCCTCTCAGACCCATCTGAGCCACGGACCACCATCTGATGACATTTAGCCTCTCAGACCCATCTGAGCCACGGAACCACCGTTTGATAACATTTAGCCTCTCAGACCCATCTGAGCCACGGAACGACCATTTGATGACATTTAGCCTCTCAGACCCATTTGAGCCACGGAACCACCATTTGATGACATTTCCTCGGACCCATTTGAGCCACGGACCACCATCTGATGACATTTAGCCTCTCAGACCCATCTGAGCCACGGAACCGTTTGATAACATTTAGCCTCTCAGACCCATCTGAGCCACGGACCACCATATGATGACATTTAGCCTCTCAGACCCATCTGAGCCACGGAACGACCATCTGATGACATTTAGCCTCTCAGACCCATCTGAGCCAAGGAAAAACCATTTGATGACATTTAGCCTCTCAGACCCATCTGAGCCACGGAACCACCATTTGATGACATTTAGCCTCTCAGACCCATCTGAGCCACGGAACCACCATCTGATGACATTTAGCCTCTCAGACCCATCTGAGCCACGGACCACCATCTGATGACATTTAGCCTCTCAGACCCATCTGAGCCACGGACCACCATCTGATGACATTTAGCCTCTCAGACCCATCTGAGCCACGGAACCACCATCTGATGACATTTAGCCTCTCAGACCCATTTGAGCCACGGACCACCATCTGATGTCATTTAGCCTCTTAGACCCATCTGAGCCACGGAAAAACCATTTGATGACATTTAGCCTCTCAGACCCATCTGAGCCACGGAACCACCATCTGATGACATTTAGCCTCTCAGACCCATCTGAGCCACGGACCACCATCTGATGACATTTAGCCTCTCAGACCCATCTGAGCCACGAACCACCATCTGATGACATTTAGCCTCTCAGACCCATCTGAGCCACGGAACCACCATCTGATGACATTTAGCCTCTCAGACCCATCTGAGCCACGGACCACCATCTGATGACATTTAGCCTCTCAGACCCATCTGAGCCACGGAACCACCATCTGATGACATTTAGCCTCTCAGACCCATTTGAGCCACGGAACACCATCTGATGACATTTAGCCTCTCAGACCCATCTGAGCCACGGACCACCATCTGATGACATTTAGCCTCTCAGAACCATCTGAGCCACGGAACCACCATTTGATGACATTTAGCCTCTCAGACCCATCTGAGCCACGGAACCACCATCTGATGACATTTAGCCTCTCAGACCCATTTGAGCCACGGAACCACCATTTGATGACATTTAGCCTCTCAGACCCATTTGAGCCACGGAACCATTTAGCCTCATTGACAATTATTTTACATCTAATTGTGTTACATTATTAAACAATACTTTTACTCTTGACTGGTCCATTTGGTTTCATTCTATCTCAAGAGTTAAAGATCTAGTAAGGGTCCATATGGTTAAACTCATATCTGCATGCGGACCACCTAGCTGGAACCACCCTAAAGGACCACTGGTGGACTGGCTTATTTTAGCTGCTTAATTACCATTAAAGGAGTTGATGGAATTAGTTAGTTAGTTAGATCACTGGTTCCCAAAACGTTGACATGTCAAGGACCCCCAAATTGACACTAATCAGCCCCGCGGACCCCCATTTGAAAAGATATGCCAGGGACCCCCATAAGAGAAGATTTTTACGGCTCTAGCAGTGATTCTCAACCCGTTTATAATTTCAAGAATCCCCAGTTTGACATGCATTAGTCTACGGACCCCCCATTTAATGGCATTTCTATCTCTGAGACCCCCGATTTATATTGTAAAATCAATGCTTATTTAATTCTGAGAGTATATCTCATGGATCCATTAGGGTCCATTTGGTTCCAAACGATCATTTGCGTTTGTGATCCGCTTGTATTAAACAACGTTAAACTCACCAACATTGCAACTCTAGGCCAAGCTTGAATTATCCTCTTTCAATCTGCCGAGCTTTTGTTTCATAAGAATCGACCGTAGAACATGTTGTTATGAGTTACTTTCTGTCAAGACATTCTGTGCAGGTGATTCTTTCTCTAAGTGTTGGAGTTTGGAAGCGCTCGTCAAAGTCACTGAACGGCCCTGCATGGCACCCGTTTAGAATTGGCACATAATGCAGTCTGAGGCAGCAGCGCGACCCGTTAATAAAAAGGAGCGCTTCCACACGCCAACACTCCACCAGAAAATAATCACCTGCACAGAATTTCGTGACAGAAAGTAGCCCATAACAACACTTTTATGAAACAGAAGCCCGGCAGATTGAAAGATGATAATTCAACCTTGGCCCAGAGCTGCTATGTTGGTGAGTTTAACGTTGTTTAATACAAGCGGATCACAAATGCAAATTGGAGGGGTGGGGGGTAAATGGATGGTATTGTTGCAACTCTAGATTCATCACATTATAAAAAGAGTTGCAAATTGCGGCTAGGGGGCTGTCAGTTTGTCAACTCCCCCTTCACATTCAGTAGATCCTGTGATCGTTTGTGGCCAGATGTAATTGTATGGGGTCTAGTAGGACTATAGTAAATAAATAGCTATAATGTAAAAAAAATATATACATATTTAGCCCCATCATGTTGGAATGCCCCCGCCCCCCTGTAAAAACAATAGCTAAAATCGCTAAAATGAAAGAAAGCAGCAAATGATAAAAAAACAACATTAATCTTTTACCTTCTCTAGTAACAGTCCTAAAACATGAAACTTGGTTGTAAAAAACGAAAGTTGTCCTTTAATACAAGCAGATCGTAAATGTAATTTGGATCAATGGGATGTCAATGGAGGGTATAGCCTATTGCAACTCTAGATTCATCACATTATTAAAAATAGAGTGTTGCAAATTGCGGCTTTAAATGACTCTTAATCATAAAAGGAATTTCCAAACTGATTCCATTATATTTCAAAAAGCCCAATTCATTCAGAAATTAATTGAGTCTGAAGTGAGTGGTGCTGTACTGTACTGTACTGTACTGTACTGTACTGTACTGTACTTGTGCTATACTTTTACTGTATCTCCTCCATAGCCGCTGTCTGTGTGTTAGGCTGCACAACAGTGACACTTGGTGGTGACAATATGCTATTTCCGTGCTCGGACACACACACACACACACACACACACACACACACACACACACACACACACACACACACACACACACACACACACACACACACACACACACACACACACACACACACACACACACACACACACACACACACACACACACACACACACACACACACACACACACACACACACACACACACACACACACCTTCACTGCAGATCAGACAGGCCAGTGACCCACACATCATCTAGCTTCACTGCAGATCAGACAGGCCAGTGACCCACACATCATCTAGCTTCACTGCTATTTTTTGAAAAATCGTGAAATTGTAGTGCAAATCTTTGAATATATATTCTTTCAAAGCGAACGTTTTTTTAACTCAAATCTTTGCTTCTGGGAGGTCACTGGAACAACATATTTTCAGATGGGGGTCGGCGGCCAATTACAGATAATCTTGGGGGTCGTTGACGTGAAAATGTTTGAGAAGGACTGACATAGAAACATATGGTTTTTCAGAAGACATTTGTAGAATCGTTCCCAGGTCAAAATGGGTTAAACATTGATCTATATGTTGTACACAAGGAAACTATAAAATATACAACAGTCACTTCCAATCCAGCTGGTGATGTCAATTAGCCTATATAGTACAGTCTCTGGAGGGGGGTCTCCTGCACCCCCCGGAAATATACTTCTAATCAGTGTTTTCTTATTGGAAAAAATGTGCTGAAAATGATGAGCTATGATAAAAAGTTGTCAAAATGTCCCACCTACCTCAAAACCCCCTTTTTGGTATATGGCTCTGGTGAAATTGTGTAAAGGCAAATATGAATTCACTAAAATTACATAAATAGACATGGTAGTCTGAAATTGGTCATGAAGTATCTTGACACATATAGTACAGTGGGAGCAGGGGGGTATCATGCACCCCCCTGAAATATACTTCTAAACAGTGTTTTCTTATTGGAAAAAATGTGCTGAAAATGATGAGCTATGATAAAAAGTTGTCAAAATGTCCCACCTACCTCAAAACCCCCTTTTTGGTATATGGCTCTGGCAAAATTGTGTAAAGGCAAATATTAATTCACTAAAATTACATAAATAGACATGGTAGTCTGAAATTGGTCATGGAGTATCTTGACACATAGGGGTAAGTAGCAGAACAGGATTTGGGGGGTTGCTACCATTATATTCTTAAATATGACCCACATCATCCTCAAAAACACAAAAAAATATGGTGTCCGCTTGACTAATAACAACAAAGATGGTTATTTTCCAACACATTATGGTGAAAATCACTGCCTCACTTGTATATAGAAAACTTCCCATATCCCTAAGCTTCAATCTGAGCCCAAGATAACCTTTCTATCTTGTAAATTACTCTTTCTGTAGCCAAAATACTGAACTATACCTCAAATCGGTGAAAACTGTATATTTAGTCAGTATCAGCTATACATTTGGAATAAATGAATGAATGACTGAGTTTGAACTGACTCCACATCATGGAATATTTGTTACTTGAATAAGCTATGTTAAAAAGTTTGCAAAGTGTCCCATCTACCGTTTTTATGCAAATGAGTGCCTCCATTATCAAAATAATCGATTTTCACTATATCTCAGCCAATATTGCACTTAAATGAACAAATAAGGTCTCTAGACCTATGTTTTGAGGGTCACGGATCTCAGTGAAACTATTCTTAAAGTGACCACATGTGCCGGTGGCATGCTGGTTTACAAATCAGTGCCGATTAAATCAGTTCCTCTATCTCGTCGGCTTCTTGTCCATGCTCTCCAGACAGTGTCAAGGAGATCAACCAGTGAGGTTGGTAGGACTGGCGAAATTGTGTAAAGGCAAATATTTATTCGCTAAAATTACATGAATAGACATGGTAGTCTGAAATTGGTCGTGGAGTATTCTGACATATAGGGGTAACTAAGTAGCAGTAAGTAGCAGGGGGGTTGCTACCATTATATTCTTAAATATGACCCACATCATCCTAAGAAACACAAAACAATATGGTGTCCGCTTGGCTAATAACAACAAAGATGGTTATTTTCCAACACATTATGGTGAAAATCACTGACTCACTTGTATATAGAAAACTTCCCATATCCCTAAGCTTCAAATTGAGCCCAAGATAACATTTCTATCTTGTAAATTACTCTTTCTGTCGCCAAAATTCTGAACTATACCTCAAATCGGTGAAAATTGTATATTCAGTCAGTATCAGCTATACATATTGAATGCATGATTGAATAACTGAGTTTGAACTGACTCCACATTATGGAATATTTCTTACTTGAATAAGCTATGTTAAAAAGTGTCCAATCTACCATTTTTATGCAAATGAGTGTCACCATTATCAAACAATCGATTTTCACTATATTTCAGCCAATATTGCACTTAAATGAATAAATAAGGTGTCTAGACCAGGGGGGCAGTCAGACAGATATTTTGTGAAGCCACTAAGGAAATGAAAGTTCATATAATGGCCTGTTGTGGCGCTGTCACTGGACCCAGAAAAACCCATAGCCCCATAGAGGTCCATGTATTTGGGCCAAACTTCACCTAGACTGTATTACCTTAATAAACATGGTCATGAATACTTTCTTCTTCCAGTCACTAGTTTAAAGTCTAATTTCTAATGTCATAATATTCCTTTTGGAAAATTATGGTCCCATTAATTAAAAAAATGACCATAAAGTCGCGTATGTTCTGAGGGGCGTGGCTACCGTTATGATCCGCTATGATCGGGATTCCCCTCCCACTCGAGTCAAAATAAAAACCAACGGAGAAGAAGGGGGGAAGTCCCGCCTCGTTGTCTGGGCCAGCCAATGGCCAGCTGGGCCAAAACGGATCTAGAAAGATGGCGACTTACAATAACAGGCTTCATTTTACGTTCATGTTAGACCCGGATAACGCTTTGTCCATATGTTTTACAGTCTATGGTCTAGACCTATGTTTTGAGGGTCAAGGATCTCAGTTAACCTATTCTTAAAGTGACCACATGTGCCCGTGGCATGCTGGTGTAAAAATATGTGCCGCAATAAAGTCACATCTATACCAAGTAAGAGATACCAATATTGCATATAACATCTAGACAGGTGCTGTGTTTTTAAGCAAGCTTTATAATTTAGAATATACTGTAGCATAACATCACAAACTAAAAACATCCTTAGTATGAACAATAGTATACGGCAGTATACACACTAGGCTATAGAATGGCCTGCAATATGCAGTACAAATTTCAAACAGTCACACAATCCTGTAACAGTATTCCATCCTATTCCTGTACACACTCAAACACTGTAGAAATGTAAGCAACATGTACAAACAGTGACCACCCTAGCCTGCACCATAAAGAACAAAATGCACAGTCACATGAATCAGTCATCGTGTTCATAGAACTCATCAGTCTTCTTTGTCTGCTAGTCCATGGTCTCCAATGACAAGGATTTCCAACCATCTCTGCCCTTCATATGGTTTTGGTTTTTCCACAATGGCTTCATCAGCTACATCAGCTATCAGGTAACACGGTGGTTCTCTTCAGAGCAGAGTAGCATGGAGGAAGACGAGCCAGGTCAACTTTAGATTTAAGAAGTGAGTTTGTCCTTTGCCCCCACCATTGTCCGCAGCAACTTGGCACGGGTGACATCCACTGGGGTGGCGGTGGTTTAGGGGTAGAGTGGCTGGATGGTAACCGCAAGGTTGCCAGTTCAAACCTTGGGCTCCCCCAGAGTTAGTGTCGAAGTGTCCTTGAGCAAGACACTGAACCCATAACGGCTCCCGATGTGCAGGTTCGTGCCTTGCATGGTTTCCGCTGCCATCAGTGTATGAATGTGTGTGTGAATGGGTGAATGTAATGCATCTATGTAAAGCGCCTTGGATAAAAGCGCTTTATAAATGCACCATTTACCATACTGAAGACTCGCAACTCTGTCCATACAGCAGACAGATGAATTGCTCCAACTATACTAATTAAGGATCTGTTCTAGATAGTGTAGCACAAGGCACATTTCAAGGACCCCCATAACCCTTACGGTTCCATTTGTACATTCAGAGTTGCACACCCGTAAGGGGCCCTGGATCAACAGCTCAGTGGCCTTGTGGTCAGAGCATTTGCCTTGAGCCTGGGAGGTCGGGGTTCGATCCCCGGCCGGGTCATACCAAAGACTCCCTGCTTGGTACTCAGCATCAAGTGTTGGATTGGGGTAAGTCCCTGCTACACTAGCGTCATGTCCACTGTCCAGGGGGTGTACTTGTACATCAAGCTGCCTCCTACTACAGAAACACATGGCTTGGCTAGAGCTATTTGAATTGTGAGTCTTCAGTGAAAGGGCAGATGACAAACTCATTTCTAAATCTAAAGTTGACCTGGCTCGTCTTCCTCCATGCTACTCTGCTCTGAAGAGAACCACGTGTTGCCTTATACAAGCGAGCTGATGAAGCTTTTTTGGAAAAACCAAAACCCTATGATGAAGGGCAGGGGTGGTTGAGTTATTTAATCCAGTGTGTCCTGCGGTGCAGTCCTACCAACCTCACTGGTTGATCTCCTTGACACTGTCTGGAGAGCATGGACAAGAAGCCGGCGAGATAGAGGAACTGATTTAATCTACACTGATTTGTACACCAGCATGCCACCGGCACATGTGGTCACTTTGAGAATAGTTTCACTGAGATCCTTGACCCTCAAAACATAGGTCTAGAGACCTTATTTGTTCATTTAAGTGCAATATTGGCTGAGATATAGTGAAAATCGATTATTTTGATAATGGAGGCACTCATTTGCATAAAAACGGTAGATGGGACACTTTGCAAACTTTTTAACATAGCTTATTCAAGTAACAAATATTCCATGATGTGGAGTCAGTTCAAACTCAGTCATTCATTCATTTATTCCAAATGTATAGCTGATACTGACTAAATATACAGTTTTCACCGATTTGAGGTATAGTTCAGTATTTTGGCTACAGAAAGAGTAATTTACAAGATAGAAAGGTTATCTTGGGCTCAAATTGAAGCTTAGGGATATGGGAAGTTTTCTATATACAAGTGAGGCAGTGATACTCACCATAATGTGTTGGAAAATAACCATCTTTGTTGTTATTAGTCAAGCGGACACCATATTTTATTGTGTTTTTGAGGATGATGTGGGTCATATTTAAGAATATAATGGTAGCAACCCCCCAAATCCTGTTCTGCTACTTACCCCTATGTGTCAAGATACTCCATGACCAATTTCAGACTACCATGTCTATTTATGTAATTTTAGTGAATTAATATTTGCCTTTACACAATTTCGCCAGAGCCATATACCAAAAAGGGGGTTTTGAGGTAGGTGGGACATTTTGACAACTTTTTATCATAGCTCATCATTTTCAGCACATTTTTTCCAATAAGAAAACACTGTTTAGAAGTATATTTCAGGGGGGTGCATGATACCCCCCTGCTCCCACTAGACTAATAGGGGTAAGTAGCAGAACAGGATTTGGGGGGTTGCTACCATTATATTCTTAGATATGACCCACATCATCCTCAAAAAGACAAAAGAATATGGTGTCCGCTTGGCTAATAACAACAAAGATGGTTATTTTCCAACACATTATGGTGAGTATCACTGCCTCACTTGTATATAGAAAACTTCCCATATCCCTAAGCTTCAATTTGAGCCCAAGATAACCTTTCTATCTTGTAAATTAGTCTTTCTGTAGCCAAAATTCTGAACTATACCTCAAATCGGTGAAAATTGTATATTTAGTCAGTATCAGCTATACATTTGGAATAAATGAATGAATGACTGAGTTTGAACTGACTCCACATCATGGAATATTTCTTACTTGAATAAGCTATGTTAAAAAGTTTGCAAAGTGTCCCATCTACCATTTTTATGCAAATGAGTGCCTCCATTATCAAAATAATCGATTTTCACTATATCTCAGCCAATATTGCACTTAAATGAACAAATAAGGTGTCTAGACCTATGTTTTGAGGGTCAAGGATCTCAGTGAAACTATTCTTAAAGTGACCACATGTGCCCGTGGCATGCTGGTGTACAAATCAGTGCCGATTAAATATCTATCTCATCGGCTTCTTGTCCATGCTCTCCAGACAGTGTCAAGGAGATCAACCAGTGAGGTTGGTAGGACTGCACCGCAGGACACACTGGATTAAAAAACTCAACCACCCCTGTCCTTCATCATAGGGTTTTGGTTTTTCCAAAAAAGCTTCATCAGCTCGCTTGTATAAGGCAACACGGTGGTTCTCTTCAGAGCAGAGTAGCATGGAGCAAGACGAGCCAGGTCAACTTTAGATTTAGAAATGAGTTTGTCATCTGCCCCCACCACTCTTTCACTGAAGACTCACAATTCAAATAGCTCTAGCCAAGCCATGTGGCTCATCGGTCAGGAGCCTAACAAGTACACTCCCTGGCATTACTAGTATGTCGCAGGGACCCTTTGGTACAGTATTACCCAGCTGGGGATCGAACCCCTGACCATCCAGTCTCAGGGTGGACGCTGAGCTGTTGATGATATCCAGGGCCTCTTACGGGTGTGTAACTCTAGAGTGTAAAAAATGGAACCAAATGGACCTGTAAGCCTTGCGGAGCCATGAGGCCCATAGGGCAGGAGCCTATCTCCCGTTTCTGTAGTGGGAGGCAGCTTGATGTACAAGTACACCCCCTGGACATGACACTAGTATGTAGCAGGGACTTACCCCAATCCAACCCTTGATGCTGAGTACCAAGCAGGGACAAGCAGGGAGGTACTGGGTTCCATTTTTCAGAGTCTTTGGTATGACCCAGCCGGGGATCGAACCCTGACCTCCCAGGCTCAAGGCAAATGCTCTGACCACAAGGCCACTGAGCTGTTGATATCCAGGGCCCCTTACGGGTGTGCAACTCTGAACTCTGAATGTACAAATGGAACTGTAAGGGTTATGGGGTCCTTGAAATGTGCCTTGTGCTACACTATATAGAACAGATCCTTAATTAGTATAGTTGGAGCAATTAATCTGTCTGCTGTATGGACAGAGTTGCGAGTCTTCAGTATGGTAAATGGTGGATTTATAAAGCGCTTTTATCCAAGGCGCTTTACATAGATTGTGCATTACATTCACCCATTCACACACACATTCATACACTGATGGCAGCGGAAACCATGCAAGGCACCAAACTGCACACCAGGAGCCGTTAGGGGTTCAGGGTCTTGCTCAAGGAGGACACTTCGACACTAACTCTGGGGGAGCCCGGGTTTGAACTGGCAACTTTTGGTTACCATCCAGCCACTCTACCCCTGAGCCACCGCCGCCCCAGTGGACGTCACCCGTGCCAAGTTGCTGTGGATAATGGTGGGTTAAAGTTGACCTGGCTCGTCTTCCTCCATGCTACTCTGCTCTGAAGAGAACCATCGTGTTGCCCGATAGCTGATGTAGCTGATGAAGCTATTGTGGAAAAACCAAAACCGTATTAAGGGCAGAGATGGTTGAAAATCCTTGTCATTGGAGACCATGGACAAGCAGACAAAGAAGACTGATGAGTTCTATGAACACGATGACTCATTCATGTGACTGTGCATTTTGTCCTTTATGGTGCAGGCTAGGGTGGTCACTGTTTGTACACTGTTGCTTACATTTTTGCCTTTGAGTGTGTACAGGAATAGGATGGAATACTGTTACAGGATTGTGTGAATGTTTGAATTTTGTACTGCATATTGCAGGCCATTCTATAGTCTAGTGTGTATACTGCCGTATACTATTGTTCATACTATAAGGATGTTTTTAGTTTGTGATGTTATTCTACAGTATATTCTAAATTATAAAGCTTGCTTAAAAACACAGCACCTGTCTAGATGTTATATGCAATATTGGTATCTCTTACGTATAAATGTGACTTTATTGTAATGTAACTGATTTGTACACTAGCATGCCACGGGCACATGTGGTCACTTTAAGAATAGGTTAACTGAGACCCTCAAAACATAGGTCTAGACACCTTATTTGTTCATTTAAGTGCAATATAGATATAGTGAAAATCGATTGTCTTAATAATGGTGACACTCATTTGCATAAAAATGGTAGATTGGACACTTTGCCAACTTGCAAAGTTGGCAAAGTTGCCAACTATAACATACCGTAGCTTATTCAAGTAAGAAATATTCCATAATGTGGAGTCAGTTCAAACTCAGTTATCAATTCAAAATGTATAGCTGATACTGACTGAATATACAATGTTCACCGATTTGAGGTATAGACTAGTATATACCAAAGGGTCCCTTTGGTACATACTAGTCATGCCAGGGAGTGTACTTGTTAGGCTCCTGCCCTATGAGCCACATGGCTTGGCTAGAGCTATAGAGCTATTTGAATTGTGAGTCTTCAGTGAAAGAGTGGTGGGGGCAGATGACAAACTAATTTCTAAATCTAAAGTTGACCTGGCTCGTCTTCCTCCATGCTACTCTGCTCTGAAGAGAACCACCGTGTTGCCTTATACAAGCGAGCTGATGAAGCTTTTTTGGAAAAACCAAAACCCTATGATGAAGGACAGGGGTGGTTGAGTTTTTTAATCCAGTGTGTCCTGCGGTGCAGTCCTACCAACCTCACTGGTTGATCTCCTTGACACTGTCTGGAGAGCATGGACAAGAAGCCGACGAGATAGATATTTAATCGGCACTGATTTGTACACCAGCATGCCACGGGCACATGTGGTCACAAGTAGTAGTTTCACTGAGATCCTTGACCCTCAAAACATAGGTCTAGACACCTTATTTGTTCATTTAAGTGCAATATTGGCTGAGATATAGTGAAAATCGATTATTTTGATAATGGAGGCACTCATTTGCATAAAAATGGTAGATGGGACACTTTGCAAACTTTTTAACATAGCTTATTCAAGTAAGAAATATTCCATGATGTGGAGTCAGTTCAAACGCAGTCATTCATTCATTTATTCCAAATGTATAGCTGATACTGACTAAATATACAATTTTCACCGTTTTGAGGTATAGTTCAGAACTTTGGCTACAGAAAGACTAATTTACAAGATAGAAAGGTTATCTTGGGCTCAAATTGAAGCTTAGGGATATGGGAAGTTTTCTATATACAAGTGAGGCAGTGATACTCACCATAATGTGTTGGAAAATAACCATCTTTGTTGTTATTAGTCAAGCGGACACCATATTCTTTTGTGTTTTTGAGGATGATGTGGGTCATATTTAAGAATATAATGGTAGCAACCCGCCAAATCCTGTTCTGCTACTTACCCCTATGTGTCAAGATACTTCATGACCAATTTCAGACTACCATGTCTATTTATGTAATTTTAGTGAATTAATATTTGCCTTTACACAATTTCGCCAGAGCCATATACCAAAAAGGGGGTTTTGAGGTAGATGGGACATTTTGACAACTTTTTATCATAGCTCATCATTTTCAGCACATTTTTTCCAATAAGAAAACATTGATTAGAAGTATATTTCCGGGGGGTGCAGGAGACCCCCCTCCAGAGACTAGACTAATAGTCACACACACACACACACACACACACACACTAGAGTAGAAAAGTAAAATGTATGTCAAATTGGAAATACTCCAGCAAATAAAAGCTTCATATCACATCACACAAAACAACAATGCTACTAAAGCAACTAACTACTTGCTGCTTTATCAAAGGAACATCAAAGTGAAATTACAGGCAGGCGATTCCATCAATTCCTTTAATGATAAGCAGTTAATTAGCTAAGCCAGTGCACCATTGGTCCTTCCAGGTGGTCCCTAGCCCCTCTCGGAACCCTCCATAAAGCTTTTCTGAAATTTTGATGAGTTTTATGTAGGGTCCCTGCTCATAACTATATTTCCGTATGGGAATTCTGGAACGCGGACATAAATATTCTCTCTAAGATCATATCTGCGGTGTTTGACGGCCTTTTTTTCTTTGAGTTATTCTGAATTTGTGAACTTTAAGTACCTATACATTCCGCTGCGTATATCTCCTGTGGCGCGGAAGCCGTTAAGTATTTTTAATCTTTGTTTGACCGATTTGGTCGCTTTATTTCTTCTTGTTTGTTTACCGTTTATTGTACCGCCTCCCGGTGTGCGGTTGGCTTGTGCCGGCTACGTCCCTGCCTCTGATCTGCTCTGTCATAGCTATAGCGCCACTAGCTAGCCAGATAGGCGGTACAATGAGGTGTCAATAAACAAGGAAGGAAGAGAAGAATCAAAGCGACCAAATCGGTCAAACAAAGATTAAAAATACTTAACGCCTTCCGCGCCACAGGAGATATTCGCAGCGGCATGTATAGGTACTTATACTTCACATATTCAGAAACCCTCACACGAAAGAATGTCGTCAAAGAGCGCAGACAGGCCGTAAACACGTTGTTTATGTTTTCTGTATGTCTGCGTACCAGGTGGCATGGTACTGCTGGAACAGGACCCAATGGTCTGTGTCGTCAAAAAGTCAGAAACTTCAGTACCATTGGGTTCTGCTTGGAGGGCTAGGTGGTCCCCAGCTAGTGCATGGTAACCAAATGGACCCTTATTAGATCTTTAACTCTTGAGATAGTAGAATGAAACCAAATGGACCCCAGTCAGTAAAATTATTGTTAAATATCTGCATCAGGCTAATTCATTTAATACCAGAAGTCTACACAATTAGATGTAAAATGATTGTCATTTTAATCAACATTTGCCTGTTATCACTCCTAATGGTACCTTAATTAACATCAATAGCCTACAGCATGGATGGAATTGTGGACACAATCTTTTATAGAAGTGTATATCTGTTCGTCTCAGAATGTTGTGATGAATTGAACATGGTGGACCCTGTTGTAAACCAGCATAATGCTTTATCAGTGTGTCGTCCACAGTAACAGTCTCTGTATAGCCCTCCAAGCAGAACCCAAATGCTACTGAAGTTTCTGACATTTGTTCGACCCAGTGCATTGGGTCCTGTTCCACGTCGTCCATGCCACCTGATTAAAACATTTACTGGCTCATGTTTACATGTTAAAACGCCTCCCCGCGCTCTTTGACGATATTCTTCAGTATGAGGCTTTCTGAATATGTAAAGTATAAGTACACATACATACCTTTGCGAATATCTCCTGTGGCGCGGAAGCCGTTAAGTATTTTTAATATATGTTTGCCCGATTTGGAAGCTTGGATTCTTCTTGTTTATTGACACCTCATTGTACCGCCTATCTGGCTAGCTAGTGGCGCTATAGCTATGACACAGCAGATCAGAGGCAGGGACGTAGCCTCACAAGCCAACCGCACACCGGGAGGCGGTACAATAAACGGTAAACAAACAAGAAGAAATAAAGCGACCAAATCGGTCAAACAAAGATTAAAAATACTTAACGGCTTCCGCGCCACAGGAGATATTCGCAGCTGGATGTATAGCTACTTAAAGTTACCGAATTCAGAATAACTCAAGGAAAATAATGGCGTCACATGCCGCGGGTCCTATTTTAGAGAGAATCTCCATATCCGCATATAGGAATTTCCATACGAAAGTACAGTAGCGAGCAGGGACCCAACGTAAAACTCAACAAAATATCAAAAAAGTTTTACGTAGGGTCCCGAAAGGGGCTAGTCTCTGTATTGAGCTGTGCTTTCATGTGAAATTAACCCATTCTGCAAACTGTTAATAAATCTTATCCAACGACAACAACATATTCTAAATGTCAATGTCAATGGTGGTCCGTGGCTCAGATGCCGCACCATTTAAAGACATTTTAGCTTGCCAGGCCCAAGTCTGTGCAGCATTTGAGCCACGGACCACCATTTGACGACATTGGACCCTGTAAGGGTCCATTTGGTTGTCATGTAGGCCTATATTATACTCTCAGAGTTACAGAGCTGTATAAAGGGTCCATTTGGTTCCATGTGTGTCACATTCTCAGAGTTACAGGTTGAAAACCACTGAGCTAAATAAGCTAACACCTGCAAACACAGAGACTCACCTGAGTTTGATAGACTGGAGACTTCTGTTTCCACAGCTTACTGTAGAAGCTTTTTGTTGTTTTTAACCAGCCTGGTAAAAAACACTGACTATTCTATACTCTACTCCATGTCCATGTTGTCTACAGTATGTTACATGACGAGTTATTTATGAAAACAAACGGCTTGTTTGTTGTAACAAACAAACACTAATAGCAGCAGTGTTGTGTGTTGGCGTTTTTTTTTCTTTTTTTACCAAAAGCTGGCGTGGTGCGTCCTGATGACTGAAATACATGCGCGTGCGTATGGATGGTGAAACCACTCCCCCTGCTGGACAACATGTTCATCACCTCAGGCTGAATGAAAGATCTGGCGTGGGGACACCAGACAGTGTCCAACACGCACCTATACGCACGCACGCACGCGCACACACACACACACACACACACACACACACACACACACACACACACACACACACACACACACACACACACACACACACACACACACACACACACACACACACACTGTGAAGGCTGTGAAGGCTGTGAAGGCAGCACTTTATACAATTTAGATATTTAGCAGATGCTCTTTGTTGGTGACAGCTGTATGGGTCACCTGGTGTTGCGTGCTACTAGCCTACGTCACTCATAGTGAAGTCAGTGATGTATCTTTTCTTACAGGGTTCCGTGGATTAATTCACCTAATTCCTTTGTTGAAGTTGCTGTTGAAATGAATAGGAGATCCAAGCAGGCACATATCCTTGTTTCCATTTATTGATCAGCCATCAGTTACAGATTACAAGCATTCGTTCCATAGTTACAGCATACTGAGGCCTTCGTCCCAGGCAGAGCGCCTCTCTGTTGTCCCTCACTGCTCACTCTCTCACTGTTCTAACTGATTTCTGTACCATTTATATATCCCCAATCTGTGTGTGTGTGTGTGTGTGTGTGTGTGTGTGTGTGTGTGTGTGTGTGTGTGTGTGTGTGTGTGTGTGTGTGTGTGTGTGTGTGTGTGTTGACCCTTAAGGCTCTGTGGCCTCCGTAAACAAGTCACCACAGGTGGTCTTATTTCCAAAGCATTCTTCAGTGTGCAGCAGGATCTCACAGCTGTCGCAAACTGACTATCTTAAACTGTAGGCTATCTTAGTGACATCAGGCTTCCCTGGGTGGGCTATAGGCTGAAGTATTATGATGTGTACAATTATGACATGTATCAAGGAATATGCTTTTGAAATATACATCATCAGCTGTTCGCAAGGCGGCACTTCATGAATGGAAGGAGAGAGGGGGGGTCTGCAGCACCCTATAGGCAATTTGTTCCAAAATGTAAAAAAGGACATAAAAATGTGTTTACATTATTTGAACATGCTTAAATAAGACTATAAGGTCTAGTAATGCTAACATTTTGCTTCATGTGTGCTTCGGAAATGCGCACCGGGAGCGCACTAGCCTATTAGGCTAGTTTGCATTGCACCGTGCTGCGCTCTCCTCAGTGCGCTATTTCCAAACGCGTGTAACTGTGCAGATGCGATGTTGTGATTTAATCTTCATTTGATCTGACTTTTTGATTATTCTATGGGCTTCACGTATTTTGTGGACATCTTCATGCCTCACGTATATAGGCTCTCGCTAATAAATGCAATGTAAATGTATATTTTCTCATGCCAATAAAGCTCCTTTGAATTTAAATTGAATTGAGAGAGAGAGAGAGAGAGAGAGAGAAAGAGAATGACAGACAGACAGACAGACAGACAGACATACAGACAGACAGACAGACAGACAGAGGGTATGTCCACACCACAGCGGAATTTTTTGTCGGCAGCCGACACTTTCGGTTGCCGAGAGCCGACACTTTGACTTCTTCCGGGGCTTTGGGCGGTCCCCTACACGGAAGCCTATTTATGGCCTGTAGTCCTCTATTTCGAAGTGGGCGTGAGAGTGAAAAGTGAGTGACAAGCAGTTGACACAGACAAAGGCGCATTCAAGTGTAGGCTATATAGGTGCTGCTTTGCTATGCAGCCATTGAGATGACAGTCCAGTCGACTGGTTAACAAACGTGCCTTTGGAACGGGCAACCCGGGTTCGCCTCCCGGCTGAGGCTATATTAGTTTTGTTTTCGTCGACGACTTGCGCGACGGCCAGCTTACATCTGACGCGGAGGTCTCAGATGTAAGCTGCCGCCTGCCGACAAGCATAAAAATGAAGTGTGTCACCCGGCGGTGAGAAGGAGAAGGAGATTTTTTATTGATTGATTTAAATATTTATTAACAGTTTGCAGAATTACAATACATTTCAAGCACAAACTCAATACAAAGACTGTTAACTGTGAGTGGACAACCCAATTAAGCATTACACTTGTTTACAACAGGGTCCACATTGTTCAATTCATCAAAACACTTAGAGACGTACAAATAGACACTTCTATATAGTTAAAAAACAGAACAGGAATTAATCATAAAACAGTGTTCCCTGACCGGGAATCGTACCCGGGCCGCGGCGGTGAAAGCGCCAATCCTTAACCACTAGACTACCATGGAGAAGGCTGTGGAGGCTGAAGAGAACGTGCTGTTTTATAAGAGAACGGGCTATTTTATAAAGTTATTTTCAATGTTATCAAGGATCAGGGTTACAGTAAATGACAATGTAATTCAGCCAGGGGTGCCATGGATGAAAAGATTACAGGGGTGATCTGAAGCAAACATGAGAACCAATGCTTTACTTTATTTCTTCAGACGATTTTGGACGGACAATGTTACTTTGAGGTGCCCAGATATCTCCCTGTATCCCTCGACATTCACAAGTTCCTCCCAGGGGCGTTTGGGTCTGTGAAAGAAGAAAACTCCAATTGAAACTCCGCCCGTAGATGGCCTGCAGGCTGCATCTGTTCCATTGGCTAGTGCATATCACTGCCGGGTGACACACTGCTTGTCGGCAGCTTACATCTGCCGCAGAGGAGAGCGCAAGCTGTAGGCTGGCCGTCGCGGCAGTCGTCTGCGGAAGTGGAGCATTTTCTCCATCCACCAGCTGTCTAAAAACCCGGTTTTTCGGCTGCCCAGCCGAGACTGTCATCTGCGGAAAAAAAATTCCGCTGTGGTGTGGACATACCCAGACAGACAGACAGACAGACAGACAGACAGACAGACAGACAGACAGATGTACAGATGTACAGTACGTAGTACAGAGCAGTAAAATCACAGTAAAGACACTTTACTGTTACTTCAACAACTCCCCAACTAAGCCAGGTCCACTTCCCCGCTGTGACTGGATTCCAACCCCCCCTATGTTCACGCCGTGTCAAAGTACTGTGCCTAAATCAAATGGCTACTCCTTTGCATAACAACAGCTTTACCTGTTTACCTGAAGGCAGTAAGCAGCACAGCAGCATGGCTCCAGTAGGCTATCCCCCCTTTTTCTATTTTACTTTATTAGTGATTTAGTTCTTAAAGGAGAATTCCATACTAAAAGGCTTTCTTACCTTTCTTTGTAGTTGTTACGTCCCCATCAAAGAGGTCCAGGTGTTATTTTGTGTAAAAGCTCCTTATTGGCTATTTCCCCTACCATAAG
Organism: Protomyctophum parallelum; assembly: GCF_964188405.1. Taxonomy (NCBI): domain Eukaryota; kingdom Metazoa; phylum Chordata; class Actinopteri; order Myctophiformes; family Myctophidae; genus Protomyctophum; species Protomyctophum parallelum. The sequence continues at coordinate 55,195,749 of NC_139700.1, forward strand.
CCCTAAATGAATTGCATTGAATTGAATGGGATGTATGGGGTGTTGTGCTAATTTGCTTATTTCCATCGAAATAAGTAGTAAAGTGTGCCGCTTGGGTTATTATTTACATTATGAAGAGAGGATATATACAAAAAATATATTATTTTGAGCGATGGAAATAAGCGAATTAGCACAACACCCCATACATCCCATTCAATTCAATGCAATTCATTTAGGGCTTATGGTAGGGGAAATAGCCAATAAGGAGCTTTTGCACAAAATAACACCTGGACCTCTTTGGTGGGGACGTAACAACTACAAAGAAAGGTAAGAAAGCCTTTTAGTATGGAATTCTCCTTTAACTTGTTTTATTGACTTGTTTTCATTTTATTGTTGTTAAAGCACTTTGTGACTGTAATTGTCTGTGAAAGGTGCTCTATAAATAAACTTTACTTACTTACTTACATCAAAGAAGAGATTCGTCCAAAGGAAACTTTTTAGTTTTGCGACTGCAGGCAGCGCAGTAAAGAAGTTTGTCTGATTATTTTATGTCTACTTTTATTTTATTTTAATATATATATATATATATATATATATATATATATATATATATTATATATTTATTGGGGACAGCCAAGCAGTAGGCCTACATCTGACAAGAAAATCTTTGCACATAGTCACCCATTTCTTTTTCTTTTTTTAAATCATCACAAACATCAACAAACAACGTACACCCCCCCCCCCCCCCCCCCCCCCCAACAAAACAAGGACAAACAGGACAAAAGCAAAATAAATAAATGAATCAAAGTAAAAACACAGGTCACATCATGGGTCACAGTCAGAGTATTGTACACTTGTAAGAGTGTTCATTCTGAAATCCACTATATTTGGGTCACAGCGAGCAGTCTAATCCAGGGAGGTACCAATAAAGGGTCTATATTTGGGTCACACGGAGCAGTCTAATCCAGGGAGGTACCAATAAAGGGTCTATATTTGGGTCACACGGAGCAGTCTAATCCAGGGAGGTACCAATAAAGGGTCTATATTTGGGTCACACGGAGCAGTCTAATCCAGGGAGGTACCTTTAAAGGGTCTATATTTGGGTCACAGAGCAGTCTAATCCAGGGAGGTACCTTTAAAGGGTCTATATTTGGGTCACACGGAGCAGTCTAATCCAGGGAGGTACCTTTAAAGGGTCTATATTTGGGTCACAGAGCAGTCTAATCCAGGGAGGTACCTTTAAAGGGTCTATATTTGGGTCACACGGAGCAGTCTAATCCAGGGAGGTACCTTTAAAGGGTCTATATTTGGGTCACAGAGCAGTCTAATCCAGGGAGGTACCTATAAAGGTCTATATTTGGGTCACACGTAGCAGTCTAATCCAGGGAGGTACCAATAAAGGGTCTATATTTGGGTCACAGCGAGCAGTCTAATCCAGGGAGGTACCTATAAAGGGTCTATATTTGGGTCACAGAGCAGTCTAATCCAGGGAGGTACCTTTAAAGGGTCTATATTTGGGTCACACGGAGCAGTCTAATCCAGGGAGGTACCTTTAAAGGGTCTATATTTGGGTCACAGAGCAGTCTAATCCAGGGAGGTACCTTTAAAGGGTCTATATTTGGGTCACACGGAGCAGTCTAATCCAGGGAGGTACCTTTAAAGGGTCTATATTTGGGTCACACGGAGCAGTCTAATCCAGGGAGGTACCTATAAAGGTCTATATTTGGGTCACACGTAGCAGTCTAATCCAGGGAGGTACCAATAAAGGGTCTATATTTGGGTCACAGCGAGCAGTCTAATCCAGGGAGGTACCAATAAAGGGTCTATATTTGGGTCACAGAGCAGTCTAATCCAGGGAGGTACCTTTAAAGGGTCTATATTTGGGTCACACGGAGCAGTCTAATCCAGGGAGGTACCTATAAAGGGTCTATATTTGGGTCACAGAGCAGTCTAATCCAGGGAGGTACCAATAAAGGGTCTATATTTGGGTCACACGTAGCAGTCTAATCCAGGAGGTAGGATTATTGAAGTATTCTATAAAGTGTCTCTATGCCTTAGTGAAGCCTTCCACGGTTCCTCTGAGAGAGCCACTCCTACAACCAGCAATGTCCGTGTCTACCTACCTGGGGCGGCAGTGGCTCAGCGGTAGAGTGCCTGGATGGTAACCGTAAGGTTGCCAGTTCGAACCCTGTGGGCTCCCCCAGAGTTACTGTCGAAGTGTCCTTGAGCAAGACACTGAACCCCTAATTGCTCCCGATGTGCTGGTTGGTGCCTTGCATGGTTTCCGCTGCCATCGGTGTGTGAATGTGTGTATGAATGGGTGAATGTATAATGCACAATCTCTGTAAAGCGCCTTGGATAAAGGCGCTATATAAATGCACCATTTTACCATTTTACCTATGTTGTCATGAGCACGAGTATATGACTTATTAGTACCAGTAGGGGGGCGCCAGAAACAGAGAGAGGGAGAGAGAGGGATAGTGCTGCTAGAGAGAGAGAAAGAGAGAGAGAGAGAGAGAGGTGGGGGGGGGATTGCAACACTCAGTTCACATGGGTGTGACTTTTTTTTTCTAAGCTTAACCCATTCTGACCGGGCACACATTTTGGTGTTGGCATCATGTTATGCTTTAGCTATTGAAAAATAGCAGATCTACAAGCTCATATCGCGCCACCGAGTGGCGCGATACGAGCTTGTAGGTCTGCTATTTTTGAAAAATCGAAGAACGACTGTGACATTTTTAGAATCTGATCTCAGGTCAGAATGGGTTAATCAGACCAATGTGTGTCCAGTGGAAACCTCGTATGAATCTGATCTCAGGTCAGAATGGGTTAAGAAGTACATCACATCATTGAGCCAGATTGAGTGAGAGGGTGGACCTGCCGAACGCATCGGCGCGCCACTCAACCGTGTCGGGCGCACCGTTAGGCGGCTGTCGCGGAATCCGTCGCATCTCGAGAAAATAAACGCAGCACGGATGACGTAAAAATGTATAAAGTTATGGAATTCTCGTAACGATCGGCTCGCAGAGACGAATCCAGAAATGCGAAATTCAACTCGAGGCTCCGGCTTCGAGACAACGACGCCCGACGGCTATTTTGGCTATCGTGCTGTATTTGGTCCTCTATAAAGTCCGAATGCGTTCACACCAGTAACGAACCGCACCGTGGTTCGGTTGGAAGCGAACCGAGTCCGGCCTTTTTTTAGCGGACCATGGTTCGTTTCTTTGATCCGCACCAGAGTTCGGATGCACGTTCACACCAACCGAACCAAAGGGGTAAGCGGACCATGGTTCCTTTTAAACCAACAGAACCAAAGGGGTAAGCGGACCATGGTTCCTTTTAAACCAACAGAACCAAAGGGGTAAGCGGACCATGGTTCCTTTTAAACTAACCAAACGTGTGAAAGCACCCTTAGACATTAAAGACTGGATGACACAGAACTTTCTCCAATTAAATCAGTCAAAAACAGAAATCATTTTATTCGGCCCCTCTAGTTTAACCCTTCCACTACACTCTCAACTCGGTTCCTTTTCCACCAATATTACTCCTGCAGTCCGTACCCTGGGGGTGATTTCTGATTCAGACCTCTCATTAAAGAAACGGGTAAGCCAAAATCAAGTCATTCCTCTCAGCCCCGGATCTCAAAACTGTTATTCACAGCCTCATTTCATCACGTCTCGATTACTGTAAGTCCATAATACTCCGGCCTTCCAAAGAAAATTACTTCCCGTCTACAACTCATAGAAAACTCTGCCGCTCGACTACTGACAAACACCAAGAAACGGCACCATATCACACCAATACTAGCCGATCTGCACTGGCTGCCAGTGAGCACCAGATGTGATTTTAAGATTCTTTTAATCACGTGCAAAGCCCTAAATGGGCTGGCCCCTATTTACGTCCATGAGATGTTACCAACAGTCATTAAGACATGTGAATCCCTTGACTCCTTCAAAACCGCTCTCAAAGGGCACCTACCTGCAATTCGAAACTGGCCTCTGTAAAATCTGAATCCCCCCCCCCCCCACCCCCATTTCCCCTCACTGTATAATGTATCTTTTCCCTTTTTTGCTTCCTATATGATGAATTCCTGTTCTGTTCTTTAGCTACATAGAAATGTCTATTTGTACGTCTCTAAATGTTTGTATGTCTCTAAATGTTTTGATGAATTGAACAATGTGGACCCTGTTGTAAACAAGTGTAATGCTTAATTGGGTCGTCCACTCACAGTTAACAGTCTTTGTATTGAGTTTGTGCTTAAAATGTACTGTAAATTCTACAAACTGTTAATAAATATTTCAATCAATCAATCCCTCCCCAACTCCGTGCGTACCCTCAGACCCTCGGATAAGGCCCTTCTGGCTGTCCCCCGCACAAACTTAGTTACCCGGGGTAACCGGGCTTTTTCCGCTCGAGCTCCCAAACTGTGGAATGCATTGCCAGTGCACATTAGGGTAGCCCCGTCCGTCCCCATTTTTAAGTCTCGTCTGAAAACCCACCTTTATACAGAATATTTTTTAACTACTTAATTAGCCACTTGTACATACATGCTTGCTATTGTTTTGTGTGCCTTTATAATTTTGTTACTGTCTGTTTCTTCTTGTTTTTAATCCTGTTCTGTGCAGCACTTTGGAACTATGTTTTGAAAAGCGCTATACAAATAAAGTTGATATCATATCATATCATAACTGGTGCAAGTTGCAACATCCTTTGCAGGAAACGATGGCATTGCATTTATTGCACTTTGCGTGCTCAGCCTCAGAGTCATTTCCCCCCCTCTCTGTTAACCCATTCAGCCTCAGAGTCATTTCCCTCTCTGTTAACCACACTCACAGTGCCATCGTTTCCTGCAAAGGATGTTGCAACTTTGCACCAGGAAACATCTCCAAATCGATACGCCTACACGAATAACGTTAGGAAATAAAACCCACTAACTTTTTATTATGACTCGACGTCTTTCTGTCTGAATCACGTTAACTACAGAGCCATGAATTAAATAAAAATCTATTTGTCTGCACTTATTTTTACAACTCAGAAGCAACTCAATTGCTTTTTATTTGTCTCTAAATTAATCGCGCAACTGTTGAGAGCCCAGCCTTTAGGTGGATATACATATACCTCCATAGATTGATTACTTTATAATACATATACCTCCATAGATTGATTACTTTATAAACAGTTTGCAGAAAAAAGCACAGGATCATAGCCTACAGTACAATAAAAAATAATATGAAATTAATCTGAACATTAAAGACATTTGTCACCACAACAATATCATTATTGCAATGTGTACTGTATATTTAATATACAGTACAAATTGCAACAATGATATTGTCGTGGTGGCTAGCTGGTGGTGGTGGTGAAGTTTAAATAATAGTGCCAACTCATAATTGGTAAAGTGCAAATACAATAATATAATTTGTGTTTATCGAGTACTTGGTTAGGTTAGTTATAATATAAGCATAATATATGTCAGAAAAAAGGGGAAAAAATAATATTAGGAACCGTTAGGAACCAGAACTGTTAACCCATTCTGACCTGAGATCAGATTCATACGAGGTTTTCCACTGGACACACACTGGTCTGATCAACCCATTCTGACCTGAGATCAGATTCATATACGAGGTTTCCACTGGACACACACTGGTCTGATTAACCCATTCTGACCTGAGATCAGATTCATACGAGGTTTCCACTGGACACACACTGGTCTGATTAACCCCTTCTGACCTGAGATCAGATTCATACGAGGTTTCCACTGGACACACACTGGTAACTGATGAACCCATTCTGACCTGAGATCAGATTCATACGAGGTTTCCACTGGACACACACTGGTCTGATTAACCCACTCTGACCTGAGATCAGATTCATACGAGGTTTTCCACTGGACACACACTGGTAACTGATGAACCTATTCTGACCTGAGATCAGATTCATACGAGGTTTCCACTGGACACACACTGGTCTGATTAACCCACTCTGACCTGAGATCAGATTCATACGAGGTTTTCCACTGGACACACACTGGTAACTGATTAACCCACTCTGACCTGAGATCAGATTCATACGAGGTTTTCCACTGGACACACACTGGTAACTGATGAACCTATTCTGACCTGAGATCAGATTCATACGAGGTTTCCACTGGACACACACTGGTCTGATTAAAGTCCTAACAAATCCCAACCCTAGTCCGGACCCCCTTCACCTCCTCACCCAACCCCACCTATCATACTCCCCTCTGCACCCCCTTCACCTCCTCACCCAACCCCACCTATCATACTCCCCTCTGCCCCCCCTTCACCTCCTCACCCAACCCCACCTATCATACTCCCCTCTGCACCCCCTTCACCTCCTCACCCAACCCCACCTATCATACTCCCCTCTGCCCCCCCTTCACCTCCTCACCCTAACCCCACCTATCATACTCCCCTCTGCACCCCCTTCACCTCCTCACCCTAACCCCACCTATCATACTCCCCTCTGCACCCCCTTCAACTCCTCACCCTAACCCCACCTATCATACTCCCCTCTGCACCCCCTTCACCTCCTCACCCAACCCCACCTATCATACTCCCCTCTGCACCCCCTTCACCTCCTCACCCCAACCCCACCTATCATACTCCCCTCTGCACCCCCTTTACCTCCTCACCCAACCCCACCTATCATACTCCCCTCTGCACCCCCTTCACCTCCTCACCCAACCCCACCTATCATACTCCCCTCTGCCCCCCCTTTACCTCCTCACCCAACCCCACCTATCATACTCCCCTCTGCACCCCCTTCACCTCCTCACCCAACCCCACCTATCATACTCCCCTCTGTCTGCACCCCCTTCACCTCCTCACCCCAACCCCACCTATCATACTCCCCTCTGCCCCCCCTTCACCTCCTCACCCCAACCCCACCTATCATACTCCCCTCTGCACCCCCTTCACCTCCTCACCCTAACCCCACCTATCATACTCCCCTCTGCACCCCCTTCACCTCCTCACCCAACCCCACCTATCATACTCCCCTCTGCACCCCCTTCACCTCCTCACCCTAACCCCACCTATCATACTCCCCTCTGCACCCCCTTCACCTCCTCACCCAACCCCACCTATCATACTCCCCTCTGCACCCCCTTCACCTCCTCACCCAACCCCACCTATCATACTCCCCTCTGCACCCCCTTCACCTCCTCACCCCAACCCCACCTATCATACTCCCCTCTGCACCCCCTTCACCTCCTCACCCAACCCCACCTATCATACTCCCCTCTGCACCCCCTTTACCTCCTCACCCTAACCCCACCTATCATACTCCCCTCTGCCCCCCCTTCACCTCCTCACCCCAACCCCACCTATCATACTCCCCTCTGCACCCCCTTCACCTCCTCACCCCAACCCCACCTATCATACTCCCCTCTGCACCCCCTTCACCTCCTCACCCAACCCCACCTATCATACTCCCCTCTGCACCCCCTTCACCTCCTCACCCCAACCCCACCTATCATACTCCCCTCTGCACCCCCTTCACCTCCTCACCCAACCCCACCTATCATACTCCCCTCTGCACCCCCTTCACCTCCTCACCCAACCCCACCTATCATACTCCCCTCTGCACCCCCTTCACCTCCTCACCCTAACCCCACCTATCATACTCCCCTCTGCACCCGGTAGAGACTTAAGTTCTGACTACTCTGCACTAAGAGTAAACAATGCAGTAAATTAGTTTTGGGTGGGGTGTATAGTCAAAGATGAATTATTTAGTTTGAGCCTAATTTTATCCACAGATCCAAATATATACAGTATATAATATTTCAATATTGCAATCAGTAGGCTATTGTCTATCAACTGACAATATTCTCTGCCACAACCTTCTGAATTACTGCAAATTGTGACTATTAGTTTTGTTGTGTTTTGAGGATATCTTGAAACCTTATTCCAAAAATATATATATAAATATTTAGATATTTATTAAATATTTAGTTTAGTTAACTTTAAATTGGTGACTATTTCAGAGGGTTTTAACAGTCACAAACACAATATTGGATTTCACAATTATATAATTGTCTCTCTGCAATTTGGACAAGTTTATTGGACTCCTAGACCCCAAAAACATAGGGTTAGACACAAAAGGTACTTGTCTAGGATGAATAATGAAGGAGTTAGGCTATTTTAATGGTTTTTAGGCCATTTTGGACGCCATCTTGAAGATAACACCTTTCGGGTGGTCAAACTTTGGTAAACTTTTAGTATGTTATTAAACACATTTAGTGCCGGAAGTGCATCAAAATAGAAGCTCCGGGGTGCCAGAGTTGTCTGATCGCTTTTACTCTGAAAGCCATGAACCGGAAACACGTTCCTAAAAAAAGTTGACTTTACAAAGTCATCTTAATTAATTTTTTTACGCTCCAAAAAGCGTTCATATTTTGCGGGAGAGACGGATGAGGAGCAGAAATGAAGCGCCAGCATATCGATCCGTTCATCACCACAGAGAGCGCCTTGGATTAGGAGATACGAGTCATTCTTTCCGCCGCGCTAACATGGGAGTCAATGACAAGCTAATAGTTGCACAGAGCATTAGCATACGGAAAGCGAAAAGCAAAATGCCAAACAAAAACAAATAGGAAAGATTCTGAATATTCTTATCTCGCCCCGCGTCGCTAGGACGTCCACAGACGTCGATGGCACTAATTTTTCGGAATCCTTATGACGGCCTCATTCGTCGTATGAACTGAAACGGTTAAGGACACCTAATACTACATAAATCAGTTGAAAAACCTTTTGTTTGATTGATTGATTGATTGAAATATTTATTAATAGTTTGTAGAATTACAGTACATTTCAAGCACAAACTCAATACAAAGACTGTTAACTGTGAGTGGACGACCCAATTAAGCACTTGTTTACAAGAGGGTCCACATTGTTCAATTC
>NC_139700.1:55209651-55237486 GCF_964188405.1 Protomyctophum parallelum
AAGATGGATAATACTCCAAAAGAGAGTTTTTTTCATGTTCAAGTAATTGTCTGGAAGGGCATTCCGTGTTTTCCACATAAGTGTGTCGTGTTTTGGGAGGTTCAGAATCTCGCTCCATTTGTGTTTCAGGGGCGAGAGTGGCTTTCTGACGAGTGACGTCTTCTATCTCGGCTGTCATACTTTTGAACTTGGACGCCCACAAATCCTTGTCAGCGATATATGGGCCAGTTCCATTTCCAATTCAGCTTGCTTTACTCCTGGAAATGCAAGCCGTGTTCAACAGGGACGGGTCAAGGCCTATTCATAGTCTGGATTTTCGGTGGTGAGGTGACCACGGCTCCGGTGGTGAGGTGACCACGGCTCCGGTGGTGAGGTGACCACCGCTCCGGTGGTGAGGTGACCACCGCTCCGGTGGTGAGGTGACCACCGCTCCGGTGGTGAGGTGGTGACCACCGCTCCGGTGGTGAGGTGGTGACCACCGGAGCTCCGGTGGTGAGGTGACCACCGCTCCGGTGGTGAGGAGGTGACCACCGGAGCTCCGGTGGTGAGGTGGTGACCACCGCTCCGGTGGTGAGCTGACCACCGCTCCGGTGGTGAGCTGACCACCGGAGCTGAAATAACGTTGAGCGGTGGTGAGTAAAAACAGAGAGAAGGGCTGGAGCGGTGGCGGTGGTTTGCTCTTCACCGCGGCTCGGTGACGTCATGTTGTAGTTCGGTGGTCACCTCAGTGATGTCATGTTGTAGTTCGGTGGTCACCTCAGTGACGTCATGTTGTAGTTCGGTGGTCACCTCAGTGACGTCATGTTGTAGTTTGGTGGTCACCTCAGTGACGTCATGTTGTAGTTCGGTGGTCACCTCAGTGACGTCATGTTGTAGTTCGGTGGTCACCTCAGTGACGTCATGTTGTAGTTCGGTGGTCACCTCAGTGACGTCATGTTGTAGTTTGGTGGTCACCTCAGTGACGTCATGTTGTAGTTCGGTGGTCACCTCAGTGACGTCATGTTGTAGTTCGGTGGTCACCTCAGTGACGTCATGTTGTAGTTCGGTGGTCACCTCAGTGACGTCATGTTGTAGTTCGGTGGTCACCTCAGTGACGTCATGTTGTAGTTCGGTGGTCACCTCAGTGACGTCATGTTGTAGTTTGGTGGTCACCTCAGTGACGTCATGTTGTAGTTCGGTGGTCACCTCAGTGACGTCATGTTGTAGTTCGGTGGTCACCTCAGTGACGTCATGTTGTAGTTCGGTGGTCACCTCAGTGACGTCATGTTGTAGTTCGGTGGTCACCTCAGTGACGTCATGTTGTAGTTCGGTGGTCACCTCAGTGACGTCATGTTGTAGTTCGGTGGTCACCTCAGTGACGTCATGTTGTAGTTCGGTGGTCACCTCAGTGACGTCATGTTGTAGTTCGGTGGTCACCTAACCACCGAAGATCCAGACTATGTATGAGCCTTCAATCTCCAGGGGTGAGAGGGGGAACGAGAGTGTTGCAGTTTTGCATATCGACGATCGCACTTTGGAAACATTCACTATTGATAGTGTGACTGCGGTTGGAAACATTCACTATTGATAGTGTGACTGCGGTTGGAAACATTCACTATTGATAGTGTGACTGCGGTTGGAAACATTCACTATTGATAGTGTGATTGCGGTTCACTTTGGAAACATTCACTATTGATAGTGTGACTGCGGTTGGAAACATTCACTATTGATAGTGTGATTGCGGTTGGAAACATTCACTATTGATAGTGTGACTGCGGTTGGAAACATTCACTATTGATAGTGTGATTGCGGTTCACTTTGGAAACATTCACTATTGATAGTGTGACTGCGGTTGGAAACATTCACTATTGATAGTGTGATTGCGGTTGGCTGCTTTGAACTCTCTCAGGGAGTGGAAGTGAGAGAGCGTGCCTCTAGCAGTGATTCAGGGACCCCCATAAGAGAAGATATTTACAGCTCTAGCAGTGATTCAGGGACCCCCATAAGAGAAGATGTTTACGGCTCTAGCAGTGATTCAGGGACCCCCATAAGAGAAGATGTTTACGGCTCTAGCAGTGATTCAGGGACCCCCCATAAGAGAAGATATTTACGGCTCTAGCAGTGATTCAGGGACCCCCATAAGAGAAGATGTTTACGGCTCTAGCAGTGATTCAGGGACCCCCATAAGAGAAGATGTTTACGGCTCTAGCAGTGATTCAGGGACCCCCCATAAGAGAAGATGTTTACGGCTCTAGCAGTGATTCAGGGACCCCCATAAGAGAAGATGTTTACAGCTCTAGCAGTGATTCAGGGACCCCCCATAAGAGAAGATGTTTACGGCTCTAGCAGTGATTCAGGGACCCCCCATAAGAGGAGATGTTTACAGCTCTAGCAGTGATTCTCAACCCGTTTAATTTCAAGGACCCCCAGTTTGACATGCATTAGTCTACGGACCCCCAATTTAATGGCATTTCTAGCTCTGGGATCCGCATATTGTAAAATCAATGTTAATTTAACTTTGAGAGTGTAGAAATGGAACCAAATGGACCCATAAGGGTCCATTTGGTTCCATTCCCGTAAGGGTCCATTTGGTTCCATTTGTACACACAGACCCGTAAGGGTCCATTTGGTTCCATTTGTACACACAGACCCATAAGGGTCCATTTGGTTCCATTTGTACACTCTCAGAGTTACAGACCCATAAGGGTCCATTTGGTTCCATTTGTACACACAGACCCGTAAGGGTCCATTTGGTTCCATTTGTACACACAGACCCATAAGGGTCCATTTGGTTTCATTTGTACACTCTCAGAGTCACAGACCCATAAGGGTCCATTTGGTTTCATTTGTACACTCTGAGTCACAGACCCGTAAGGGTCCATTTGGTTCCAAACTATCATTTAGCTGATGGGGACCCCCTGGAACTCTCTCAAGGACCCCTGGGGGTCCCCGGATCCCACTTTGGGAACCGCTGCCCTATAGATTCAGACGACGAACCTCTGACACAATTATAGCGCCACCAGGAGGCCGACTTTATATTACGTCTGTCTGTGGATACACCATCTCTATAGTCATGTGATCAACAAGGACCAATCCGCCTCCCCATATCCCATATCCCCGTCGGCTAGAAGATTGCCTTCCGAAGTTCTGCAGATTTGTCTGTTTTGAACAAAAAAATGCCTCAAATCATGAACACAAGCGTGAGATTTCCCCGGAATACCATTCCCACAAGGCAGAGGAAGAAATGCCACTTCAACAAAAGCAGACTCATGGTGGCGCTATAGAGTCTGTTTAAAGCAGACTCATGGTAGCGCTGTAGAGTCTGTTTAAAGCAGACTCATGGTGGCGCTGTAGAGTCTGGGTGTTTAAAGCAGACTCATGGTGGCGCTATAGAGTCTGTTTAAAGCAGACTCATGGTGGCGCTATAGAGTCTGTTTAAAGCAGACTCATGGTGGCGCTGTAGAGTCTGTTTAAAGCAGACTCATGGTGGCGCTGTAGAGTCTGTTTAAAGCAGACTCATGGTGGCGCTGTAGAGTCTGTTTAAAGCAGACTCATGGTGGCGCTGTAGAGTCTGTTTAAAGCAGACTCATGGTGGCGCTGTAGAGTCTGGGTGAATGTTTCAAAGAAGCACACCATACGCCATGTATAAGCTGTCTCACTGACAGTCAGCCTGTCTGTCTGTCTGTCTGTCTCACTGACAGTCAGTCTGTCTGTCTGTCTGTCTGTCTCACTGACAGTCAGTCTGTCTGTCTGTCTGTCTCACTGACAGTCAGCCTGTCTGTCTGTCTGTCTGTCTCACTGACAGTCAGCCTGTCTGTCTGTCTGTCTGTCTCACTGACAGTCAGCCTGTCTGTCTGTCTGAAACTGTCAATCAGTTCAACCAGGAAGAAAACGTTCAGAAACGCCATATTTATATTCAGGACTTCTCCTTGGTTTACTCTGGCATTATGGAACGCCCCCTAAACATATGTGTGTGTGTGTGTGTGTGTGTGTGTGTGTGTGTGTGTGTGTGTGTGTGTGTGTGTGTGTGTGTGTGTGTGTGTGTGTGTGTGTGTGTGTGTGTGTGTGTGTGTGTGTGTGTGAGTGTGTGTGTGTGTGTGTGTGTGTGTGTGTGTATACGTGCACTGTGTATCCATGTGTGTGTGTGTTTGTACGTGCACTGTGTATCCATGTGTGTGTGTGTGTATACGTGCACTGTGTATCCATGCGTGTATCTGTGTGTGTGTGCGTGTGTATCTGTGTGTGTGTGCGTGTGTATCTGTGTGTGTGTGTGTGTGCGTGTGTATATATGAGCATGTCTTTGTGTGTCTGTGTTTATGTCTGTGCGAGTTAACCCATTTAGGCCCGAGGACGATTCTACAAATGCCTTCTTTCTTTAATCCTGACAGAGTTCTGAAAAAGCCTCATGTTTATATATATAGGTCAGTCGTTCTTAAACATTTTCATATCAAGGACCCCCAAAATTATACGTAACTGGCCGCCGACCCCCCCCCCCATCTGAAAATATGTTGTTCCAGGGACCCCCCCCCCCCCCCCCCCCCCCCATCTGAAAATATGTTGTTCCAGGGACCCCCCCCCCCCATCTGAAAATATGTTGTTCCAGGGACCCCTGGAACAACAGCCATTTGGCTATTCTGAGTGGCCAAAGAGCATTGACCACGCCTCCAGGTCTTTAGTTTACTCAAGTTATAGGGAATAAGACCTGGTACTACTTAAGACACGCAGAATACAGCCCATGGAACATGTGACGCATGTTTAAAACCTAAACACCATGGTCCTGATTCTTCAAAAACGAAATGCGCCAGAGTGTAACGGTGACGGAAACAGATATCGTATTTATCCGTCCGATCAAGCTACGTTGAGATGACGTGTTATTCAGAGAGTGGTGTGTACCACAGGTGCGCTGGCGTATCGCAGGTGTATGTCATACTGAAAGCAGCGGGTGCAAAGTGATCGGAAAAGCAACCGACAACCTCATCTGCATTGATCCACGCCCCATATCGACCATAAAAGGCTTCAAGCATGACTCAGCAGACAGCAGTTTGTCTGAGATCACAGCCGCGGTCACTGCTATATCCAAGCTTACAACAGTGCGTGCTCCGCTGAAGCAATATAATTATAATTTATTTAATTAAGTTCGGGACCAAGGCGGGTGCTCACTCACACCTTTGCAGAGGTAAAACATATCCGATATTTTTGTCAATGCAAAAGTCGTCTTTTCAGAGAGAGCGAGAGAGAGAGAGAGACGAGAGAGGGAGGGGGGCTGCATGGGCCCTCGACACTGTTGCGCGATAAAGAACAGTAGCCCATACATTCATAAGTAAATATATTATAGGCCTGGGATCCTCTTGTCTGAAGAAATTATAATCCAGTGAGTTAAACTATTCTGTGTGTGGCATCCATGTGATCAATATCAATATACATTATTATAAATTCTGTCTGTCCGTCATGTTCACGAGTGGAGGCGAGCTGCATGGTTTAAAACTGATATGACTGGCCGACTTTCAAACACGCTGCATTCATTAGGCTATAAATGTGGTCTTCTATTTTTTATATAGGGCTAATTAGCCCTATTCATTTTCCAATGTGAATCGGATCGGCAGCACGCTGCTGTCTGCCCCCCGCCACACACACACACACACACACACACACACACACACACACACACACACACACACACACACACACACACACACACACACACACACACACACACACACACACACACACACACACACACACACACACACGCCTACTGCAGGCATTACTGTCTACACTAAACTATGTTGGATTCGTACAGTGCAGAATGCAGATAAGCCTATGCTCTTATTATAACTGTGAATTTGTTTTTTAACATGCAGCGCGAGTCCGCGAGATCCGATCTACAAGCTCACAACCGTTGCACTTCCGAGTAGAAGGCTGCCAGTGAGCTGCAGCCCCAATCGCGCATGATATAAATATCCTAATAAATAAATAGAAATGTGTCGTGCTTGCGGGGCAGTTTCTGTATGGGACTCTATAGGCTAACTTGCCTATAATGCATGCATTTAGGCATACAAGTGCACTCGGCTTTTATATATATATATATATATATATATATATATATATCGTTTTTTTTATGTGCTGATCGACCAATATGTTGGGGACACATGCCTACATATTTTATCTGAGATTTGGGGACTATTTATTGATTCAGCATGAAGACTAAAGCCTTCTGAATAAATCTATATGCAAGTGTATGCTTCCGCAAATTTCTCCGCCACCTAAAGAGGTGGCGGAGGATTTAGCGGAATTTCCGACCAACCAAAGACAGCGTCAAGTTCACGGCCATTTTCATGAATTCCAAATTAATGTGGGAAATCCACGTAAATGCCTTTCCGCTAGCGTCACGTCAATATATAAGCGGAAGCGCGTTGAAGAATCAGGCCCCATGTGTGTAATAATAAAATGCCAAATGTTTATTAATTAATGGTCATAAAATACAGTAGAACACGAGTTCACTCAAACACCTCACGAGAACACCTAGTGTTCAAATTCTAAACACCTATAATATGACTGACTTTGATTGTAAAAACTAAACACGTTTATGTGTTTAAAAAGTGTTACGGGCGATTAAACATGTTCTTCTGTTTATAATCTAAACACTGTGACACGTTTAAAAAGTGTTACAGGGATTAAACATGTTCTTCTGTTTATAATCTAAACACTGTGACACGTTTAAAAAGTGTTACAGGCGATTAAACATGTTCTTCTGTTTATAATCTAAACACTGTGACACGTTTAAAAAGTGCTACAAATATGTGTTTATAACCTAAACGCTTGGGTTTAGTGCAGGGAAAGAATTATGTTAATGACACCATCCTCTTCCAACATGTGATATTAACATGCTCTGTTCACACTTCACAGATACAGAACTTATATCAAATTACATGTAGCCTAACAGTACAGTAAATACTGTACTGTACTGTACTGTACCAGTGTTGTTTTTGGCAGCAAATTTATATTTTAGTTTTAGTTTTTTGAATAGTTTTCACTTAGTTTTAGTCACATTTTAGTCACCTGGAATGTTCTAGTGTTCAGTCTATAGTTTTAGTCGACTAAATGTCATACGATTTTAGTCAACTAAATCTACAATTGATTTAGTCGACTAAAATGTGTTTCGACAGGCCTTGATGTCGTTGTAATGACATATTTTACACTTTGGTTGCATGCTGAAAATAGCAGATCTACAATCTCGCAACGCATCGCAGCGCGACGCGTTGTGAGATTGTATAGATCTGCTATTTTCAGCATGCAACCCAGCATAAAACTGGATCTCTTGTCCACTAGTCCCTTCCTAACATTTTAGTCTAGTTTTTATTTGTCGACGAAATTGTCAGTATATTTAGTCTTAGTTTTAGTCGTCATAGATTCGTTTTTTATTTAGCTAGTTGTTGGTTCTGGGCAACACTGTACTGTACTGTACTGTACTGTACTGTACTGTACTGTACTGTACTGTACTGTACTGTACTGTACTGTACTGTACTGTACTGTACTGTACTGTACTGTACTGTACTGTACTGTAAGTACTGTGAATGAGGTGGTGACTGACAACCACAGGCCGAATACACACATTATACCTAATAAATACATTATTTATGACGCTTATTTGGCCGAATGTTGACCTGTCGTACTGGCATCATGTGACCAGGACAGGACAGGGGCCATGTGACTGACACCGCGCTGCGTATAGAAGTTAACTAAACCATTCTGACCTGAGATCAGATTCACACGAGGTTTCCACTGGACACACACTGGTCTGATTATAACCCATTCTGACCTGAGATCAGATTCATACGAGGTTTCCACTGGACACACACTGGTCTGATTAACCCATTCTGACCTGAGATCAGATTCATACGAGGTTTCCACTGGACACACACTGGTCTGATTATAACCCATTCTGACCTGAGATCAGATTCATACGAGGTTTCCACTGGACACACACTGGTCTGATTTTAAGTGATCCTGTAGTTAGAACTACAAGCCCGTTATTGACCCAATAACAGGTTTTAATAAAGATTATCATCATTATTATTATAATGTCTGTAAGAAGTGATGTCAATAAATAGGTTTTACACGTAAGCAGTGTTGTTTTCGTCGACTAAAACCGAGACGAAAAATGTTCGTCGACTACATTTTTTCACTGACGAAAACTAAATGGAAACTAAATGAAAACTAAGCTACGACGACTAAAACTAAGACTAAATATACTGACAATTCCGTCAACAAATAAAAACTAGACTAAAATGTTAGGAAGGGACTAGTGGACAAGAGATCCAGTATAAGTCATTTTACACTGGGTTGAAAAGCTGAAAATAGCCGATCTACAAGCTCACAACGCGTCGCAGCGCGACGCGTTGTGAGCTTGTAGATCGGCTATTTTCAACCAAGTGTGAAATATGTCATTACGACGGCATCGAGACCCGCCAAAATACATTTTAGTCGACTAAATCAACCGTAGATTTAGTCGGCTAAAATCTTTTTGATGTTTTAGTCGACTAAAACTAGACACTATAAGACATTCCAGGTGACTAAAATGTGACTAAAACTAAAATGAAACCTATTCAAAAGACTATTATGACTAAAACTAAAATCTATTATATTTGCTGCCAAAAACAACACTGTGTGTAATGAGGATGCATCGATGGTCTTTTAGACCGACGAGTCCCACTTCAACCACGTTAAAGGACCACTTCACCACTTTTCAACCTATCTTCATATAATAGGTCCTCACTAATAATCATGAAAAAGAAATGGTGCAATTTTTTTCTACTCAGTCTGTGTCTCATAGGAGGGCTGTGGGCAGTTCAGAAACCAGTCTGTGTCTCATAGGAGGGCTGTGGGCAGTTCAGAAACCAGTCTGTGTCTCATAGGAGGGCTGTGGGCAGTTCAGAAACCAGTCTGTGTCTCATAGGAGGGCTGTGGGCAGTTCAGAAACCAGTCTGTGTCTCATAGGAGGGCTGTGGGCAGTTCAGAAACCAGTCTGTGTCTCATAGGAGGGCTGTGGGCAGTTCAGAAACCAGTCTGTGTCTCATTGGAGGGCTGTGGGCAGTTCAGAAACCAGTCTGTGTCTCATAGGAGGGCTGTGGGCAGTTCAGAAACCAGTCTGTGTCTCATTGGAGGGCTGTGGGCAGTTCAGAACCAGTCTGTGTCTCATAGGAGGGCTGTGGGCAGTTCAGAAACCGTCTTCCAGTGACATCATCGATGGGGATTACAAGCCAATAGAAACTGCAGGCTTTCTAGTCCTGAAAAGTTGCAATGCCAAAATGGAAGCCATCGTTCTCACGATGATGAAAATCTAAACATTTTTGTAAAATAATCTTGTTTAAAGAAATATCTGACTAATGATGATGTCACTGGAAGACGGTTTCTAAACTGCCCACAGCCCTCCTATGAGACACAGACTGAGTAGAAAAGAAACCGTGCCATTTTTTCATGATTATTAGTGAGGACCTATTATATGAAGATAGGTTGAAAAGTGGTCCTTTAACACATTTAGTACCGGGAGTGCCTTCAAAATAAAGGCTATAGAGTGCCAGAGTTGTCTGATCGCTTTTACTTTGAAAGCCATGAAACAGGAAACACTTGCCTAAAAAAGTTGACTTTACAAAGAGACCTCACATCCCCGATCATCTTAATATATTGTTTTACGCTCCAAAAAGCGTTCATATTTTGCGGGAGAGACGGATGAGGAGCAGAAATGAAGCGCCAGCATATCGATCCATTCATCACCACGGAGAGCGGCCTGGATTAGGAGATACGAGTCATTCTTTCCGCCGCGCTAACATGGGAGTCAATGACAAGGTAATAGTTGCACTGAGCGTTAGCATACGGCAAGCGAAAAGCAAAATGCCAAAAAAAAATAATAGGAAAATTCTGAATATTCTTGCGTCGCTGGGACGTCGCTAGGACGTCGCTAGGACGTCGCTGGGACGTCGCTAGGACGTCCTCACACGTCATATGTACTAATATTTCGGTATCCTATGACGTGCACTGCTCACACGTGTTGTGTTTTAATTGTGTTAATAGGAGTCATATTTTGCATTTTTTACATTTTTGTATATGGTTATAATAATGTGGTTAAATTCATGTAGAAAACAGAAAGAAGAAATGATTATTATAACTAAAGCTACAGCAAAATAAAACTAGAATAAATAAAACAGCACAGTAGTTAATGCATCCTGTGGAAGCAGAGGTCGTCGTTTTATCGTCCCTTAAACTATAAACTGCGTTTTGGGATGCAAAATGCACCCTATGTTTTAACCCATTTTGGGGCGGGAACCCCTTTTGGTGTCAGCATCATGTCATGCTTTATAGCTATTGAAAAATAGCAGATCTACAAGCTCATATATCGCGCCACCGAGTGGCGCGATATATGAGCTTGTAGGTTCTGCTATTTTTGAAAATCGAAGAACGACTGACATAGAAACATGGCTTTTTTTCAGAAAACTGTCAGGATGTAGAAGACATTTTTTTGAATCTGATCTCAGGTATGGAATGGGTAGCATGTTCTCCCCGTGTCCCCTAGGGTAGGTACCCTCACAAAAAAACATGCAGTAATCCTGGTCTCTAAACTGCCTCCCCCTGGCCAGCCGGGGCGCCTGATGGAGGGGAAAGGAACTGGTCTCTATACTGCCTCCCCTGGCCAGCCGGGGCGCCTGATGGAGGGGAAAGGAACTGGTCTCTATACTGCCTCCCCCTGGCCAGCCGGGGCGCCTGATGGAGGGGAAAGGAACTGGTCTCTATACTGCCTCCCCCTGGCCAGCCGGGGCGCCTGATGGAGGGGAAAGGAACTGGTCTCTATACTGCCTCCCCCTGGCCAGCCGGGGCGCCTGATGGAGGGGAAAGGAACTGGTCTCTATACTGCCTCCCCCCTGGCCAGCCGGGGCGCCTGATGGAGGGGAAAGGAACTGGTTGGAATAACGTGTTCCTTCCACGCGCTACGTCCAACCAGGGGAACTCCCCCCTGTCAGGTGTAAAGGAGCAACTTGGACACTCAGGCATGAAGGAAGCATGAGTTCAAGTCCGTTGCTCTCCCCTTGTCCCCCATATATGGGGACTAGGTTGGTCTCCCCTTGTCCCCCATATATGGGGACTAGGTTGCTCTCCCCTTGTCCCCCATATATGGGGACTAGGTTGGTCTCCCCTTGTCCCCCATATATGGGGACTAGGTTGCTCTCCCTTGTCCCCCATATATGGGGACTAGGTTGGTCTCCCCTTGTCCCCCATATATGGGGACTAGGTTGGTCTCCCCTTGTCCCCCATATATGGGGACTAGGTTGGTCACCCCTTGTCCCCCATATATGGGGGACTAGGTTGGTCTCCCCTTGTCCCCCATATATGGGGACTAGGTTGGTCTCCCCTTGTCCCCCATATATGGGGACTAGGTTGCTCTCCCTTGTCCCCCATATATGGGGACTAGGTTGGTCTCCCCTTGTCCCCCATATATGGGGACTAGGTTGGTCTCCCCTTGTCCCCCATATATGGGGACTAGGTTGGTCTCCCCTTGTCCCCCATATATGGGGACTAGGTTGGTCTCCCCTTGTCCCCCATATATGGGGACTAGGTTGGTCTCCCCTTGTCCCCATATATGGGGACTAGGTTGCTCTCCCCTTGTCCCCCATATATGGGGACTAGGTTGGTCTCCCCTTGTCCCCCATATATGGGGACTAGGTTGGTCTCCCCTTGTCCCCCATATATGGGGACTAGGTTGCTCTCCCCTTGTCCCCCATATATGGGGACTAGGTTGCTCTCCCCTTGTCCCCCATATATGGGACTAGGTTGCTCTCCCCTTGTCCCCCATATATGGGGACTAGGTTGGTGGAGGGTGTGTAGAGCCAGGATCACATTAGATGATTGACACAGGGTGAAAAATGGGTTACAAAATCGTGGGATAAAGATTATTTAAAAAAATAAAATAATAGTAAAAGACAAGGATGTCCAACTTCAAAGTGTCTTGACGATATTATTCATAAATGTGGAGCAGAGTCTCCCAATTTAAGAGTAGTTTATTTTTGGTAAACCTTCAACAAAAGCTTATTTAATTTAAGAGTCGTTTATTTTTGGTAAACCTTCAACAAAAGCTTACATTGTGATCTGGTACCACTGTTGTTTTTGGCAGCAAATTTCTATTTAGTTTTAGTCATATAGTCTCTTGAATAGTTTTCTACTTAGTTTTAGTCACATTTTAGTCACCTGGAATGTTCTAGTGTTTAGTCTAGTTTTAGTCGACTTCAAATGTCATACGATTTTAGTCAACTAAATCTACAATTGATTTAGTCGACTAAAATGTGTTTTGACAGGCCTTGATGTCGTTGTAATGACATATTTTACACTTTGGTTGCATGCTGAAAATAGCAGATCTACAATCTGGTAAAAAGGGGGTTTTCCTTTTGGATATAACAGACAAACCTCTTCAGATCGACAGAGGGATCCTAGCCGCGCTAATTGATGGATACACATTCAGCATATTTAACCCGTTCTGACCTGAGGTCAGATTTTCTTTTTAAATGTCTTCTACATCCTGACAGTTTTCTGAAAAAAAGCTATGTTTCTATATGTCAGTCGTTCTTTCGATTTCTCAAAAATAGCAGACCTACAAGCTCGTAGCGCGCCACTCGGTGGCGCGCTACGAGCTTGTAGATCTGCTATTTTTCAATAGCTATAAAGCATGACGTGATGCTAACGCCAAAAGGGGCTCGTATAGCGATATTAAGCCTTCTGTCGTCTACATTAACCCATTCAGACCTGCCAACAGATTCTACAAAACAATGTTTTTTTTCCTGAAAAACCCCATGTTTCTATTTCAGCGGTGCTCACACTATTTAACGTCAAGGACCCCCAGAATTATCTGAATTTGGTCGCCGACCCCCCCCCCCACCCCCCGCCCCATCTGAAAATATGTAGTTCCAGTGACCCCCCCGAAGAAGCAAAGGTTTGAGTTAAAAACGTTCTGCTCTGAAAGAATATATATTCAAAGATTTGCGCCACATTTTCACGATAAAAACAAGATAGCAGATCTACAAGTATAGCAGATCTACAAATAGCAGATCTACAAATAGCAGATCTACAAGCTCGTATAGCGTGGCATATATATATAGCTATTTTTCAATAGCTATATATAAAGTATAACATAATGCTTTAACCCATTCTGAACAGGAACCCATTTTGGTGTTAGCATCATGTCGTGCTTTAGCTATTGAAAAATAGCAGATCTACAAGCTCGTAGCGCGCCACTCGGTGGCGCGCTACGAGCTTGTAGATCTGCTATTTTTGAAAAAAATCGAAGAACGACTGACATTTTTTTAGAATCTGATCTCAGGTCAGAATGGGTTTTAATCAGACCAGTGTGTGTGTGTCCAGTGGAAACCTCGTATGAATCTGATCTCGGGTCAGAATGGGTTAAAACACCAAAAGGTGTTCCCGTGCTGAAGGAGTTAAGATGTTGGCATGGGGTTGAAAGGTCTGTTGATTCCCCCCCCCCCGACGTGTATATTCATATTATGGTTGGTTCTACTGTACTACAGTTTGTTCAGCCCGCCGTCTGTGGTGACATGTACTGTATACTCTCTCTCTGCTGCCTGTATTATGTTTGGAATGGAAGGCTTTCTGTATGTAATATCTGAACAAATATTATACAGTCTCCACGTTTCCCACTTCAAAGTCCTCCATTCTGCCTGTCTTCATGACTGTATCACAGGGATGTCAAACTCAAATACACGGTGGGCCAAAATAAATAAATTGGTAGAAGTCGAGGGCCGGACTGTGTTTCAACACATGGGCACCGCGGTCAGGAGGACGTCCCAGGCAAATATAGCAAAAAAGTAAATGCATTTAAAACTGAAAATGCATTATTATTATTAAGCTCAGTTTCCTGTTCTATGATCCTCACAAAGCAGGACTTGTAGTATTATGGTGCCGGTGGTCCGTGCAATAATATACCAGAGGGCCAGTTCTAATACTAATTCAATATCATCCCGCGGGCCAGAGATAATTCATTCACGGGCCTGATTTGGCCCCCGGGGGCCTTGAGTTTGACATATATGCTGTATCACAACAACACAGTGGGAAGATTATTCTCAAATGGAATATCTTTGGGTTTTTGGGCTTTAAAAAGGACTTTAAACTTTAGTTTTTTTTTTTCAACCAAGGTTCATGTTTTAGGTTGTTATTAGAGGAACTAAAAGGTGAGTGTTAATTTTCTTTCATTTGCTGCTTTCTTTAGTTTTAGGGATTTTAGCTCTTTTTTTTGGGGGGGGGGGGGGGGGGGGGCATTCGAGCATGGGGCTAAATATGTATTTATTTAAAAATCATGGCGATTTTTTTATTTACTATAGTCCTAATAAACCCCAATAAATTACATCTGGCCACAAAAGATCACAGGATCTATACTGAATGTGACAAACTGACATATCGAGTTCTACATTCAGTAGATCCTGTGATCTTCTGTGGCCAGATGCAATTTCCTGGGGGTTTATTAAGACTATAGTAAAATAATAAAAAAATAAATCACCATAACATTTTGTAAAAAATAAATAAATACATATTTAGCCCCATGTTCGAATGCCCCCCCCCCCCCCCTGTCAAAAAGAGCTGAAATCCCTAAAACGAAAGAAAGCAGCAAATGAAAAAAAAAGAACACTCATCTTTTAGTTTCTCTAATAACAACCTAAAACATGACGCGCATCATGTAAGCACTGACTTCTTTGTGTAACTTGATAATTACATCTCTTACAATGTATACTTTTGTACAATTGTACTTCACCGTACAATACTGTTACTGTAAGCGCTATCATTGTAACTGTAGGCCTACAATAGCAGAGGTCAGGGGTCAGGGGTCAGAGGTCATCTGTGATAATGCTCTCTAATGATCCTCTAAGGAACCTTTCATAAGAGCACCCAAAATGGCATTTGATTGTTATGCGTATACAGTGAGTAGCGCCTTATCTCGACCACATGTATTAATAATAGTGTTCACACTATAGCACATTCTTGACATGCCATTTAAAAGTCAATATACTGTTTTCGTTCTGCCCGAAATGTTGACAAAAGGCAAACTCGTAACGAAAGGACATCTAAATCTTTGACTTCCCAAAACCTCAGCTTTCTGTTTACACTGGTCTGGTAGAGGAACCGACCAGAGACCCTGCATTCCACACATTCCTGAAGCGTTCATGTGTACCATGACCGTGTCCTGGTTAAACATGTAACCATGACCGTGTCCTGGTTAAACATGTAACCATGACCGTGTCCTGGTTAAACATGTAACCATGACCGTGTCCTGGTTAAACATGTAACCATGACCGTGTCCTGGTTAAACAGTAACCATGACCGTGTCCTGGTTAAACAGTAACCATGACCGTGTCCTGGTTAAACATGTAACCATGACCGTGTCCTGGTTAAACATGTAACCATGACCGTGTCCTGGTTAAACAGTAACCATGACCGTGTCCTGGTTAAACAGTAACCATGACCGTGTCCTGGTTAAACATGTAACCATGACCGTGTCCTGGTTAAACATGTAACCATGACCGTGTCCTGGTTAAACATGTAACCATGACCGTGTCCTGGTTAAACATGTAACCATGACCGTGTCCCACAGGGAGGGCAGTGCCCGGTGTCGTTCCACACCCCCACAGGGAGGGCAGTGCCCGGTGTCGTTCCACACCCCCCCACAGGGAGGGCAGTGCCCGGTGTCGTTCCACACCCCCACAGGGAGGGCAGTGCCCGGTGTCGTTCCACACCCCCCACAGGGAGGGCAGTGCCCGGTGTCGTTCTACACCCCCACAGGGAGGGCAGTGCCCGGTGTCGTTCTACACCCCCACAGGGAGGGCAGTGCCCGGTGTCGTTCCACACCCGACACAGGGAGGGCAGTGCCCGGTGTCGTTCCACACCCCACACAGGGAGGGCAGTGCCCGGTGTCGTTCCACACCCCCCACAGGGAGGGCAGTGCCCGGTGTCGTTCCACACCCCCCCACAGGGAGGGCAGTGCCCGGTGTCGTTCCACACCCCCACAGGGAGGGCAGTGCCCGGTGTCGTTCCACACCCCCCCACAGGGAGGGCAGTGCCCGGTGTCGTTCCACACAAATCATGGAAGAAATGTGCAGAGAAATGTCTGCACTGTTTTGTTTGTAAAGGTGTCTGGCAATAATAACAATAATAAAAATATGTCCCCCTATAAGGGTAGTAGTCCTGTAGTAGTTGTGTGGGTAAAATTAATTTCACATTTACTTTGTGTTTGGTACTGCTGGCAATAACCTTGAGCCCTGGGCTCCAGCCTCGGTCTCCCCATAGAATCAATAACCTTGAGCCCTGGGCTCCAGCCTCGGTCTCCCCATAGAATCAATAACCTTGAGCCCTGGGCTCCAGCCTCGGTCTCCCCATAGAATCAATAACCTTGAGCCCTGGGCTCCAGCCTCGGTCTCCCCATAGAATCAATAACCTTGAGCCCTGGGCTCCAGCCTCGGTCTCCCCATGAATCCCAATATAACCTCCCTCCACGCTGTAGCCCTGCTGCTATCCAACAAACAAGCATTGCTGCCTTCCAATGCATGGCTTTTTGACTATGGACTTTAATGTTTGTTTAGGGCACACTAAGTCTATGGACTTTAATGTTTGTTTAGGGCAGACTATGGACTTTAATGTTTGTTTAGGGCAGACTATGGACTTTAATGTTTGTTTAGGGCAGACTATGGACTTTAATGTTTGTTTAGGGCAGACTATGGACTTTAATGTTTGTTTAGGGCAGACTATGGACTTTAATGTTTGTTTAGGGCAGACTAAATGACAACGTAGGATGCCATGTGGCCAATATAAATACAGTGTGGTGTTTCCGTACTACAGTAGCTGTTCTAGAGGAGAGGGGAGAGGACATGCTGCGCCACAATGATCAGTCACTGGGGGCCCCAGTAACATCAATGATCAGTCACTGGGGGCCCCAGTAACATCAATGGTCAGCCACCAACCAGACGCCGACTCTCCTGTGAGCCAGTCCGACATGGGGACACCCCTGGCTGCCTGACAAACCATCATGCACCACGTGGAGGTCTTATATAACCACCACTATGTGGGTCTCACCCTCCTGTATACCTATGCCCACTCTAAGCACCTATAGCTCAGGCCTAGGAGCCGGCAGGAGGTCCATTTGGGACATACATACATTTAGGAACACGGACTGCCTGACAGTCTTGCAACTAGGGCTGGGGCGGTATGGGATTTCTATTACCGCGGTTAAAAAAATAATAATAAAAAAAAATGTTTTTTTTTTTTTAACCGCGGTAATGAACCCGATACCGCGGTATGCGTCACAAACCGGCGGTATGGCGGTATTGCGGTTATTGCACCCAGCCCTACTTGCAACATGTGGAGGTCTTATCACCACCATCAGTGGAGACTGTCCTCACTGCCTATGCCAACCATAGACTGTAAAAAATATGGACAAAGCGTTCCCCGGGTCTAACATGAACGTAAAATGAAGCCTGTAATAATATGCTAATTCCTGATGTAAGTCGTCATCTTTCTAGATCCGTTTGGTACCAGCTGGCCATTGGCTGGCTCCGTTTTGTACCAGCTGCCCATTGGCTGCCCAGACAACGAGGCGGGACTTCCCCCCTTCTTCTCCGTTGGTTTTTATTTTGACTCGAGTGGGTGGGGACTCCCGATCATAGACTGTAACGGTAGCCACGCCCCTCAGAACATAACTGACTTTATGGTCATTTTTTTAATTAATGGGACCATAATTTTCCAAAAAGAATATTATGACATTAGAAATGAGACTTTAAACTAGTGACTGGAAGCAGAAAGTATTCATGACCATGTTTATTAAGGTAATACAGTCTAGGTGAAGTTGGGCCAAAATACATGGGCCTCTATGGAGCTATGGGGCTTTTTGGGTCCAGTCCAGCGCCACAACAGGCCATTATATGAACTACCGATTTCAAATGAGGCTTCACGAAATATCTGGCTGACTGCCCCCCCCTGATGCCAACTCAAGAGGTCCTATCTCGGGAGTAAGAGCCAGCATGGTCCACATGGGACCAGTGGCAGAGCTACCAACCTGCACACATTTTGTGTACCAACCACGCAATTCTAGGTGTCTACACGCCTAGAATTGCGTGGTTGGTACACAAAATGTGTGCAGGTTTGTCAGCTCTGCAGTGGGACTAGTGAGCCAGGCGACATATCGGAACACTCCTCCCAGCCTAAGCTAAAGCCCAATTCCTTAGTTTCTACCTCCTCCACACTCCGTTCCCCAGCATGCCGTGACCCCCACCTACACATGAGTGAGTAGAACTGGTGCAAGTTGCAACATCCTTTGCAGGAAACGATGGCATTGCATTTATTGCACTTTGCGTGCCCAGCCTCAGAGTCATTTCCCCCCCTCTCTGTTAACCACACTCACAGCGCCATCGTTTCCTGCAAAGGATGTTGCAACTTTGCACCAGGAAACATCTCCAAATCGATACGCCTACACGAATAACGTTAGGAAATAAAACCCACTAACTTCATATTATGACTCGACGTCTTTCTGTCTGAATCACGTTAACTACAGAGCCATGAATTAAATAAAAATCTATTTGTCTGCACTTATTTTTACAACTCAGAAGCAACTCAATTGCTTTTTATTTGGCTCTAAATTAATCGCGCAACTGTTGAGAGCCCAGCCTTTAGGTTCATAATACATATATACATATCCATAGATTGATTACTTTATAAACAGCCTTTAGGTGGATATACATATACCTCCATAGATTGATTACTTTATAAACAGCCTTTAGGTGCGTAATACATATACCTCCATAGATTGATTACTTTATAAACAGCCTTTAGGTTCATAATACATATACCTCCATAGATTGATTACTTTATAAACAGCCTTTAGGTTCATAATACATATACCTCCATAGATTGATTACTTTATAAACAGCCTTTAGGTTCATAATACATATACCTCCATAGATTGATTACTTTATAAACAGCCTTTAGGTTCATAATACATATACCTCCATAGATTGATTACTTTATAAACAGCCTTTAGGTTCATAATACATATACCTCCATAGATTGATTACTTTATAAACAGCCTTTAGGTGGATATACATATACCTCCATAGATTGATTACTTTATAAACAGCCTTTAGGTTCATAATACATATACCTCCATAGATTGATTACTTTATAAACAGCCTTTAGGTTCATAATACATATACCTCCATAGATTGATTACTTTATAAACAGCCTTTAGGTTCATAATACATATACCTCCATAGATTGATTACTTTATAAACAGCCTTTAGGTTCATAATACATATACCTCCATAGATTGATTACTTTATAAACAGCCTTTAGGTTCATAATACATATACCTCCATAGATTGATTACTTTATAAACAGCCTTTAGGTGGATATACATATACCTCCATAGATTGATTACTTTATAAACAGCCTTTAGGTTCATAATACATATACCTCCATAGATTGATTACTTTATAAACAGCCTTTAGGTTCATAATACATATACCTCCATAGATTGATTACTTTATAAACAGCCTTTAGGTTCATAATACATATACCTCCATAGATTGATTACTTTATAAACAGCCTTTAGGTTCATAATACATATACCTCCATAGATTGATTACTTTATAAACAGCCTTTAGGTTCATAATACATATACCTCCATAGATTGATTACTTTATAAACAGTTTGCAGAAAAAAGCACAGGATCATAGCCTACAGTACAATAAAAAATAATATGAAATTAATCTGAACATTAAAGACATTTGTCACCACAACAATATCATTATTGCAATGTGTACTGTATATTTAATATACAGTACAATAAAAAATAACATTAAATTAATCTGTACATTAACACAATTAAAACAAAACACGTGTGAGCACGTCATAGGATACCGAAATATTAGTACATCTGACGTGTGAGGACGTCCTAGCGACGTCCTAGCGACGTCCTAGCGACGTCCTAGCGACGTCCCAGCGACGCAAGAATATTCAGAATTTTCCTATTTTTTTTTTTTGGCATTTTGCTTTTCGCTTGCCGTATGCTAACGCTCAGTGCAACTATTAGCTTGTCATTGACTCCCATGTTAGCGCGGCGGAAAGAATGACTCGTATCTCCTAATCCAGGGCGCTCTCCGTGGTGATGAATGGAGCGATATGCTGGCGCTTAATTTCTGCTCCTCATCCGTCTCTCCCGCAAAATATGAACGCTTTTTGGAGTGTAAAAAAATATATTAAGATGATCGGGGATGTGAGGTATCTTTGTAAAGTCAACTTTCTTAGGCAAGTGTTTCCTGTTTCATGGCTTTCAAAGTAAAAGCGATCAGACAACTCTGGCACTCTATAGCCTTTATTTTGAAGGCACTCCCGGTACTAAATGTGTTAATGACATTTGTCACCACAACAATATCATTATTGCAATGTGTACTAGGGGTGCAACGGTTCAGTTAGCCCACGGTTCAGTTAGCCCACGGTTCGGTCCCAACCTCGGTATGGAGGCCAACGGTTCAGTTAGCCCACGGTTCGGTTCCAACCTCGGTATGGAGGCCACGGTTCAGTTAGCCAACGGTTCAGTTAGCCCACGGTTCGGTTCCAACCTCGGTATGGAGGCCAACGGTTCAGTTAGCCAACGGTTCAGTTAGCCCACGGTTCAGTTAGCCCACGGTTCGGTCCCAACCTCGGTATGGGGGCCAACGGTTCAGTCAGCCCACGGTTCGGTTCCAACCTCGGTATGGGGGCCAACGGTTCAGTTAGCCCACGGTTCGGTTCCAACCTCGGTATGGGGGCCAACGGTTCAGTTAGCCCACGGTTCAGTTAGCCCACGGTTCAGTTAGCCCACGGTTCGGTCCCAACCTCGGTATGGAGGCCAACGGTTCAGTTAGCCCACGGTTCAGTTAGCCCACGGTTCAGTTAGCCCACGGTTCGGTTCCAACCTCGGTATGGAGGCCAACGGTTCAGTTAGCCCACGGTTCAGTCAGCCCACGGTTCAGTTAGCCCACGGTTCAGTTAACCTCGGTATGGGGGCCAACGGTTTCGCTTCGGTTTCGGTACGGTACAAAAAGAAAAATCACACATGTGTGAAGTGAGTGGTGCAACTCTGTGTGGGGGTTCCCGGGGGGGTGGGGGGGGTGGTCCAGACCCCCAGGAACGCGCCCAGGGTGCCGGGCCGGTTCCGAACTGCCGCCCCGTGTCCGAAACGGTTGAGAAATGACAGAGTTACTGTGTGCCGGTCCCTCTACTGTACCCTCTACTGTACTGGCACACACAAAATCATCATATACAGTTAATATGTGCGTGTGTGTGTGTGTGTGTGTGTGTGTGTGTGTGTGTGTGTGTGTTAGGTTGCCACAGGTGGTGAAAAACAACCATGCTGTTTTCATGCTCAGACCCAGACAGCCAGCCAGGCAGTGGCTTGCACCACTCAAAAAAGTTTATTTATATCATTTTCTTTTCTTCTTTTTTTTTAGCATATATTATTTTATTAGGCATTTCTGCCTTTTCGTTATTTTAAAGGGGGAAAGAAACCTTATATTGCTATTTTAATGTGCCTCATCATTATTATCTTCAAGGGGAAAAGAATGAACCTCATTATTATCTTCAAGGGGAAAAGAATGAACCTCATTATTATCTTCAAGGGGAAAAGAATGAACCTCATTATTATCTTCAAGGGGAAAAGAATGCACCTCATTATTATCTTCAAGGGGAAAAGAATGCACCTCATTATTATCTTCAAGGGGAAAAGAATGAACCTCATTATTATCTTCAAGGGGAAAAGAATGAACCTCATTATTATCTTCAAGGGGAAAAGAATGCACCTCATTATTATCTTCAAGGGGAAAAGAATGAACCTCATTATTATCTTCAAGGGGAAAAGAATGCACCTCATTATTATCTTCAAGGGGAAAAGAATGCACCTCATTATTATCTTCAAGGGGAAAAGAATGAACCTCATTATTATCTTCAAGGGGAAAAGAATGCACCTCATTATTATCTTCAAGGGGAAAAGAATGAACCTCATTATTATCTTCAAGGGGAAAAGAATGCACCTCATTATTATCTTCAAGGGGAAAAGAATGCACCTCATTATTATCTTCAAGGGGAAAAGAATGAACCTCATTATTATCTTCAAGGGGAAAAGAATGCACCTCATTATTATCTTCAAGGGGAAAAGAATGCACCTATGCGCTCACACGGGCAAAGTGAGGGAGGAGAGGAGAGTGGGGAGAGAGAGGGGAGGGATTCACAGTGCCATGTCGCACAGAAACATACTAAAGTTTACAATAAAGATCTATATAATATATATACATATATATATATTTATATAATAAAGAATAAAGATCTCTGCGGATTTAAGGATATTATGCTCATATTATTAGAAGAAGGGTTTCTATGCATGGAACAAACTCCCACTGTACCTTCGTCAGGCAGCCTCTGTAGACATTTTTAAAGCTCAGCTCAAGACCCACTTCTACAACATTGCTTTTAATTGATCTTTTATTTATTTTTTGTTATTCATGTCCTCACTGTATTGCATCACTGCTTGTTTTTTAATGTCGTTGCCTTGCTTTTCTTTTATTCTCCATTGTTCTGTAAAGCACTTTGAGCTGCATTTCATGTCATGAAAGGTGCTATAGAGTGTGCGGAGCTTCCCTTTATTTTCCCTCATATTCCTTTTGTGGCTCCAGCACCTCCCTAAAGTATTTTTCAGCAGATGAGCGGTGGTCCCTCTTCTATTTATGAAAGGTGCTATACAAATAAAGTTTTATTATTATTATTATTATTATCTACAGTCATGAATTGGACATGGAGTATTTTTGATAGAGTGCTAGACTTCTTAGTAGGACGGTGTGAGACCGACAGAGTGCTAGACTTCTAAGTAGGACGGTGTGTGACCGATAGAGTGCTAGACTTCTTAGTAGGACGGTGTGTGACCGATAGAGTGCTAGACTTCTTAGTAGGACGGTGTGTGACCGATAGAGTGCTAGACTTCTTAGTAGGACGGTGTGAGACCGATAGAGTGCTAGACTTCTTAGTAGGACGGTGTGTGACCGATAGAGTGCTAGACTTCTAAGTAGGACGGTGTGAGACCGATAGAGTGCTAGACTTCTTAGTAGGACGGTGTGTGACCGATAGAGTGCTAGACTTCTTAGTAGAACGGTGTGAGACCGATAGAGTGCTAGACTTCTTAGTAGGACGGTGTGTGACCGATAGAGTGCTAGACTTCTAAGTAGGACGGTGTGAGACCGATAGAGTGCTAGACTTCTTAGTAGGACGGTGTGTGACCGATAGAGTGCTAGACTTCTTAGTAGGACGGTGTGTGACCGATAGAGTGCTAGACTTCTTAGTAGAACGGTGTGAGACCGATAGAGTGCTAGACTTCTTAGTAGGACGGTGTGAGACCGACAGAGTGCTAGACTTCTTAGTAGGACGGTGTGTGACCGATAGAGTGCTAGACTTCTTAGTAGAACGGTGTGAGACCGATAGAGTGCTAGACTTCTTAGTAGGACGGTGTGTGACCGACAGAGTGCTAGACTTCTTAGTAGGACGGTGTGTGACCGATAGAGTGCTAGACTTCTTAGTAGAACGGTGTGAGACCGACAGAGTGCTAGACTTCTTAGTAGGACGGTGTGAGACCGACAGAGTGCTAGACTTCTTAGTAGGACGGTGTGAGACCGATAGAGTGCTAGACTTCTTAGTAGGACGGTGTGAGACCGATAGAGTGCTAGACTTCTTAGTAGGACGGTGTGTGACCGATAGAGTGCTAGACTTCTTAGTAGGACGGTGTGAGACCGATAGAGTGCTAGACTTCTTAGTAGGACGGTGTGAGACCGATAGAGTGCTAGACTTCTTAGTAGGACGGTGTGTGACCGATAGAGTGCTAGACTTCTTAGTAGGACGGTGTGAGACCGACAGAGTGCTAGACTTCTTAGTAGGACGGTGTGAGACCGATAGAGTGCTAGACTTCTTAGTAGGACGGTGTGAGACCGATAGAGTGCTAGACTTCTTAGTAGGACGGTGTGAGACCGATAGAGTGCTAGACTTCTTAGTAGGACGGTGTGTGACCGATAGAGTGCTAGACTTCTTAGTAGGACGGTGTGAGACCGACAGAGTGCTAGACTTCTTAGTAGGACGGTGTGTGACCGATAGAGTGCTAGACTTCTTAGTAGGACGGTGTGAGACCGACAGAGTGCTAGACTTCTTAGTAGGACGGTGTGTGACCGAGAAATACATTCTTCGCAGCTGTAATAAATTAATGAATGCAAACCGAAATAGCGCGGTTCATTAGAGCGCACTGAACCGTGTATGCTGTACCGAACGGTTCTAATGTGTACTGTATATTTAATATACAGTACTGTATATTTAATATACAGTACTGTATATTTAATATACTGTACTGTATATTAAATATACTGTACTGTATATTTAATATACTGTACTGTATATTTAATATAATGTACACATTGCAACAATGATATTGTCGTGGTGGCTAGCTGCTGGTGGTGGTGGTGAAGTTTAAATAATAGTGCCAACTCATAATTGTAAAGTGCAAATACAATAATTTAATTTGTGTTTATCGAGTACTTGGTTAGGTTAGTTATGATATAAGCATAATGTATGTCAGAAAAAAAGGGGGAAAAATTATATTAGGAACCGTTAGGAACCAGAACTGTTAACCCATTCTGACCTGAGATCAGATTCATACGAGGTTTTCCACTGGACACACACTGGTCTGATTAACCCATTCTGACCTGAGATCAGATTCATACGAGGTTTTCACTGGACACACACTGGTCTGATTAACCCATTCTGACCTGAGATCAGATTCATACGAGGTTTCCACTGCGGACACACACTGGTCTGATTAACCCATTCTGACCTGAGATCAGATTCATACGAGGTTTCCACTGCGGACACACACTGGTCTGATGAACCCATTCTGACCTGAGATCAGATTCATACGAGGTTTCCACTGGACACACACTGGTCTGATGAACCCATTCTGACCTGAGATCAGATTCATACGAGGTTTCCACTGCGGACACACACTGGTCTGATTAACCCATTCTGACCTGAGATCAGATTCATACGAGGTTTCCACTGGACACACACTGGTCTGATTAACCCATTCTGACCTGAGATCAGATTCATACGAGGTTTCCACTGGACACACACTGGTCTGATTAACCCATTCTGACCTGAGATCAGATTCATACAAGGTTTCCACTGGACACACACTGGTAACTGATTAACCCATTCTGACCTGAGATCAGATTCATACGAGGTTTCCACTGGACACACACTGGTCTGATTAACCCATTCTGACCTGAGATCAGATTCATACAAGGTTTCCACTGCGGACACACACTGGTCTGATTAACCCATTCTGACCTGAGATCAGATTCATACGAGGTTTCCACTGGACACACACTGGTAACTGATTAACCCATTCTGACCTGAGATCAGATTCATACGAGGTTTCCACTGGACACACACTGGTAACTGATTAACCCATTCTGACCTGAGATCAGATTCATACGAGGTTTTCCACTGGACACAAACTGGTCTGATTAACCCATTCTGACCTGAGATCAGATTCATACAAGGTTTCCACTGGACACACACTGGTAACTGATTAACCCATTCTGACCTGAGATCAGATTCATACGAGGTTTCCACTGGACACACACTGGTAACTGATTAACCCATTCTGACCTGAGATCAGATTCATACGAGGTTTCCACTGGACACACACTGGTCTGATTAACCCATTCTGACCTGAGATCAGATTCATACGAGGTTTTCCACTGGACACACACTGGTCTGATTAACCCATTCTGACCTGAGATCAGATTCATACGAGGTTTCCACTGGACACACACTGGTCTGATTAACCCATTCTGACCTGAGATCAGATTCATACGAGGTTTCCACTGCGGACACACACTGGTCTGATGAACCCATTCTGACCTGAGATCAGATTCATACAAGGTTTTCCACTGGACACACACTGGTCTGATTAACCCATTCTGACCTGAGATCAGATTCATACGAGGTTTTCCGCTGGACACACACTGGTCCTGATTAACCCATTCTGACCTGAGATCAGATTCATACAAGGTTTTCCACTGGACACACACTGGTAACTGATTAACCCCATTCTGACCTGAGATCAGATTCATACCAGGTTTCCACTGGACACACACTGGTCTGATTAACCCATTCTGACCTGAGATCAGATTCATACGAGGTTTCCACTGCGGACACACACTGGTCTGATTAACCCATTCTGACCTGAGATCAGATTCAAAATAATCATCAACAGAAATGTGTTTCACGGAAAACCTAATTGGTTTAATGTAAATTAATTTCACTCGACGCAGTAAATGACATAGTGATGTCAGAGACGTTTGTTTATATGCACTAAATGCAGTCCTTCATATAACTATGATAACTTGTAGTCAAATAACTTTAATAGTTATCATTTTTTTTGTTTAATATAGCATTGGAGACTGTGCCATGTGTATCGTCACTGAAGCATGAGCTATTTTTAATATTCTTTTTTAATTTAACAGTTTGACTGTTTTATACGCTTAACCCGCATTTTAATCAACCCCCCTTCACTGCCGAGATTGTTGTATTACCTTTAGAGCATACGCTGAATTATTTGGGCTTTTAATCCGCGAAAATCCAGCGCAAAAAGCTTCCCCCGTTTGTTATGAACGATCGCACCACCCGCCATCTTGGTACACCCGGAAGACGCAGCACAGGACCCTCCTCCATGAGGCGTTGAACCCCATTCGTTTGCATTGGCCTCAATTTCCCAGAAGCCCTAGCAGCCCACAGCATGTGACGATTTCCGGTTTCGTCATCAAAACAAATGCATCTAGTCTCTATCTCTGCGACGAAGACGGATTTTCTTTTTATTTATTACATTACGGCGGATTAAACACATGAAACAAAAGGCGGGTATAGCGGGGATGGCAGCGACATTAACCTGGAGTAATCCATTCCCGGCACGGAAACTAATTTAAGGAGATGTTGTTAAGTTTCTCTCTGAACGGGAACCCATTTTGGTGTCGGCATCATGTTACGCTTTAGCTATTGAAAAATAGCAGATCTACAAGCTCTAGCGCGCCACTGAGTGGCCTATATACATTTACATATACATTACCCACTTCAGCCCTATATACATTTTGGGCATTTGAAAATAGCCGATCTACAACCTCACCATGTGTCACCATGCGACGGATTGTGAGCTTGTAGATTTGCTATTTTCAAAAGAGTATTATACATCTGGAAAAGGGGACATTCTGCACAATGACTACTTTTACTTTTGGTAGGCCTATACTGTAAGTACATTTTGAAGTACAATACTTTTGTATTTTTTTTTCTTAAGTACATTTTGAATTTTAGTTCCAACGGAATATTTATACGTTGCAGTATTGCTACTTTTACTTAACCCATTCTGACCTGAGATCAGATTCTAAAAGTGTCTTCGATTTAAAAAAAAATAGCAGACCTACAAGCTCATAGCGCGCCACTCGGTGGCGCGCTATGAGCTTGTAGATCTGCTATTTTTCAATAGCTAAAGCATAACATGATGCCAACACCAAAATGGCTTCCCGTTCAGAATGGGTTAAAGCTGCTATAAGC
This sequence comes from Protomyctophum parallelum, assembly GCF_964188405.1. Taxonomy (NCBI): domain Eukaryota; kingdom Metazoa; phylum Chordata; class Actinopteri; order Myctophiformes; family Myctophidae; genus Protomyctophum; species Protomyctophum parallelum. The sequence continues at coordinate 55,237,345 of NC_139700.1, forward strand.
AATAATGTATAAGAGTTCAGACCTAATGACAGCCATATCAAGCCTTGTACCCTAATATATTCTGAGAGATCTCTAGACTCCACCTTGTTGGAGCCTTTCTGCACGCTCACAGACTACGCAACTCTGAAAAGGCCACTGTGTC